>NC_079189.1:389097642-389401185 GCF_029499605.1 Hyla sarda | reverse complement strand
CCCATTCACAAGAAAGGTAGTAGGGAGGAATCAAGCAACTATAGGCCAGTAAGTCTGACATCAATAGTGGGGAAATTAATGGAAACCCTATAAAAGGATAGGATTGTGGAACATCTAAAATCCCATGGATTGCAAGATGAAAAACAACATGGGTTTACTTCAGGGAGATCATGTCAAACAAATCTTATTGATTTTTTTGACTGGGTGACTAAAATAATAGATTTTAGTAAGGCTTTTGACACTGTCCCACATAGAAGACTTATCAATAAACTACAGGCATTGAGCTTGGACTCCAATATTGTTGAGTGGATTAGGCAGTGGCTGAATGACAGACAACAGAGGGTTGTAGTCAATGGAGAATATTCAGAGCAAGGTCTTGTCACCAGTGGGATACCTCAGGGATCTGTACTGGGACCAATATTGTTTAATATCTTCATTAGTGACATTACAGAAGGTCTCAATGGTAAGGTATGTCTTTTTGCTGATGACACAAAGATATGTAACAGGGTTGATGTTCCTGGAGGAATATGCCAAATGGAAAAGGATTTAGACAAACTAGAAGAATGGTCAGAACTCTGGCAACTGAAATTTAATGTGGATAAGTGCAAGATAATGCACCTGGGGCGTAAGAACCCTCGGGCAGAATATAGAATATTTGACACAGTCCTGACCTGAGTATCTGAGGAAAGGGATTTAGGAGTAATTATTTCAGAAGACTTAAAGGTAGGCAGACAATGTAATAGAGCAGCAGGAAACGCTAGCAGAATGCTTGGATGCATAGGGAGAGGTATAAGCAGTGGAAAGAGATAAGTGCTCATGCCGCTGTACAGGACACTGGTGAGAGATCACTTGGAGTATTGCGCGCAGTACTGGAGGCCGTATCTCCGGGAAACCATGACCTAGACTGTCTCCTTGATGAGCTGAGCGAAACGCTGCGTTGGAGATCAAGTTCTTTTGTTCCTTTTAAACAACTCTCCTAAAGGCATTCCTTTATGGCATTATCTTTTGCACATTAAGCACAAGCACGCTAGCACTTTCTCCGTTACTCTGTGTACACTGTTTAATAGGACTGCTATAGCATAGGGACAGGGTCCTGAGGCATGGGGGTCATCTTTATTAGGACGAGTGCCCCAGCTACATGCCACACAGTGAGGGGAAGGTGCTAATAGGGACATGATTGCACTACACTTTGAGGAATTGATAGGAAGTGTAGGGATAGCACATATTAGTCTTCCCTCCAGCAATTAACCCTTCACATCCCTGGGAAACGTGCAATAACTAAGGGACCACCCGAACTGACTAAGTAAGGGGTCTTATTCTTGATGCATTAGTCACTGTGTATCATTGACTACAATATGTGCAATACTTATGGTGGTGTTTAGTATTTGTTTGGTTTCTATTCTCTGTGATATTTTTTTTTTCCCTTTGCGGTCACAGGTGAATAATAGTTCAGTGTTTGTGTTTAGGGGTTATATGTGTTTTATCTAAATATACCCAATAAATTGTGATTTTATAACTTGTAAGTCATACCCCAGTGATTTGAACTAATTGATTAAATGGTGGGGATAAGAGGCTAGCCCAGTATTGACTTCCTTGGAGCTACATTGTTTACGGTTTAATATACTCCAGAGAGAGTTCGAAGAAGAGCTACTAAACTAGTACATGAATTGCAGGATAAAACTTACCAGGAAAGGTTAAAGGACCTTAACATATATAGCTTGGAAGAAAGAAGAGACAGAGGGGATATGATAGAGACTTTTAAATACATAAAGGGAAACAACACGGTAAAGGAGGAGAGCATATTTAAAAGAAGAAAAACGACCACAACAGGACATAGTTTTAAATTAGAGGGGCAAAGGTTTAAAAGTAATATCAGGAAGTATTACTTTACTGAGAGAGTAGTGGATGCATGGAATAGCCTTCCTGCAGAAGTGGTCGCTGCAAATACAGTGAAGGAGTTTAAACATGCATGGGATAAGCATAAGGCTATCCTTCATATAAGATAGGGCCAGGGACTATTGATAGTATTCAGATTATTGGGCAGGCTAGATGGGCCAAATGGTTCTTATCTGCCAACACATTCTATGTTTCTATGTAGAATCACACCCCACCATAATACAGACCCCAGAATTGGACCCCCCATAATACAGACCCCCGAATCACCACCCACCATAATACAGACCCCCGAATCACCACCCACCATAATACAGACCCCCAGAATCTGACCTCCCAATAATGCAAACCCCAGAATCACCACCCACCATAATACAGACCCCAGAATCAGACCTCTCCATAAAACAGACCCCAGAATCACCACCCACCATAATACAGACCCCAGAATCAGACCTCTCCATAAAACAGACGCCAGAATCAGACCCCACCATATAACAGACCCCAGAATCACCGCCCACCACAATACAGACCCCAGAATCAGACCCCCCATAATACAGACCCCACCACAATACAGACCCCAGAATCACCACCCACCATAATACAGACCCCAGAATCACCACCCACCATAATACAGACCCCAGAATCAGACCCCACCATAATATAGACCCCAGAATTGGACCCCCCCATAATACAGACCTCACCACAATACAGACCCCAGAATCACCACCCACCATAATACAGACCCCAGAATCAGACCCCACCATAATACAGACCCCAGAATCAGACCCCCCATAATAAAGACCCCACCACAATACAGACCCCAGAATCACCATCCACCATAATACAGACCCCAGAATAAGACCCCACCATAATACAGACCCCTGAATCACCACCCACCATAATACAGACCCCAGAATCACCAACCACGATAATATAGACCCCAGAATCAGACCCCACCATCGTATAGATCCCAGAATCAGACCCCTCCATAATACAGACCCCAGAATCAGGCCCCACCATAATACAGACCCCAGAATCAGACCCCACCATAATACAGACCCCAGAATCACCACCTACCATAATACAGACCCCAGAATCACCACCCACCATAATACAGACCCCAGAATCATACCCTACCATAATACAGACCCCAGAATTAGACCCTCCGTAATACAGACCTCACCACAATACAGACCCCAGAATCACCACCCACCATAATACAAACCCCAGAATGAGACCCCACCATAATACAGACCCCAGAATCAAAGCCCCCATAATACAGACCCAACACAATACAGACCCCAGAATCACCACCCACCATAATACAGACCCCAGAATCAGACTCACCATAATACAGACCCCTGAATCACCACCCACCATAATATAGACCCCAGAATCACTACCCACCATAATATAGAACCCAGAATCAGACCCCACCATTGTATAGACCCCAGAATCAGACCCCTCCATAATACAGACCCCAGAATCAGGCCCCACCATAATATAGACCCCAGAATCAGACCCCACCATAATACAAACCCTAGAATCAGACCCCACCATAATACAGACCCCAGAATCAGACCCCACCATAATACCGATCCCAGAATAAGACCCCTCAATAATACAGACCCCAGAATCAGACTCCACCATAAGACAGACCCCACGATAATACAGACCCCAAAATCACCACCCACCATAATACAGACCCCAGAACCACCACCCACCATAATACAGACCCCAGAATCAAACCTCACCATAATACAGACCCCAGAATCAGATCCCAGCATCATATAGACCCCAGAATAAGACCCCTCCATAATACTGACCCCAGAATCAGACCCCACCATAATTCAGACCCCAGAATCACCACCCACCATAATACAGACCCCAGAATCACCACTCACCATAATACAGACCCCAGAATCACCACTCACCATAATACAGACCCCAGAATCACCACCCACCATAATACAGACCCCAGAATCACCAGCTACCATAATACAGACCCCAAAATCACCACCCACCATAATACAGACCCCAGAATCAGAACTCTCCATAATACAGACCCCAGAATAATCCCCCACCATAATACATACCCCAGAATTGGACCCTCCATAATACAGACCTCACCACAATACAGACCCACAATCCCCACCCACCATAATACAGACCCCAGAATCAAACCCCCCATAATACAGACCCACCACAATACAGACCCCAGAATCACCACCCACCATAATACAGACCCCAGAATCACCACCCACCATAATAAAGACCCCAGAATCACCACCCACCATAATACAGACACCAGAATCACCACCCACGATAATATAGACCCCAGAATCAGACCCCACCATCATATAGACCCCAGAATCAGACCCCTCCATAATACAGACCCCAGAATCAGGCCCCACCATAATATAGACCCCAGAATCAGACCCCACCATAATACAGACCCCAGAATCAGACCCAACCATAATTCAGACCCCAGAATCACCACCCACCATAATACAGACCCCAGAATCACCACCTACCATAATACAGACCCCAGAATCACCACTCACCATAATACAGACCCCAGAATCACCACCTACCATAATACAGACCCCAGAATCACCACTCACCATAATACAGAGCCCAGAATCACCACCCACCATAATACAGACCCCAGAATCACCACTCACCATAATACAGACCCCAGAATCACCACCCACCATAATACAGACCCCAGAATCACCAGCTACCATAATACAGACCCGGAATCACCACCCACCATAATACAGACCCCAGAATCAGAACTCTCCATAATACAGACCCAAGAATCATACCCCACCATAATACAGACCCCAGAATTGAACCCTCCATAATACAGACCTCACCACAATACAGACCCCAGAATCCCCACCCACCATAATACAGACCCCAGAATCAGACCTTACCATAATACAGACCCCAGAATCAAACCCCCCATAATACAGACCCACCACAATACAGACCCCAGGATCACCACCCATCATAATACAGACACCAGAATCACCAGCTACCATAATACAGACCCCAGAATCACCACCCACCATAATACAGACCCCAGAATCAGAACTCTCCATAATACAGACCCCAGAATCATACCCCACCATAATACAGACCCCAGAATTGGACCCTCCATAATACAGACCTCACCACAATACAGACCCCAGAATCACCACCCACCATAATATAGACCCCCTGTATCACCACTCACCATAATACAGACCCCAGAATCACCACCCACCATAATACAGACACCAGAATCAACACCCACCATAATATAGACCCCAGAATCAGACCCCATCATTGTATAGACCCCAGAATCAGACCCCTCCATAATACAGACCCCAGAATCAGGCCCCACCATAATATAGACCCCAGAATCAGACCCCACCATAATACAGACCCCAGAATCAGACCCCACCATAATACAGACCCCAGAATCAGACCCCACCATAATACAGACCCCAGAATAAGACCCCTCAATAATACAGACCCCAAAATCAGACTCCACCAAAATACAGACCCCACGATAATACAGGCCCTAGAATCACCACCCACCATAATATAGACCCCAGAACCACCACCCACCATAATACAGACCCCAGAATCAAACCTCACCATAATACAGACCCCAGAATCAGATCCCAGCATCATATAGACCCCAGAATAAGACCCCTCCATAATACAGACTCCAGAATCAGACCCCACCATAATACAGACCCCAGAATCACCACCCACCATAATGCAGACCCCAGAATCACCACACACCATAAGACCCCACATTATGGGGAAGATGGGAATGACACACAAGGTCTACTGAGAATTTAATTTTATCAGTTACTGTCTGTTTTGGGCTGTTAATCCCCATAACTAGATGCAGTCCGGTGTACATCTTGCACAATGTATGTAATCCTTGAACAGCAGTTTGAGGGTGCATATTGTTGTACAAGTTGTGTGCGGGTTGTTCATTTGGAAGCCAGAGTAGCAACTGACAACACTGAGACGCATTGACAACTTGGAGAGGAGTCTCCTGCTCACTGAGCAAGTACTTTCTGGGGTAGAAGTGGGGGAGAATAGTGGGATGGAGGTTCAGGACAGTCAGGAAGCTAGCTGCGTTACAGTTAGAAAGCAGGGTAGAGAGAAAAGTGTCAGGGAGGCTAGTACTGATCTGGCACACCCCAACAAGTTTGCCCAGTTGGCAGATAAGGGGGATGCTATTTCAATGCTAGCAGTACTGCAGCAGGACTCTGCCTCTTACTGCCAGGGGGTTGTCTACTCCAGTATGGAGGGAAGGAGGAGTGCAGGGCAGGCCAGACAGGTACTGCTAGTGGGGGACTCAATTATTAGGGGGACAGACAGGGGACAGACCGGGATTGCTGAACAGTGTGTTGTCTTCCTGGCGCTCGAGTTTGGCACATTGCGGATCGGGTTGACAGGTTGTTGGGTGGGGCTGGACCCAGTGGTCATGGTACATATTGGCACAAAGGAAAAAGTAAGAGGTAGGTGGAGTTTCCTTAAAAATGATTTCAGGGACTTAGGCCGCAAGCTTAAGGCAAGGACCTCCAAGGTAATATTTTCTGAAATATTACCTGTACCACGAGCCACACCAGAGAGGCAGCGGAGGATTAGGGAGGTAAACAAGTGGCTCAGAAGCTGGTGTAGGAAGGAGAGGTTTGGGTTCATGAAGAACTGGGCCGACTTAGCTGGATACCGACTCTACCCTAGGGACGGGCTCCATCTCAATGGGGAGGGTGCAGCTGTGCTTGGAGAGAGGATGGCTAGAAGGGTGGAGGAATGTTTAAACTACGGACAGGGGGGGGGGGAGGGAACCTACAACGTAGAGGGGGAAAATAGTGTAGATAGAGGGGGGGGACTTATTAATGTACTGGAGTGGAGCGGAGGGAGGGGTTAGAATAGTTAATAGGGATAGGCTTCATAGGAAAAAAAAACATACACCATTGAATTGCATGCTAACTAATGCCAGAAGTCTGTCCAATAAAACTGACGAACTGGAGTTGATAATGTCTGAGTAGAATTATGACATAGTGGGTATAACAGAGACTTGGTTGGACGATAGCTGTGACTGGGCGATCAACATACAGGTTTATAGTCTATTCAGGAAGGATCGGACAAAACGGAAAGGGGGAGGAGTTTGTCTTTATGTAAAGTCCAGTCTGAAGGCCGCACTGTGGGAGGATATACTGGAGGGAACTGAGAATGTGGAGCCAATATGGGTAGAAATATATGGAGATAAGAATAAAAAAATTCTGAAAGTGAAAGTAAAACCATGCCGGTTAGCTCAGGGGGCTGTCCGGGATGTCCGCGGCGAAATCGCGGCATCCCGAACAGCTTACATGACAGCCTGAGGATCCCTGCCTGCCTCCATGCTGTCCGATCGCCGAATGACTGCTCAGTGCCTGAGATCCAGGCATGAGCAGTCAAGCGGCAGAATCATCGATCAGTGGTTTCTTATGAGAAACCAGTGATCAATGATGAAGATCAGTGTGTGCAGTGTTATAGGTCCCTATGGTAGCTATAACACTGCAAAAAAAAAGTGAAAAAAAAAAAGTTAAGAAAGATCATTTAACACCTCCCCTATTAAAAGTTTGAATCACCCCCATTTTCCCATAAAAAAACCAGTGTAAATAAAATAAAAAATAAACATATGTGGTATCGCCACGTGCGGAAATGTCCAAATTATAAAAATATATCGTTACTTAAACCACACGGTCAATGGAGTACGCGCCAAAAAATTCCAAATTCCAAAATAGTGCATTTTTGGTCACTTTTTATATCATGAAAAAATGAATAAAAAGCGATCAATAAGTTCGATCAATGCAAAAATGGTACCGATAAAAACTTCAGAACACGACGCAAAAAATGAGCCTTCATACCGCCCCGTATGTGGAAAAATAAAAAAGTTATAGGGGTCAGAAGATGACAATTTTAAACGTGTAAATATTCCTGTATGTAGTAATGATTTTTTCCAGAAGTACGACAAAGTCAAACCTACATAAGTAGGGTATCATTTTAATCGTATGGACCGACAGAATGAAGAGAAGGTGTAATTTTTTTGCTGAAAAATGTACTGTGTAGAAACGGAAGCCCCCAAAAGTTACAAAATGGCGTTTTTTTTTTTTCAATTTTGTCTCACAATGATTTTTTCCCCTTTTCGTCATAGATTTTTGGGTAAAATGACTGACGTCATTACAAAGTAGAATTGGTGGCGCAAAAAATAAGCCATCAAATGGATTTTTTTAAAGGTAAGAAAAAAATGAAAATGCAAAAACGGAAAACCCCCGGGTCCTTAAGGGGTTAAGCCTGTTTTTTACAATAAAACGAAAACATGGAAAAAAGCTAAATTTACAATAAAATAAATATGAATGTGCTTTAGTTACTATAGGTAGTTAAGCAAGTCATAGCTATCTGTGTTCATACTGCTCTTAACCTCTTCAGGACATAGGGCATATGGATACGCCCTGCATTCCGAGTCCTTAAGGACCGAGGGCGTATCCATACGCCCGTGGGAATTCCGGTGCCCACCGCTAGCCGGTTGGGGACCGGAGCCGGATGCCTGCTGAAATCGTTCAGCAGGCATCCCGGCATATCGCCCAGGGGGGTCATTATGCCCCCCCATGTCGGCGATGGCCGCAGATCGCTGGACAATTCAGTCCAGCGATTTGCGGCGATTCCGGGTCAATCGGGTCTCCAGTGACCCGGTGACCCGGAATTACTGGCTGATCGTGGCCGTCTCTGACGGCCCCGAACAGCCAGAGCCTGCAGGGATGAGGTGGCACTGGTGCCACCTCACGATCGCCCTGATTCGTCGGCCGGATTACTGGCCGACCAATCAGGGCGCCTGCTGCGGTTGTCACTCCCGCACCTGCTCCGCCCCTCTTCCGGAGGACGTGAGCAGGTGCGGGACGTGCACCCCAGGTGCTGGGGACCCCGATCCCCGGCATCAATATTGGGATCGGGGATCGAGGGACTGACCTGAGCGGCGTGGATCATTGGAGGTGAGTGACAGCCTCCTGCTGTTGCTTAGCAACAGCTCCCAGCATACAAAAAGGGCATGCTGGGAGCTGTAGTTATGCAACAGCAGGAGGCAGACCACCACAACTCCCAGCATTACCTTATGGTTTTGCAACAGCTGGAGGCACATTTTTTCTATGGAAAGTGTACCTTCAGCTGTTGTATAACTACAACTCCCAGCTTGCACAAACAGCTAAAGTGCATGCTGGGAGTTGTAGTGGTGCATCTGCTGGTTGCATAACTACAACTCCCAGCATGCCCGTTGGCTGTCGGTGACTGCTGAAAGTTGTAGTTTTGCAACAGCTGAAGGCACACTGGTTGTGAAACTTAGAGTTTTTTTTTTACCTAACTCAGTGTTTCACGACCGATGTGCCTCCAGCTGTTGCAAACTCCAACTCTCAGCAGTCAATGTACACCATACACCGTACATGCTGGGAGTTGTAGTTTTGCAACAGCTGGAGGCACACTGGTTGTGAAACACCGAGTTAGGTCACAAACACAGTGATACATAACCAGTGTGCCTACAGCTGTTGCAAAACTAAAACTCTCAGCATGTGCAGTCTGTCAGCGTTTTCTGGTAGTTGTAGTTTTGCAACAGCTGGATGTTCCCCCCCCCCCCCCCAATGTGAATGTACAGAGTACACTCACATGGGCGGAGGTTTACAGCAAGTATCTGGCTGCAAGAAACTAGCGAGAAACTACTGTGAACCCCCGCCCGTGCGACTGTACCCTAAAAACACTACACTACACTAACAAAAAATAAAATAAAAAGTAAAAAACACTACATATATACATACCCCTACACAGCCCCTCTCCCTTCCCCAATAAAAATGAAAGCGTCTGGTACGCCACTGTTTCCAAAACGGAGCCTCCAGCTCTTGCAAAACAACAACTCCCAGTATTGTCGGACAGCCGTTGACTGTCCAGGCATGCTGGGAGTTTTGCAACAGCTGGAGGCACCCTGTTTGGGAATCACTGGAGTAGAATTCCCCTATGTCCACCCCTATGCAAGTCCCTAATTTAGGCCTCAAATGCGCATGGCGCTCTCACTTTGGAGCCCTGTCGTATTTTCTGCTATTACCCTTTTTAAAAATGTAATTTTTGGGGGGAAAACAAGCATTTTAGGTAAAAATGTATTTATTTTTTTTACATTTGCAAAAGTCGTGAAACACCTGTGGGGTATAAAGGCTCACTTTATCCCATGTTACATTCCCCGAGGGGTCTAGTTTCCAAAATGGTATGCCATGTGGTTTTTATTTGCTGTTCTGGCACCATAAGGGCTTCCTAAATGCAACATGCCCCCCAAAAACCATTTCAGAAAAACGTACTCTCCAAAATCCCCTTGTCGCTCCTTCCCTTCTGAGCCCTCTACTGCGCCCGCCGAACACTTTACATAGACATATGAGGTATGTGCTTACTCGAGAGAAATTGGGCTACAAATCCAAGTAAAAATTTTCTCCTTTTACCCCTTGTAAAAATAAAAAAATTGGGTCTACAAGAACATGTGAGTGTAAAAAATTAAGATTGTGAATTTTCTCCTTCACTTTGCTGCTATTCGTGTGAAACACCTAAAGGGTTAAAACGCTAACTGAATGTCACTTTGAATACTTTGGGGGGTGCAGTTTTATAATGGGGTCATTTGTGGGGTATTTCTAATATGAAGACCCTTCAAATCCACTTCAAACCTGAACTGGTCCCTGAAAAATATTGAGTTTGAAAATTTTGTGAAAAATCGGAAAATTGCTGCTGAACTTTGAAGTCCTCTTATGTCTTCCAAAAGTAAAAACTCATCAATTTTATGATGCCAACATAAAGTAGACATATTGTATATGTGATCCAAAAAAAAATGTATTCGCAATATCCAAGCAGAAAGCTTCAAAGTTAGAAAAATGCCAAATTCTCAAATTTACAGATTTTTCACCAAGAAAGGATGCAAGTATCGACAAAAATTTACCACTATGTTAAAGTAGAATATGTCACGAAAAAACAATCTCGGAATCAGAATGATAACTAAAAGCTTTCTAGAGTTATTAATTTTTAAAGTGACAGTGGTAAGATGTGCAAAAAACACTCCGGTCCTTAAGGCCAAAATGGGCTTGGTCCTGAAGGGGTTAAACATTATATTAACATGTTACAAAGTTTCAGCCATTCAAAAATCAATTCAGATACTCAAAATTCCAAGCCATGTGTAAAAATCCTTTTTATTCTTAAACAATAACAGCAATGGACACTAGGCGGCACTGTTGTACTACTTTTAATCTCTTACAGTTGTCACTTCACAATAAATTGTATTATCATATTTTATTATTCTACATTAATATGCCAATGTTGCTGTTGATAGTAAATGATGTCTGTTCCACATATTTATCATTAGCAACATAATGGAAAGGAATCAAAAGTAGTGCTTTATTTTGTATAAATATTTGATAATGATTTGATACTGCAAATATTGATTGGACTGCTGCTGGATATACAGACTTGATGTTAATGTGTCTGTGCAGTTGTTTCCATTTGTCATCCAGACACTTTACCTAAATATTTGAGAATGGACCTAGCAGTTATGTTTTTCCTTAGCTCTAGTCCAAGATAGAGTCAGGTTCAAATGGGTTTCCAAACCATCAGAATATGTTCCTTCAATCTCATAATATTAAAACCTCATTGTATACTTTTTCTTTGCAAAAAGTGTTTACAGAATTCCTCATAAATAATGGATTAGAGACTGGATAGATGAACAGCTTCACTATTGAGTGTATCAAGAGATTATCCGTGAGGTTCCTCAGGCCTCTCTGTGCTGCATCCCTCTGGCACTTCATAAACTCCTGATTCCTGATGGGCTCTCAGGTGACCCACACACAGCTGCTGCTCAGGCTCTTGGCTCTTGCCCTGGGTTTCAGCCCACTGACTTTCCTTGGCCGAGGAGCCCAGTTTCACAGCTTCTTTCATTTTTGAAAATGCCTCTGAAAAATGAAAAGTGATCTGATTGGTTGCTATGGGCAACTCAGCAACTTTTCCTCTGGACAGGTTTTGATAAATCTCCCCCATAATTCATTTATAAGACAGAGCAGTTACTTCAAACACCACTGCAAACCCTTTCTCTTCTGATGCCAAAATACTGCACTTAATAGTCCCCCATTAACCCTCACCTGTCTGCATTGTAGTGCCGAATTAAAATTCAGTTGATTGAACATGATTTGAAAATACAAAACCCTGTCCGTAAAAGGTCTTACAGCTGATAATACATATCAGAGCAAAAAACAATCCATGAAGAGGTAAAGAACTGCCAGTAGAGCTAAGAGCCACAGATCTGAAGATTTGCATACCTCCCAACTTTTGCTGAAAGCAAAGAGGGACAAGCCACTTCCCTAACCACACTCACACCACGCCCACAGTCACGCCCTAACCACGCTTGCGCCTGCAGAATGGGAATACCTCTTAACAGCAATAATTTCAGTCTGTCACCTAAGTTTAGAAGGACGTTCTATACTGACAGACTGACAACAACCCCCATCATTACCACTACACACCATACAAGAAATTACATACAGTTATATCAGGTGACTGACAACAATCCCCATCATTAACATTGCAGACCATATAAGTGATTAAAACAGTTATATCAGGTGACTGACAACAACCCTCATCATCACCACTACAGACCATATAAGTGATTACATACAGTAATATCAGGTGACTGACAACAACCCCCATCATTACCACTTCAGACCATATAAGAGATTACATACAGTTATATCAGGTGACTGACAACAACCCCCATCATTACTACTACAGACCATATAAGAGATTACATACAGTTGTATCCGGTGACTGACAACAACCCCCATCATTACCACTACAGACAATATGAAAGATTACATACAGTTATATCAGGTGACTGACAACAACCCCCATCATTACCACTTCAGACCATATAAGAGATTACATGCAGTTGTATCAGGTGACTGACAACAACCCCCATCATTACCACTACAGACCATATAAGAGATTACATACAGTTGTATCCGGTGACTGACAACAACCCCCATCATTACCACTACAGACCATATAAGTGATTACATACAGTTATATCAGGTGATGTCTTCTCTGATCGGCGTTCTTCACTTTCCCTTTTCTTCCCCATCTTAGACCGCCATGATGATTTCTTCAGGCTATGACTCTCTCTCTGGAAAACATGGCGGGGGAAAAACATTTTAGGCTCTGCACTTTTCCAATAACTATAATGCCCCAAACTGTAATAATGCCCCCTAGTAGATTGGGTAGCAGCAGGTGTTCCCCACATTAGATTGACAGCAGATTCCCCCCAATATTAGGCAGCAGATTCCCCCCATAGTTTACGGCAGATTCCCCCCATAGTTGGTGGCAGATTCCCCCCAAAGTAGGCGGTAGATTCCCCAGTACCCCTATATTAGGCAACAATTCCTCCATAGTAGGCAATGGCAGTTCCCCCAAAGTAAACAATGACAGTACCCCCATATTAGGCAACAGTACCCCTATATTAGGCAGCAGTACCCCCATAGTAGGCAGCATTGTCCCCCATAGTAGACCCCCTTTCCCCAGATTAGGCAACAGCATCCCCATAGTAGGCCTTCTTTCCCCAGATTAGGCAGCAGTGTCCCCAATAGTAGGCTCCCTTTCCCCGGATTTGGCAGCAGTGCCCCCATAGTAGGCCCCCTTCCCCCAGATTAGGCAGCAGTGTCCCCCATAGTAGGCCCCCTTCCCCCAGATTAGGCAGCAGTCTCCCCCATAGTAGTCCACCCTCCCCATATACTTATCTTCTGCTGCTCTGCTGTCTACTTACTGTCAGCTCCGGTGGCTCCCTCTGCAAGGCATCTTCTGTTCTCTTCCTCTGTGTGCCGGCATCTGATGACATCACTCATGCGCCTCACTCTCTTTTGTCTGCTAGCTAAATGTAGCCAGCAGACACAAGACTACTGATTGACAGGGTGAGGAGCCAATGGCTCTTCACTCTGTCAAACTTCCTACCGAGTACATTTAACTGTACACGCCTCATTAATAGGCATTTATAGTCAAATGCGGGACATCACCCCAAAAACAGGAATGTCCCACCGGATCCAGGGCAGTTGGGAGGTATCGATTTGCAGTGCTGCACTGAAAGTTCCCAAGCTCAGTGTTCTATATAATTTTTAAAGAGAATACATTTTTAATTATGATGAGAAGCAAGTAGATCAAATTACATATGGTGGATATGTGGCTTTGTTTCTCTATTTGTGTTGTACATTTGTAGTCTCTCCCTTCTTCCATGGCCAGCACTCCCCTCCACCCATTCAGCCCAGATGTTTTTAATTAGCAGGAGACTGCATAAGGGTTTCCTTTTTACATTCTCCCAGCCCTCTGGTAGAATGCACTTGGTAAGTGTTCACATTGGCGTGGTTCTCTGTGGCGGCCATTGTTTCTGTGATGCTTCGTCTGTGGGGTGGTGCGGCCCAAAGCCAGGGGCTTGGTCGGGCAGCAGTGGGGCTGCCTGCTCACTGGGTAATTTCCCCTGTGGGCATGGTGTCTCGGAGGCAGTGGTTGCTGCCCGGCGCTATGCCAGTGTTAGGTTAGGGACCCTCTGACAAGGTGGCCTGGACGTGGCAAGTGGGCTTGTAGATTTTGATCAAAATGTATACTAACTACCTGTTAGTTTTTTTTATTATGCTGAGAAGCAAGTAGATCAAACTACATATGGTGGATGTTTGGCTATGTTTCTCTAATTGTGTTGTTTAAATAGAATTAGTTTGGAACAACTTGTAATCATCTTCGAGCTGACTTCCCCACCATAATCGGGGATAATGGCCTTGGTAAAAGAGATGACCAAGAACCCAATGGCCACTCCAAAGGCTGAACTCCAAAGATCCTGTGTCCAGATGGGAGCAACCACTAGAAGATCAACACTTACTCCAGAGATATTCTTCATGAAATCCTGATCCAGAGTGCTCTGAAGTCTGGACTAGAGCCCTGCCTGGGATTGCTTCCATAATTTCGCTGCCACCAGTTCCTGCTGAATTTCTGACCATTACAGCCCACTCCTGCAACATGTGTTTCAATTATGCCCTCTCCTGCAACATGTGTCCATTCCTGTCTACTCCTACAAATATGTCCAAAAGTGATGATCACTTTCTCTAAGCCCTCTGTCATACACGACGCCGCTGGGAGCATCATCACAGCCCAGGCTGTCACTGCACAGATTGATCAGCTGGCTTTATCAGTGGACACCACTGAATACCATTGCAGCTAAGGCTGCAAAGAAGGGAAAGGCTCCAGGTCCTGGCAGCTTTTCACTGCTAAAGATGCAACATTCTGTTTTCAGGATTAACGGCACCTGTGGTACTTTGTTTAACCTCCCACTTCCGACTACTATGGCCAGCAACAGACTAAATACCAACTGTACTCGCAAGTATTTTATTGGGTCGAATGGGACCCGCAGGATCCCAATATTTTAGTCTGGATCAAAGACTGAGCCAAAGGTTCATCTTCCAACAAGATAATTGGGGGATTTATCAAAACCTGTGCAGAGGAAAAGTTGCTTAGTTGCCCATAGCAACCATTTAGATCCCTTCTTATATTTTTGACAAGCCTCTCCAAAATTAAAGAAGCGATTTGGTTGCTATGGGCAACTGGGCAACTTTTCCTCTGGACAGGTTTTGATAAATCTCCCCCAATGACCCTATGTACACAGTCAAGACAACATAGGCCCTCATTTACTAAGAGTGGAGTGTTTATTCTGGAGTGATTACAATATCACTCGTCTTTTTTTTCAGGCTTATTTACTATTTTGTTGCACATGTCGGTTATTTTTGTGTCGCACATTTTTTTGTGTCGCACTAGTCAATTGTGTCGCACAAACTCCAAGCTAAAGAGATTAGTTGTGTGAGTCAAAATGGTTTAGACTTGTTTGTTTAAAAATGTTTCCATGAATCAAAAGTATTCATGTGTTATCATTTTTCAAACATTACAACAATTATCCTTGTTTATCAGCTTGGGTGTTAAATTGATTTAAACCTAATATTGCAAATGTGTTAAAAAGAAAAAAAATATATAAACATTAACTATCACAAAAGCATTCAATATTTTATTCATAAAAGTGTTGAACTGTACAAAATGTTTTCAGGCTAGAAAACAAGTTACTTTCACAAAAAACACAATGGCAAACAGTCCCTTGTTAGAAATAACTACATTTTTGGAATTTCACTCGGCCTCTTGGCTGTCGGTTATTTTGTGAGGCAAACTCGCACTTTTTCTAGAGTTTATTTTTGTTTTTGTCGGTAAAACGCCCATTTTAGCATAAAACACGCCCATTTCAGAGTGAAAGAAAAACAGTGTTTTCTAAAATGTCGGTTGTGCGACAAAAATGTGGTCGCATAATTAGTCGCACAGACGTTGCGACTAAAATTTAGGCGCAATAACCGAGAAAAAGAGTCAGTTGGACTTTAGTAAATGAGGGCCATAGTGTCTTAGGGAAAACTCTGTGAATATCCTTGAGTGGCCCAGCCAGAACTCGACCACCGACGGTCTCGTCCAATCTGGCAGAGCTTGAGACTATCTACAGGAAAGAATGGCAGAAAATCCCAAAATCCATGTGTGCAATTCTTGTGGCATAATTCCCAAGAAGACTGGAGGCTATAATCGCTGTCAAAGGGGCTTCAAGTACTGAGTAAGGCTAGGTTTTCCCTTTTTTATTGCAAAAACACCAATAAAAACGCCCATTCTGCTGCATGGCGTTTTTTTTGTGAAAAAGTGCTGCGGCCAGATGTTAGCTGCAAGTCAATAGTTAACTGCAAAATGCCATATCCACTTGGCGTTTTTCAGTTTGGAGTTTTTTTTAATCCTTTTGGCGTTTTTGGGCTCCTTGGCAGTTTTTAAAAAACGATCTCTTCTTGACACTTTGGCGTTTTTGGGGGAAAATCTTGGCGTTTTCCTCCCATAGAAGTCTATGGGAGTGAAAAAACGCCAAGAAAAATGCCATGTGGGTTTTAACTTTAGCACTTTTGCAGGCGGTTTTTATTCTTTTTTGAACTTTAGCGATTCAAAAAGTGATGGAAATAAATTTTTTAGAAAAATAATAAAAATAGTAGTGATGGAAAAAATTGTAATTAAGGAAATTTATCTTTTTTTTATAACAAAATTTTAATGAATTTTTAAACAGGGATAAATTTATGTGGGCGGGCAGGGCACTAAAAATGTAGCCGACAATAATAAAAAAAGGAGTGTGTGTTTTTTTTCACTTTTTATTTAAACATTTTTTAGGTAGTACTACTACTCCCAGCATGGAACACACTGTTCCATGATGGGAATAGTAGTACCTGTACTAATTGAAAGATCGCTGGGGTCCGTTGTGATCCTCCTGTATAATGTATAGATGCGGCTGGCCACTCTTCTATGGTCCCCTGCACTGCCGTATATATAGACCTATTCATATTTTGCACAGAGAGCTGTGATTGGCCAGATGGTTCCAGCCAATCACAACTCTGTGAGGAATATGAATAGGTGTATATATATATACGTCAGTGCAGGGGACCACAGAAGAGCGGCCGCACGCATGTATACATTATACAGGGGAATCACAGCGGATGTCAGGAGTTACACTCGCTGAGATCTGTCTATTAATGCAGGTACTACTGCTCCCAGCATGGAGCAGAATGTGCTCCATGTTGGGAGAAGTAGTACCTGCAGTAAGGAACAGATCACAGCAGATGTCACTTCTCCTGACACCCGCTGCGATCCTCCTGAAGTGAATGTCGGGATTAGCTGTGCTCAGGGCTACAAAGCCGGGAGAACAGCTGATGCTGAGCAGTAGATATACATCGTATATCTATTGCCCAGCAAGAACTTACAGTGAGCCTGCAATGTGTATACAGTATACACATTGCTGGCTCACTTAACCCCTTGCTGAGCTGTGCGCTATGCGCCAGCCCAGCAAGGAAAGAGTGAACTTACACTGCTGGACAGTGTAGGTTAACCCTTTGGGTGGTATACACTATATGCAGCTATCTATAGATGGCTATATATAGTGTATACAGAAGACGAACTCCACTTAATTACTTCCAGTCCTAGCTGGGTCCGTGTAGCTCCACCCCCTAGTGATGACATAAGGGTCTCTAAGGTAAGGTAGTAAGGGTCTGAGGCTCTGTTCACATTGTCCGTTTTGTATAATGTGAACAGACCCTTCTGGCCGTGTCTTTCCAGATAGGGAGACTCCAGCTGTTGCTAAACTACAACTCCCTGCATCCTTGTATGCAGAGGATTACAGCAGATTCGATGGATTATGGCGGATGAACTGGATTTTTTCCCCTTTTAATAAAATGGTTAATGAGGGCTGTGGGGGAGTGTTTTTTTAAAATAAAATAATTTTTCCAATGTGTTGTCTTTTTTTTTATTACATTTTTAGGCTTAGTTGTGGAAGCCAGTCTTATTGACAGAATCCATTACTAAGCCATCGCTTAGCGTTAGCCCCAAAAACAGCAAGCGTTAACCCCCAATTATTACCCCGGTACCTACTGCCACAGGGGTGCCGGCAAGAGCTCAAAAATCTGGAGCGTCAAAAATGGTGCTCCTGGGCCTAGGCAGTAACAGACTGGCGTTATTTAGGCTGGGGAGGGCCAGTAACAATGGTCCTCGCCCACCCTGGTAACATCAGGCTGTTACTGCTTGCTTGGTATCTGGCTAAGAATAAAAATATGGGGAACCCTATGTGTTTTAAATTTATTTATTTATTTTAAAAAAACGCATAGGGTTCCCCGTCTTTTTATTCTCAGCCAGATACCAACCATACCAACAGCCTGACGTTACAAGGGTGGGCGAGGACCATTGTTACTGGCCCTCCCCAGCCTAAATAACGCCAGCCTGTTACCGTCTAGGCCCAGGAGCGCCATTTTTGACGCTCCGGGCCTGTTGGTCCCGGCTCTTACCAGCACCCCTGTGGCGGTGGGTACGGGAGTAATAATTGGGGGTTAGCGCTAGCTGTTTTGGGGGCAAATGCTAAGCCCTGGCTTAGTAATGGATTCCGTCAATAAGACTGGCTTCCACTACTAAGCCTGAAAATTCAATTTAAAAAAAAGACGACACATTGGAAAAATTATTTTATTTAAAAAAACACTCCCCCACAGCCCTCGTTAACCGTTTTATTAAAATAAAATAAAAAGTTAATCCGCCGTAATCCATCGAATTCACTGTAATCCTCTGCATACACGGATCTGAAACGAGAAGAAAAAAGAAATACAAAAAATTGGTTAGGACATTTTTGGAGCTGTCCAAACAGAGAGCCTACAATTGTTGCTAAATTACAACTCCCAGCATGCCCATACAGCCTTTGGTTGTCTGGGCATGCTGGGAGTTGTAGTTTAGCAACAGCTGGAGTCTCCCTGTCTGGGAGGACACTGCCAGAACGGTTTGTTCACATTATACAAAATGGACAATGTGAACAGAGCCCCACACCATTACTAGCTTGGCTCCCGTCTGTAGCTCTGCCCCCTAATGATGTCATCACTACACGGACCCAGCAGGGACAGGGAGCGAGGGAGGTAAGTGGACATCGGCTTCTGTATACACTATATACAGTTATCTATTGCTGTATATTCTGTATACTGCCCAAAGGGGCTATAGGAGCAGGGAGTCCTGTCAGTCTGGTGACAGGATTCCCGGCTCCTGTATAGTATACACGGGTACACTATGCCCCCCTGTATACTATACCGCTGGGGGAGGTGAGTAGTGATGCAATACATCACTCCTCATCTCCTTACACTCTGTGGATCGGGCGATCAGCATCCGACCCCAGTGGTACCCTGAAGACAGTGAGAAAACTGCCACAGGGGACAAAATTGGCTGTTTCCACACACCAGGGAAAACGCCAGAAAAAACGCCAGAAAAACTGCCAAAACACAGGAAAAAAGCTGTGGCAGTTTTTGCTGGCGTTTTTGCTGGCGTTTTTTTTTTTGGTGTTAAAAAAAAAACAAGTGGAAACCTAGCCTAAATGGTATGACTACCTCTGTAATCACACTATATTATAGTTTTTCCTTTTCAATAAATTGGCAAAGTTTTCTAACATTCAGTTTTCACATTGTCATTATGAGATATTGGCCCAGATTGAGCAAACTGTGCGAAATAAAAAATGGAATGATTTTCCCACAGCAACCAATCACATCTCAGCTTTCACTTTACCACAGCTTGTTAGCTGAGCTGTGATTGGTTGCTGTGGGAAAATCTCTCTCTTTTTTCTGACACACAGTTTGATAAATCTGGGCCATTGAGCGCAAATGGGGGAATTTTTTTCATTTGTTTTATTTTAACTCAACATAATAAAATGTGAAAATATCGAAAGAGTATGAAAGCTCTCCGAGTGCACTGGATTTTTTTTTATATATTGTGAGCCTACAGGAATCTGTCCTAGGACATTGGAAACCACTTGTCAAGGTGGAGCAATCTGGTGCTATTAGGAACTACTCAAGTCAGCCAATTGTTTACTGCAATTAAAATAAAAGAAAGTAACTTATAAGTTGTCTTAACAAATAGTCTTCATTAAAGTGTATCTGTCATAGTGGCAAAAAAAAAGAAAAAAGAAAAGGTGATACGTTATTCAGTACCTAATCCTGATAATGTACATATCATTTTAATGTGTCTAAGACCTATATATCCCTAACAAATAGTATTTATATTTTGCTCAATTGTTTTGTCTTCTTGCGTGTCCATCTCTCTCCCTCACTGTGATGACTCATCTTCTCTGAGCCTGGAAGCAGCCTGGCAGTCTGCAATTCACTGCACAGTAGTTTTTATGCATACATTTTCTATCTGTTCCTAGTAAAGCTGGATGCTAATCAACACAGCTGTCACTATGTGTGTCATTCAGCTATCGAAGACTCCTGAACGTCTGATCAGCTTTTTTGTCATTCAGTCAGAGAAAGCTTTGTCTGTTCAAGCATGCTGGGAGTTGTAGTTTTGCAACAGCTGGCGCTGCAGTGTTTGTATGCAGTAATTTTTCCGCCACGATGTCCCGTCACTATATAACGCCCGTAATGAATTACGGGCATATGCGGGTGCAAACGGGCAGTTACAAAACCCCATAGGCTGCAATGCAATTTAGTCACGGCCGTCAGGGGTTTTGTAACGGCCGAGTTTCGCCGCTGTAGTGACGGAACTTCTGACGGAAGTTCCTAAACGGAGAAATTCATAGTGTGAAAGCAGCCTTAGAGCAATGTTGCTTTTAGCTGTTGCAAAACTACAACTCTCAGCATGCCCACACATCCTTTGTCTGTAGTTTTGCAAGAGCTGGAGGCACACGGCTGGAGAATACACAGCTCTAAAATAGAGTTTTACAAAGATTGTGCCCCCAGCTGTTGTAAAACTACAACTCCCATCATTGTAACCTGACCAGATCAGGCATACTGAGACCAACAATGCCAAAAATACCGGTAAATATTACCAATAGAACACCTATGTAAGGGATACATAATACCACCACACATCATTAAACCACAAAGCGACTAGTGACTGGATAATGCCACTATACTGTTATTAAATAAAATCCACTATATACAAACCAAGATTCCCCAACTACCTCACCCCCCCCCAATACAGTGACCATATAGTGGTATATTCCAGCTGTACACAGGTTCTGTATATCCTATAAGTGATTGTATACAGGAACATATACTCTAGAGGAATATACCAGCTGTACAGAGGATCTTTATACCATATAAGTGATTATATGCAGGACCGTATAGTGGTAAATACCAGCTGTACACAATATCTGTATAACATATAAGTAATTGCAGTTTAGGGACTCACAGGTCACGTCTTTTCTGATCAGTGTCGTTCTCTTTCCTTTTCTTCTCTGGCTCAGACCGCCATGATGTCTTCTTTTAGCCAAAACTCTTCTCTTCGGCACCTGCAGGACAAACATGTTAGACTCTGAATTTTTCCATTGCTGATTCCCCCTTTTCCATTTCAATTCCCAATCCCCTGCCTCTGTACCATTTCAATTCCCCCCTTCAATCCCCTCTGTACCATTTCATTACCCCCTCATCCCCTGTGCCATTTCATTAACCCCACCTTATCCACTGTGCCATTTCATTAACCCCCATCCACTGTGCCATTTCATTACCCTCATCCCTCATCCCCTGTGCCACTTTATTAACCCTGCTTTCCCTCATCTCCTGTGCCATTTCATTAACTTCCCTCCCCTCATCCCCTGTGCCATTTCTTTAACCCCCCCTCCCCTCATCCCCTGTGTCATCTCATTAACCCCCCTCCCCTAATCCCCTGTGCCATTTCATTAACCCCCCTCCCCTCATCCCCTGTGTCATCTCATTAACCCCCCCCTTGCTTCATCCCCTGTGCCATTTCATTAACCCCCCTTCCCTCACCCCCTGTGCCATTTTATTAACCCCCCCTTCCCTTATCCCCTGTGCCATCTCATTAACCCCCCCGCATCCCCTGTGTCATCTCATTAACCCCCCTCCCCTGTGCCATTTCCTTAACCTCCCCCTCCCCTCATCCCCTGTGCCATTTCATTAACCTCCCCCTCCCCTCATCCCCTGTGCCATTTCATTAACCTCCCCCTCCCCTCATCCCCTGTGCCATTTCATTAACCCCCCTCCCCCTCCCCTCATCCCCTGTGCCATTTCATTAACCTCCCCCTCCCCTCATCCCCTGTGCCATTTCATTAACCTCCCCCTCCCCTCATCCCCTGTGCCATTTCATTAACCTCCCCCTCCCCTCATCCCCTGTGCCATTTCATTAACCCCCCTCCCCTCATCCCCTGTGCCATTTCATTAACCACCCCTTCCCTTATCCCCTGTGTCATCTCATTAACCCCCCCATGCCTTTTTGAATTTTACAAACACACTCACCTAGCCTGTGAGTCCTGCAGGCTCAGGTGGTTCACAGTTCTGTCCAGTGCCAGGCAGTTAGGCAGGGTCAGGGTCTTCTTTTCTGCAGCGGCCACGACTGACAAGTGTCGTCATGTCGCTGACGTCCTCCTGCGCAGGTCTGCGGAGGAGTGTCACTTGCGTGACGTGACGTCCCTCGTCAGTGCCGGCCATCAGGCCGCAGCCTCACTGTACTAAAGTGGCTGTGGCGCAGCTGACTATTTAGCAGTTCTACATAGACATGCAGTCCTCTAGGTGTACGTTCACTAGCGTCATAGGACTGTAAAGAATTTATAATTCAAAATAATCAGCATTCCTTGTCTGCCAGAGAGAAAATATGCTGTTCCAAGGATTTCACTCACATAACTGTCAGCTGGTCTTTCTGATTGCATAACACAAAGTATGCCCCTGCCTCCACTATTATAGCCTGTACACTCGATCCAGGATCTGCAGAATCCGCTTGTGAATCCACCTCCATAATTTACACCTTCTGATGACACTGCAGTGATGATGGATGTCGCACTCCATCTGGAAGAAGCGCAAGACCGCACAAAACAACTTGTCCCGGCGTGCCCCTGCCTCCCCGCCGAATGCCTGCACAAGATTGAATAAAGAATTGTGGATGGGGAGTGCAGTCTTCCTTTCGCTTCTTCATTAGTATTCCATGTTCTATGTGACTTAGCACCACCTACACCCACACATTTGCAAGATCCTAGCGCTATCCCTCCCATCCTATTTAACTTATTAGAAGTAGAGCAGGAAAAAACCCTCAGGTATGGCGCTGCAGACTCTTGTAGACAGATGAGGCGGATGCCAAAGGTAATAGGAAAGTCCTCAGCAGGACATTTTATTTAAAAAAAAACAATAAAATGGACAAGATTACGCGGCCATCTGTAAGCCCCGTGGGGTTGCCCCCCCACCCACCACCCGATCTATTGAGGGTAAATACACGAGGTGCCGTCCGTCGGTCCTTTCTTTTCTTTTCTCTACAGATTATTTAACTTATTGTCTTCACTCATTGGTTCACATATGTCCTGCATCCAGCATAGGTGAAGGCAGCCTAGCTCTCGACACAACTGATGCCATAACCAATGGAAACGTGGATCAGTTATCATTAGTTGTCCATTGTTTTTGGACCTTGGACATGGGAACACAGCAAGCTGCATTCCCCTGTCTGGTGCTGTCTGGCATGTCCAACCATCCAGCGTCAAAATTGAGATGCTGGATGATTGTAAACTGTCCCAGTCAAATGTATGGGATAAGTTCTAGCATTATTTCCCCCCGGTGTGCTGTGCCGGACGCTGGACCTATGTGACCAGCCTTAGGATGTAAGGAGGTAGAATCCGTAAGCCAAAAATTTTAATTTGAGGATCAGGAAGGGGTAGAAAGCAAATTCTGTTCAAGTCACTTAAACAAGTTATGTGCAGATAAGACAGAATGGAATGCTTGCAGGTTTTTTAAAGAGTACTTGCCATGATAAACCACCCCCTGCCTTTATTTTTTATTATTTTGTTTATTTTTCTACCTTGATATTGTGCTGTATATTCTGCTCAGTCTCAGTGAGCTACATATACTGGGAAGGGGCGTTCCACAGCAGGCGTGATATCATCTGAAGCCCTTCTGGGGAGAACTTCTCCCCTCACTCTGCTACACACCACCCAGAGGACTTCAGTGTGAGATGAGCTGTGATTGGCGTAGGCCATACATTCTCCCCCTCAGCTCTATGCACTGAACTCTACAGTGTGTTAGCTTTGCCCAACAGCTGCAAAAAGAAGCAGAAATATCCAGCACAATGTTTAGCACAGTATTTAGCACTATGCACTGAAGGCATCATGACTCCATAGCAGTGTTTGCCAACCATGGCGCCTCCAACTATTATGAAACTACAACTCCCAGCATGCCTGGACAGCCAAAGGCTGCCCAGGCAAGCTGGGAGTTGTAATTTTGCAACAGCTGGAGGAACCATGGTTGGGAAACCCTGCTCTACAGTCTAGCTCAGATCCAAGGGAAAGGGAGCTGAAGTATTCAGCTCTATATACTCTTTACACTGTGCTGAGCTGAGGTCCTGCATTTCCTGACTTTTGTCTTTGCCTGGCTGCTGCAGGAGACAATCTGCAAGCAGGACTCCAGGCAGGACCACAAGGAGGACCCCGAATGGCCAAAGCTTTAGGGGTTAATTTAACAGAAAGTTTATATAGTTACATAGTTTATAATGTTGAAAAAAGATCCATCAAGTTCAACCTATATCCCTAATGAGTCCCTACTGAGTTGATTCAGAGGAAGGCAAAAAACCTTCATACTAGAGGTAACAATTCCTTCCTCACTCCAATATGGCATCAGAATAAATCCCTGGATCAACATTCTGTCCCTATCAATCTAGTATCCAAAACCTGTAATGTTATTACTCTACAGAAATGCATCCAGCCCCTTTGAATTTTCTTACTGAGTTCACCATGACCACCTCCTCCGGGAGAGAGTTCCACAGTCTCACTGCTCTTAGGCTAAGTTTCCACTTGGTATTTTTTCTGGCAGTTTTTGGATATCTGCCACTGCAGTTTTTGAACCAAAGTCAGAAGTGGATCCATAAGGGAGGAGAAGTGCAAGTCCTTCCTTTATATGTCCTATTCCTTTTGAATACACTTCTGTTTTTAGCTCAAAAACTGCAGCGGCAGTTTTCCAAAAACTGCCAGAAAAAAAACCAAGTGGAAACTTAGTCTTACAGTCCTGTCTGTGCTGGTGTCGAAACCTTCTTTCCTCTAAACGTAGAGGACGCCCCCTTGTTATAGATAAAGTTCTGGGTATAACGAAGTAATTCAAATAGGCTAATCTATAATATATTACATTTTATTGATGGTGACAGGTACCATTAAAGGTATGCTGCATCTGAAGCTGAGTTATAAAAGATAAGTATTATTGGTGTAATGAAACATTAAATATTTTTTTTATGTAAACTGGAGTCCAAAGGCGTTCATATCCCAGGTACCTCCAATGTAGGTGAATCCCTCAAATCATTTACATTGGGACTAACATAAGAGAACAAGGAAGGTTCATACATGTTTATTTAGTCTACAAAAATACAACTTTGTATAACGTAAAGTCAAGATACTTCAATAATAACAGTGTAGTCTTAAACATTATTTCATGTCTTAAAGACAAAGGATGGATATAAAATCTATTTACAGTTCTTGAATATATAATGAGTTCTTTTTCATATAAAAGAAAAAATCACAAAGGTTCATATCATGCAAATGAATTTCTAAGGTGCGTATATATAAATGAATGGGAACCCAACAGGTTTTTCTAAAACATAACAGATGGTGTACCTAGGAGACACACTTTGAATACAATAATGCAGATGTTTACCACAGAGAAGATTAAATACAAAAATAAAATAATTTTTTATTTGAGATTTTGATACAACTAATAGGTATTTCACAGCTACATAGGAATAAATCAAAATACTACTTGGTAGTATAATTATTGTTTTTAAATACAGTATACAATGTATATAATGTCATGCTATTATATTAACCATTTTGTTACTCAACATACTTGCAAAGCTAATCTCTTGCAGTTCAGGGTACTATTTGTCTTCAGTCAAACTTTGTTTTTGTTTCTTAAAATGAATTTAAGTGCCCTGACTGAGCATTATTTATGTCAGAAAATAATATATGTATGTATTAAGGTTTCTATCTTCAGTTGTTAATTAACCTCTTCAGGACACAGGGCATATGGATACGCCCTGCATTCCGAGTCCTTAAGGACCGAGGTCGTATCCATACGCCCATGGGAAATCCCCACTGGAGCCGGATGCCTGCATGAAATCATTCAGCAGGCACCCTGGCACATCGCCCAGGGGGGTCCTGAGACCCCCCATGTCGGCGATCGGAGAAAATCGCATGTCAATTCAGACATGCAATTTTCTCCAATTCCGGGCTGATCGGGTCTCTGGTGACCCGATCACCCGGAAAATAGGGCTGATCGGAGCTGTCAGCAACAGCCCAGATCAGCCTAAAGGATAGGAGTGAGGTCGCAAAGCTGCGATCTCCTCCTATCCCCTGGCATTAGTCATAACAGAGTTCTGACCAATGGCAGCGCAGGACAGGGGGTTGCCATGGCAACCCCCCATTCTGCCCGCCCCTGGATGTCGAGGGGCTCTGGGAAGAAGATGGAGGCCATACCTGCAGGAGAAGATGCCTGGGGACCTGGGATCTTTGCTGGAGCCTGCTGGATCCTGATCAGGTAGGGAATCGACAGTGGGGGGGGGGGGGGGGGGATTTAAAGTGAAAGTAAATCGATCTTTACTGTGGCAACCACTAGGGGGGCCAAACTGCAACTCCCAGCATGCCCAGACAGCCAAAGGCTGTCTGGGCATGCTGGGAGTTGTAGTTTTGCAACATCTGGAGGGTCACAGTTTGGAGACCACTGTTACAGGGGTGCCCAAACAGTAGCCCTCCAGATGTTGCCAAACTACAACTCTCAGCATGCCTCGACTGCCCAGGCATGCTGGGAGTTGTAATTCTGTAACATCTGTCCCTTCAGATTTAGCAATTTTCATGACATTTTTGAAAATTGCTGCTCTACTTTGAAGCCCTCTAGTTTTTCAAAAAGCAAAAGTATGTCCATTTTATGATGCCAACATAAACTAGACATATTGTTTTTGTGAAGAAAAATAACATTTATTTGGAATATCCATTTTCCTTACAATTAGAGAGCTTCAAAGTTAGAAAAATGCAAAATTTTCAAAATTTTCATGAAATTTGGGGATTTTTCCCCAAAAAAGGATGCAATTAACGACAAAAATTTACCACCAAAATAAAGTAGAATATGTCACGAAAAAACAATCTCAGAATAAGAATATTCGATAAAATTGTTTTCGCGTTATTAATTCGTAAAGTGACGATGGTCATAATTGCGAAAAAGGGCTCAGTCCTTAAGGTGAAAAAGGGCTGCGTCCTTGAGGGGTTAAAATGGGAGGCATATACTATTTCAGTTTGCCTCCAAGGGACAGTGCAGAAAAGATATATGGACAGTTAAATCTTTTGAAACCAAGTCCTTGGCAAACCGCTCATAACTGGGCTGGCTTCAGTTTAAGAAGAGGTTCTCTTAATGAAAAAAAAAACTTTTAAGGGTATGTTCACACATAACAGGATCCTGTGCAGATTTGATGTGCAGGAGTTGTAACTGCCGATTAGAAGCTGTGCTCAGTCATTTAGTTTACATTGAAATCTGCCGCAGAAAACCCTGTGCATCAAATCTGCGTACGTGTGAACGTACCCTAAGGGAGTTTTAGTTATACACTACTGCTAGTATGCTAACAAAAAGGTCACTTTTATACCATTAAGGGTAATAGGGTTAATTCCGGTTTACTTTAGCATATAATAATCCCATTGTAGTCAGTTGAAATGTGAACTCAAACCGCTTATCAGGTGCCTGTCCTACATCCCCATGCTTCATGCACTGATCTCTCAGAATTAACTGATAACAATTGTCTATAAAAGACAGAAAATAGACAGCGTTATTGGGAGATCTGGTTACAGCTGCAGCCCATAATTATCTTTGGACAACAACGGACAAGGTAGAGAGAGCAAGAGAGAGAAAGAAAAAGCTGATTTCACAGCTATACTACTCATCACTGCTCTCTAATGTATTTCCTGCTGCTGATTTTTTGAGTATGAGTGAGACATAGGGGATCAGAGTCTCCTCTTTTGTCTGTATGTCTGTGCCTCTCTCTGCAGCTGTTTTCTTCTCCCCCTTCCCTCTCCATAGAAGTACATGGACACCCAATCCTTCTGAGAAAATCCATTTCCTCTGTGCTTGAGTACAAATTACCCTTGATTCAAATGATTTAACTATCTCTATTGATTTAAGTAGGTTCAGTATTATTATTCTGGGATCTAAGAGATGCTTATTGTTATTGGTGGACTTGATTATAGTTTAAATAAGCTATCCCAAAAGGTTACATTTTAGTAGTGTATTTACCATGGTACTGAAGATCACACTCATTTTTCCTTTATACAATATTAATACTCTCTATAAGTATGTAAAATAGCAATAGTAATAGGAAGAATTTTAGAAATGCCCTTCTAAGGAACAGTAGAAAATATCAGTATAAGCTGAGTTGTCTTTCCATTTAGCTACAAATCTGATGTGATGTTTACAAAACAAAATTATATTTTTCAGCAAAGAACATGAAGAAGCATAAAATGTTCCAGCAGATCAGAACCATTCAGCCCATGTAGTCTGCCCAATATCCAGAATACAATTAATAGTGCCTAATTTAATGTTATATTAACAATAGCCTTATGCCTATCCCATGCATGTTTGATTTTGTGTAATGCCTTTGTAGTGCTTGACCCTGAACTTAAAAAAAAAAAAGATAACAATGTGTTTTCTTAAGATAAACAAGCATGGAACCCATGAGTGGTTCATGTTACCATAAAGTACAGTAGCTGACAACTAGAAATTAGCCACATTCAAGGCTAAAACAGTGCCATGTGCATGCCTATATCAAGAGTATATATTATGCAATAATAACATTGGAGTATATCTGGAGCAAAAAATGGCCAAATTCTCACGATCACCAGTTTTTTATTTTGTTGTCTGGCCTAATAGTTGAATCACACATAGCATGAACCATACATGTACTGTATGTGTATTTATATATATATATATATATATATATATATATATATATATCATGTTCTACTATAGCCAACACCAGGTCATATAAAGAGTTCATTGCCAAAGGCTTTTAATTAAAGCAAGCTAATTCAATTACACTAACATCTAATGTGAAAATGAATGTTTACAGTTCAAAGTCATCATATAATGGACAGTCTCACAGTAACAATGGTGTATTGCATACAAGAAATGTAAATCATTGTAAATCTATGCATAGATCTATTCAATATAGCTAAATGATCCTGGCTGTCATAAGAAGCCTTTGTGTCTCCTACATCACATGTAGACCAGACAGGAGGCAGTGTTCATCCAAAGGCACCTATATAACTAGAATATATTAGTGTTAATATAATAGACACATATGTTAGTCTTTCTTGCTGAATAAAGCAAAGAGATGAGAAATTCTGCAAAGCAAGATTCAAAACGTAACTGTGTGGAACATGCACTTTATTTCCTGAGATAGAACGTTTGATGAGAATGTTGGAGTCCATGCCTTATATAAAGTCTTGTAGAATCCACTTGAAGTGTCATAATTTAAGTGCAGAAACAACTGTAGAAACGATACAGTTTCCATTTTCCAAAGCTCGTAAGCAAGTCATTTAATGATCTTCCCATTCTGAAATGAAGATTCACTTTTGTCCTCTTTACTTTGAAAATGAGATTGTAGAAATCCTTTGTGTTTTGGGGAATTGCTGCTGCTGGATTTGCTTCTGCTCAGATCCGGTGTTGGCTGAATTGGCAAAGACCTTGAGGCACTGGACTTGGCCACACAAGCACACACAAGACGGAAGAAAGCCCGGCGCATCTCCTTGCTGGCCAGAGTGTAGATGAGAGGATTCAAGGCTGAATTGAGAACAGCCAGAGCAATAAACCATTGTGCTTTATATAGGATCCTACACTCCCCTGCTTTACAGGCCACATCAATCAAGAGAAGAATGAATAAAGGAGACCAGCAGGCAATGAACACACCTACAACAATAACAACAGTCCTGAGCAGGGCCATTGATCTCTCTGAATTGCTGTGATTTGTGACTCTTCTGCTGCTGGATTTTACTAAGACATAGATCCGCGCATACAGGATGACTATTGCAATTAAAATGACTATGAAAATACTAATGCAAAAGCCAACATACTTTTTAGAATACAATGGTAACACAGTAGAGCAGTCATCCAAGTTGTTGTGACAGTTCCAGCCAAGGATTGGCAGTGCACCTAAGGAAAACGATATAAGCCAGCAGGTTCCAATGAGGAGAAAGACGCGATATTTCTTGTTGGCATCATAAGGCCTCATTTTTATCATTGTCAAATGCCTCTCGATAGCAATGGCCAACAGGCTGAATGTTGATGCACCAAGAGCTACAAACATACTACCTTCACGTACAAACCATGCTGTCAATGAGATATTGCAAGTGTTAGCTCCGGACATAAGAATGTTCACTATGTATGCAATGCCAGCTAATAAGTCACAAAGTGCTAAGTTGCCAATGAAAAAGTACATTCTGTTGTGAAATCTATTGTTTTTCCATATAGCAATCAGTACCATGAGGTTTTCCAGTACTATAAAGCTGCATATGATAAGAAATAGCAAACTGGTTTTGTCCATTTGATCCCCATTGCTTTTCAGAGATTTCCCTGTGTAGTTGTAGTGCAGTTTGATAGTAATGTCACATTTCTGATTTTCCCGGACAATCAGATTGGTAGAAGTTAAATAGTCAGCACCCATTGTTGTTTGGATAGTAAAAACCAGACTGCCACCTTCAATGCTGTAATTCAAACACAATCCACAAGAGGGCACTGAAGCCACATCTTCTGCATCTCTTTGGAATGAACTGTAGGGAGTGAGCGCTGCATCCTGCAACGCAGGGTTAAATTCTGTAAAATACAAGATAAAATATATGAGCATCATTCATTTGCAAACAGCAAACTTTTTTTTTTTTTATCCCTCAGATATAATACAATCACTATGTACTTTTTATTGCAGTAAATATGGAGAAGTATATATGTGTTATGAAGTTTTACAATATCCAGTTTCATAATTTACCAAAGCAGATGCCTTCATGAGAGATGAGACTTGACAGGCAATTGTCATAAACTAGTTTTCAAATTGTTTATGACAACATTTCAAACATCCTCATTCATGTTTGCGCTATTTGAAAAGGGAAATAGGGTTTTTAGGTTTGAGAAATAACTTATACAGTAGAATTGTTTAATTCTTTCAAGTACAAACATAGCAAAGTTGAATCTGTAATCTGTCCATTAGTTCATAATGGTTTACCATAGTTCTGAAGCCGGGTTCACATAATGAAAATATCAGTGGCGTAATTTATTTTTTGCATGCCTTTTGTCTGTAAAGGGCAAAAAGAGGGTGACTTTTTTTGCCGATTACGGATGAAAAAGCGTGAGTAAAATAAAATACAATGCCAAATTTTACACAGTTGTTTGAACAGCATGTTAATGTAAAGAATTGTCATAGTGAGCTTAAGACTATGCACAAAAAAAAAACACTTTGTTTAGCCTTATTTCACCGTTTTTCAAAATGAGGCTAAAAAAACCAGTGAGTGAACATTTAGTTAAATGACACATTTAAGGGGTACTCCGGTGGAAAACATTTTTTTTAAATCAACTGATGCCAGAAAGTTAAACAGATTTGTAAATTACTTCTATTAAAAAATCTTAATCCTTCCAGTACTTCTTAGGGTCTGTATACTACAGAGGAAATGCTTTTCTTTTTAGATTTCTCTTCTGTCACGACCACAGTGCTCTCTGCTGACTTCTGTTGTCCATTTTAGGAACTGTCCAGAGCAGGAGAACATCCCCATAGCAAACATATGCTGCTCTGGACAGTTCCTAAAATGGACAGCAGAGGTCAGCAGAGAGCACTGTGGTCATGACAGAAGAGAAATTTACAAATCTGTTTAACTTTCTGGCACCAGTTGATCTAAAAAAAAAATGTTTTCCACGGGAATACCCCTTTAATCTCTGCTACAATTGTGTATCCAGCTTGTTTTTAACCAATATAGGGATAAATCGGCACTTCTGTGGAATCTGTGGTGGTGCGTGAATAGGTAGAAGATAGATAATACCCAGCACTCAGCCATAATGCACAAGGAAGATGTATTATGCCATAGTGTAGTACAAGAACAGCTGAGGAAGGCTCCCATGCCAAAATGTGTCCTTGTAATACACTATGGCTTAATAAATCTTTACTGTGTATTACTGGTCAGTGCTTGGTATCATCTTTTTTCTACCTGTTTTTATCCAATGACTTGAAGCATATCATTTACAGATCATTTTTTTTGGTCATTCATTCTATGGAGCTACAGTCAATCCACGTGCATCTGTACGGTACCTTTGTAAGGTATGTAAAGCAGTGTTAAGTGGCGCAAGCCATACATTCTTTTCTGTCACATTGATATGGAATCCAAAGGAAAAAAATATATATTAGTATTTTTCAGTATTAAATGGAGGGCATGTGAAAGTACATCATCGCCCCATAGATTAACTATTGATCCTGATTCCGGCTCCTTACAACTGAGAGGTGGTATGAAGAAGTAATACAGCTGCATGCGTGAGGTCTTATATATCTTCAGCACTTGGGGGGACATTTATCAAAGCATTTAGTAGGATTTTTTTTGCATAAAATTGTCGCAAAAAAGTTGCACGTACGCCTATGCACTTTTTTTCTGCGACTTTTTGCATGTTCAGTGTCCTAAGCAAAAAATAAAAATCTTGCTTACAAAAGCAAAAAGTGCTTTTTGACTTGCAGTGGTCAGAGATTTATCAAGTGCGAAAGTCGCTAAAAAGTCGCATCGCATGAAAAAACCTACTAAATTTACTCCAGCTCAGACATGGAGCAGAAAAAGCCACTAACAAAGCCAAAAAAAATAAAAAACTTGCTTAGGTGAAAGAAATTTATCAACAGGCTTAAACCAATTGATAAATAAGTCGCACATAAGCAAAACAATTGTAAGAAAAAAATATCTAAAAAAAGGAATACATAAGCAAACATTGATAAATGTCCCCCTTGGAGTTTTGCTTTGAAATCCTCTAAATTGCAGAATAATTCTGGTCTAAAAATGGGCTATTACCGAACTCATGCAGACAGGTAGGTCCAGCACTAATGATATTAATGTTTGCATTATAAGCATTCAATCTTTATGATCTGATACCTCTAATGTGTTTTTGTTAACCTAAGATGCAATCAAAACTGAAATGTGGAATTCCCTTTTCATCCTATAATGGTAATTGTGTACATTGAACTCATTATAGGCTATTTAGTGCTGTAAATGGCTGTTCAGGGAACAAGCTAAAGTGAAGCTAGCAGCCTGATGCCCAACATAATTTATGAGGTGTCACGCACAGAACAGAGTTCCTGATGTGAACCAAGGCGAGAACCTTGTCTTAGGCGGCAGTAAAGCTGCAGGCATGATTTATCTTTTGTTATTCAATTTAAAGAATAATAAAAAAATAATAATACAAAGTTTGAATCCTGTACATGTCTCCATACTAGTATTATGTAACTAGAATATAAAGATTTACAAAATATATAAAAAATAAAAAATAAAACAAAGTAACTGTGTTTTTCAAAATTTCCAATGAATCTAACAAGTCGAGTATCTTAGCCCCAGTGCAATATCTATGATATTGCCTCATCTCTTATCATGTGCCGCCATTTTTTGTATATTTTAAACGGCACTCTCATTAAAACTATTTTTTGCTGTTGCACTCCTTATGGTAAATGAAAAATATTTCTAATATACTTTGTTTAAAAAAATGAAGTTTTCTATGTTTTATTTGTGCTTAAAAAAAGCTCAAGAGCACATTTCCCCCCATCTCCTCCTACACAGACTTAGAGGTCCAAACACAGGAAGTGTAGCCTGGAGTGCTGAGGGGGGGGGGGTGTCCAGCCTCATTCAATCATAGCTCCTCTCACACTTAAAGGGGTTCTCCGGCATTTAGACATCTTATCCCCTATCCAAAGGATTGGGGATAAGATGCCTGATTGTGGGGGTCCCTCCGCTGGGGACCCCCGTGATCTTGCATGCCGCACCCTGTTTTGAATCAGTCCCTGGAGCGTGTTTGCTCCGGGTCTGATTACTGTCGATCACGGGGCTGGAGCGTTGTGACGTCCTTGACATCACAATGCTCCGGCCCCATGATCGACAGTAATCAGACCCGGAGCGAACACGCTCCGGGGACTGATTTTAAACGGGGTGTGGCGTGCAAGATCACAGGGGTCCCCAGCGGCGGGACCCTCACAATCAGGCATCTTATCCCCTATCTTTTGGACAGGGGATAAGATGTCTAAGAGCCAGAGTACCCCTTTAAGTGTGAGAGGAGCTATGATTGAATGAGGCTGGACACCCCCCCCCTCAGCACTCCAGGCTGCACTTCCTGTGTTTGGACTTCGGTCCAAAGTCTGTGTATGAGATGGGGGAAATGTGCTCTTGAGCTTTTTTAAGCACAAATCAAACGTAGAAAACTTCATTTTTTTAAACAAAATATATTAGAAATATTTTGTATTTACCATAAGGAGTGCAATAGCAATAATTAGTTTTAATGAGAGTGACCCTTTAAGTGTCTTTTTATTAGGCAGTGGGTTCAGTGGGCCTCCTCATGGCCCAGTTGTGATTGCTAAACATGTGCCCTCAATAACTACTCCCCAGTAGAGTGGTTCTTAAGATCCAGTAAGAACTTGGTGTCTATTAAGAACTTGCAGCCATCGCTGTCATTCAATTCCTATTTGTATTTATTAGTTAATGGGCTGAAAGCAGCTCAAATTAATCTTTATGTGCAAACATTGCTAAAAATTGCTTAGATTTGTATCCAACTTCTGAACTTGTAGCTCAGTAGACCTGTATGTGTGCTATACCTTACATTTGTATATGAACAGTTGGATTTCACATATCTTTGTTTAGATCTGCACATCATTGCCACATGAAAGATTTGCATGTTTTCAAAACAAGCAGCCATTATGAGTGAAAGGGGCAGTGTGCAGGGCATATACAGGGTACAATATCTATGAAAGGAAAGGGTGTGTTATCTGCTCGCATATGAACAGGGACCAAAAGAATAGGTTTAGTTACAGTTCTCCAGCTGTACTATTAGGTTAATGTGGTGACTTGCTGAAGTTTGTAGCCTGGAGACATGAATAAACCTTATCATGATTGCCATTATATTGGAACTCTATTATTATTCTTGGAATTATATTGCTTGGTATTCTTCTAGATTAACCACACTTCATTTAATACAATATGATGATGTAAAGACTGTAATCAGTAACAACCTATGTGCGTACAAAGAAAAAAACAACCAACACATCTCATTACTACTTTGCATTTTGCAATTTTGTATTGAGAAAGTACCGTATTTATCAGCGTATAACACGCCCTTTTTAGGCTAAAATTTTTAGCCTAAAGTCTATGTGCGTGTTATACGCCGATACACCCCCAGGAAAGGCAAGGGTAGAGAGGCCGTCGCTGCCCACTTCTCTCCCCCTGCCTTTTCTGGGGTCTAGAGCCCTGCTGCCGGCCCTTCTCTCCCCCTGGCTATCGGCGCCGCTGCCCGTTCTGTCCCCCTGACTATCGGTACCGGCGCCCCATTTCCGGCGCCGATAGCCAGGGGGAGAGAAGCGGCACCGACAGCCAGGGGGTGAGAAGGGGCAGCGGCACCCATTGCCGGCGCCGCTGCCCTGTTGCCTCCCCCCATCCCCGGTGGCATAATTACCTGTTGCCGGGGTCGGGTCCGCGCTGCTTCAGGCCTCCGGCGTGCGTCCCCTTCGTCGTTGCTATGCGCTGCACGGCGCATGACGTCAGTGCGCCGCGCCATGCAGTGCATAGCAACGACGCAGGGGACGCACGCCAGAGGCCTGAAGCAGCGAGGACCCGACCCCGGAAACAGGTAATTATGCCACCGGGGATGGGGGGAGGCAACGGGGCGCCGGCAATGGGTGCCGCTGCCCCTTCTCTCCCCCTGGCTGTCGGCGCCGGCAATGGGGCGCCGGTTCCGATAGTCATGGGGACAGAATGGGCAGCGGCGCCGATAGCCAAGGGGAGAGAAGGGCCGGCAGCAGGGCTCTAGACCCCAGGAAAGGCAGGGGGAGAGAAGCGGGCAACGACGGCCTATCTCCCCCTGCCTTTCCTGGGGGTGTATCGGGGTATACACGCGCACATACGCACCCTCATTTTACCATGGATAAACTTTTTTTACCCAAATATCCTTGGTAAAATGAGGGTGCGTGTTATAGGCCGGTGCGTGGTATACACCGATAAATACGGTAATTGGCTAGCTCGAAATGAAAACATATATATATATATATATATATATATATATATATATATACAGAATAGGTTATCATATAAATAATAAAATGATGTATACAGTAGTTAGACAGGTTAGTCATAGGGACTTTTTAAGTGTTCTCTTTAACCCCTTAAGGATTCAGCCCATTTGGGCCTTAAGGACAATTTTATTTTTATGTTTTCGTTTTTTCCTCCTCGCCTTCAAAATATCATAACTATTTTATATTTTCATCCACAGACTAGTATGAGGGCTTGTTTATGAATATAAATTTATTTTTAAAACTTTTTGGGGGTGAAATAAAGAAAAATGCGACAATTTACGTTTTTATTAGGGGGGGGCTTTTCACATTTTTTTACTTTTAATTTTTTATTTTTACACTTTAATAGTCCCCATAGGGGACTATTTATAGCAATCATTCGATTGCTAATACTGTTCAGTGCTATGCATAGGTCATAGCACTGATCAGTGTTATCGGTCATATTCTGCTCTAGTTGGCTCGATCGCAGACCAGAGCATAAGACCCGTGGAAGGCAGCGGAGGCAGGTGAGGGGACCTCCGTCTGCCATTCTGGATGATCGGATTGCCACGGCAGCGCTGGGGGCGATCCGATCATCCATTTTAGTGACCACAGCGCTGCAGATGCTGTGATCTGTATTGATCCCGGCATCTGAGGGGTTAATGGCGGACATCCGCGTGATCGTGAATGTCGGCCATTACTGGCAGGTCCCTGGCTGCTATCAGCAGCCAGGACCTGCCATGCATGACACGAGCATCCAATGCTCGCACTTATGCATAGGATGTAAATGTAGGTCCAGGTGCGTTAAGTAGCAGCTCACCAGGATGTACATTTACATCCTGCACCGTAAAGGGGTTAAGTGTAGTCAATGATCATATAGTAGTATATGAAGTATCGAAAGGAACCAGATTAGTAATTTTTAGCTGTTATTTTCCAAAGTACTTCACGCTTTAAATATATTATTTCTAAATATAATGAAATTTTACATGCACTATTTTCTACATTTTCTCCCGATTAGGGGCTGCAAATGACATTTTGCCTAATTATGGGCTTAAAAAGAAATACATTTATGCAAATTTTATGGCGTGTGAGCCCAGCCTTATGATGTTTTTATAGCTTTTAACCTCTTAAGGATATAGGGGGAGATTTATCAAAACCTGTCCAGAGGAAAAGTTACTGAGTTGCCCATAGCAATCAGATTGTTTCTTTCATTCTTCAGAGGCCTTTTTAAAAATGAAAGACAGGTTTTGATAAATCTCCCGCATAGGGTGTACCTGTACACCCAACGCCCAGTCCTGGTAAATAAAACGGGGTTTTGCCGTGACCCTGCGTCATACCGGGCCAGTCCCAGCGGCTAATGATAGCCGGGACCCTGGGCTAATAGCGTGCGGCACCGATCGTTGTGCCGCATGCTATTAACCCTTTAGACACGGTGATCAAAGTTGATCGCCGCATCTAAAATGAAAGTGAAAGCTTCCCGGCAGCTCAGTCGTGCTGATCGGGACCATTGTGATAAAATCGCGATGTCCCGAACAGCTAGCACGCGAGCGGAGGTCCCCTTACCTTGCTCCGTCACGTCCAATCGGCGATTGATTGCTCCAAGCCTGACATAGTAACATAGTTCATAAGGTTGAAAAAAGACCAGAGTCCATCTAGTTCAACCTATATCCCTAATGAGTCCCTACTGAGATGCAGGCTTGAGCAATCGACCGCCTAAAACACTGATCTATGCAAAGCTATGGCTTTGCAGTGAACAGTGTAAAAGATCAGTGTGTGCAGTGTTATAGCCCCCTATGGGAGCTATAACACTGCAAAAAAAGTGAAAAAAAGTCAATAAAGATCATTAAACCCCTTCCCTAATAAAAGTTTGAATCACCCCCCTTTTCCCCAAAAAAACCCCAGTGTAAATAAAAATAAACATATGTGGTATCGCTGCATGCGGAAATGTCTCATTTATAAAAATATTTAGTTAATTAAACAGCACCGTCAATGGTGTACGCGCCAAAAAATTTCAAAATAGCGTATTTTTGGTCACTTTTTATTTCATGAAAAAATGAATAATATCATGAATAATAATGATCATAAAGTCCGATCAATACAAAAATGGTACTGATCAGATTACTTCAGATTATGGTGGAAAAAGAATTGGCCACCATACCGGCCAGTACGCGGAAAAATAAAAAAAAGTTATAGGGGTCAGAAGATGATAATTTTTTTTACGTATAAATTTTCCTGCATGTAGTTTTGATTTTTTTCAGAAGTATGACAAAATCAAACCTATATAAGTAGGGTATCATTTTAACTGCATGGACCTACACAATAAAGATAAGGTGTCACTTTTACCGAAAAATGCACTGCGTAGAAACGAAAGCTCCCAAAATTTCCAAAATGCCATTTTTTTCTTCAATTTTGTTGCACAATAAATTATTTTTCAGTTTCTCCGTGGATTTTTTGGTAAAGTTACTAATGTCCCTGTAAAGTAGAATTGGTGGCGCAAAAAATAAGACATCATATGGAATTTTATGTGCAAAATTGAAAAAATGAAAATGCAAAAACGGAAAAGCCCTGCGTCCTTAAGGGGTTAAACATTATACTGATTAAAAATTTTTCTTGTAAAAAACATAAATATGCTATACAAAACTTGTATATATGTATATATGTATATGTATGTGAATAGAACTGAGTGATTTCCATAAATAAAATAAAAAAGTGCTGTTTTCTGTTCACTTTCAGTGCGCAGACAAGCAAGTCTGACTTAATGGGCCCTAGAGATAATATGTTTATTGATAGAGACCCTAACATGACCTACAGATTCCTATAGCTCTGAGACTTTTCTCAATGAACCTATCCTATTTCATACCGAATTCCCCTGGTGAATTTGCTATAACTACTTCCTCTAGAGCAAATTCCATTCTCACCACTCTAGTATGGTAATTTTACTACTTAACTTTTTTTTGCCAAAAAAAACAAAAAATCTTTAATGATTCTCGGGTTTGGTAGATACATGTGGCTCTCTGGACTAAACTATACACATTGCAGTTACTGTATCTTTAATACTGGTTTTCAGCCTCAGTAAACTGGTGTTGACCAGACTGCAAACATCTGTCCTAATGAAACACTAAAAACACATAAAAACTGAAGCACTAAAAGTAGTTAAATTTTCCTACATTCATAAATTTTTTGTCTATTTACTGCAGATAAAAAAATGTTTGCACGGATCTGTGGTGTCGTTCCTTTGTCACAAATCAACAGCAATTTCTTAATTCAATATGCCTGTATAAATAAAGTATGCTGCAGATTTTACCCTTTTATGACATAAGGTGAAATCTACAGCAAAATCAACCCAATATTTAACATAATAACCCTATAATTGACTAAAGAACATTACATTATTAGAAATTAATAGGCTATCAATGCTGCTTAAAGTGAGCTTTAAGAAACCAAATGCCAGGCTGCATGTCTAGTTTATGGTAACCTTAGCCAAGCAAGTAAAGTACTATTCCATGATAAGTAGGCCACTAAGGGTAATGTTTTAATGCAAGGCTTATGTTTCTTGCAAGTTTGACACCAAGAGTATAAATCACTCTATTAAATACATTTCAACTGAAAGTGCAGAACTTATGTCTTATGGGTTATCATATATTTACTGTATATTGAGTTACTTGTGTTCAGTAATAATAGAAAACACTTGAAACTTAATATCCTAGCATTGTCTTCTAACATTCTTTAGAATTCAGTTGTTTTATGAAACCATTTAAATATTAGTTTATATATTATAACAAGGTGCTCTTTCAAAACCTCTAAATAAAAAAATTAAAAATTAAAAACCATTAAATTTACACCGACAGAATATACAACTGAACACGTAATCTTATTGTTTTTAACTGTATCATATAGTTTAAGAATACTTTGCACACCCAGCATCAGCCTATACTTTAGTAATGTTGTCAAGTATCCAACATGACTAGATTTAAATACCATTCTGCATATTTTGCTTTAATACTGTAAGCCATAGATTTCCAGGGTAAATACATATTAGATACATTACAGTTTTTGGCACAATTCTAGCTCAGTATATTATTGAAATATACCAGTTCCTTTCAGATGAATAACAAATGGCAGACACCACCCAAGGTACAAGGTGACTGCAAAAGTCCAAGTCCATGCTCATTGTCAAAGGTTCAATCAAAGTAAGCATATATACAACAAGACATTGGGGAGGGGGGGGGGGGGGTCAATGAATTTAGTGCCACTTTTTTTGGTTTAGCTGCGTCGCATTTGCTTAGAATGTGGCGCACACTATTAGTGCCACATATTCAAATATTTAGCACCCTGTTAGCCAATTTGATATAGCTCCCTGTTAGACAATTTTTTTTAAAGGAGCATGGTTATACTTTTTGTTTTATTAGCACCCTATTTTCAAAGGTTGAGCACCACTTTCTGGTGCACAAAGTGCCATAGCTAATACCAAGTGAACCTGGTGTTAAATGATTTGCCATATGTGCTATTGCCCCAAATTTTCAAGAGACCAAACACGCTTCTGTAAATGAGACGTAGTTAACACTCTTTGAGGCGCAAAATTAAGAGCCTAATAACACAATAACACTTTGAATATTCCCCCCCATTAAATATACCTTTTAATTTCCGGTCTCTGGACAGAAAATCCCTGGTAACATCTCTATACCCTGATATAAAAATAAATGTATCTGTTTTCAAGGCAGCATTATGTCCCAGCAAGAGCTTTTTATTCCAGAATTCTAACTAGTATAACTATCTCATCACACAGACAGCAACGCAATGGCCCTTTGGTGAACTGCAGAGACAAAGCTCTTTAAAATAATATTTCCAGTGAGACAACTCAGGCTGAATAATATGAAGCAAGCTGTCTTAGGCAAATGTCCGGTATAGTGCTAAAATGGTCCAATGAATCACCGCACAATGTATGGGAAAATGTGCTGAGAAAAACCATTTTATATAAACAACTAAAATGATGTAAATGGATTCTTAGGGCTGTCAATAGGGTTGGGGCTGGCCTGGCAATAGGAACAATCTTACCGCATTTTTTTACAGTCTGACTGCATCTATAGTCTGTAATTTACATTGGCATCCACAGTATAAACCTCTATTTTCCAGTGCTGTCTGATGGATTCCATTTCTTTCTGGTACTTCTGTAGCCTACAATATAATATCTGAGCTTCTGGTATTATAACTAGTTTTACATTTACTTAAGGAAACTTTACAGTCACCTTCAAAGTTATGACATACTGTTACAAATATATACATACACTGAGTACACTCAGAAGTAAACAAAAGTATACAGAATATATACAGACACATAGATTATGGAATATAAGAAAAGCTTATGCCCAGAATATACACAACATTGTATGGAAATACATACAGTGACCCCCCGACTTACGATGGCCCCGACATACGATAATTTCAACATACGATGGCCTCTCAGAGGCCATCGCATGTTGAAGGCAGCATCAACATATGATGCTTTTTTATGTCGGGGCCATCACATAAAAGGCTATCCGGCAGCGCTGATTGCTTCAGCTGCCGCCGGATAGCCGTTTACGATGCCCTGTGTGCTCTGCTGACGATCACTTACCTGTCCTCGGGGCTCCGGCGCGTCCTCGTCGGGATCCCTGCATCGTCGGTGCTCTCCATCGACGTCATCACGTTGCTGCGCACGCCGTCCCGTCGTCCAATAGGAGCGGCGTGATGGCGGCGACGGAGAGCGCGGATGCCGGGGAAGAAGAGGCCTTGCCGGAGCGTCGGGGACACATCGGGGACGCGGTGACAGCGATGGACAGGTGAGTACAACTTCCTCTAACAGTGGTCTACAACTTGCGGACCTCCAGATGTTGCAAAACTACAACACCCAGCATGCTGGGTGTTGTAGTTTTGCAACATCTGGAGGTCTGCAGGTTGTAGACCACTGTTCTATACTTTACATTGCACGGATCCCTCAACATGCGATGGTTTCACCAAATGATGGTCCGTTTGGAACGGATTACCATCGTATGTTGAGGGACCACTGTATATCATGTGACAGTATGTACACAGAAATATATGCAGCATGTGGAAAAAAATGCATTCTATAAAAGTATATAAACTATTCAGAAATTTCCTGGATGAATTCAAAAGCTAGAATATGAATATGGACATGCATATGCAATACATACAGTATATAAAGAAGTAGATAGAGATAACTATAGTTTAATCACTTACCTAAATTGTGTAGAACTTTCACTAACTTAATAATAAAATCTCCGAATAATTTTGTAGGTACGGTAATTCCAGGCTCCTGTGCATTCCCCCCAGAAAAGCAATGATCAGGATGAAGACAAGAAAGAATTCCCAGTGCTGACTTTGTCCTCCCTTCCGAGTCCTTGGTCCTAGAATAAGATGCTGTTTAGTCACTCTGTAGGATGTGAATGTGAGCAGCATATCTCAGCTCCTGGAGAGTTGCCTTATAGTCCCTCCCTCCTCCTCCTTCTGTAATGCTGTCCCTTTAGCTGCTATGCACATCAGTCCAACCACATTGTAATGGTAATTCCTCGGTGGTGTCAAAGGACATTGTTTTTCAGTAGTTTGTAAAATAAATGTTCAAACTCTTATTTTCTACTTGTAACTGAACAGATTTGCACATGTCTGTTACTGGGTGGGGACATAGCCCCAGGGGTTGCAAAAGTAGCATCAGCACTAAAAATGACTTTGAGGGATGACTATGATGCTTACAATATCATGGATCCCAACTAAATGTAATGAAATGGGTACATGCTTTGTAATAGTTTTTACTTGCCATATGTACGGTCCACATCTGTGGCTTTACTCAGCATTTTTTATTGTCTATTATTTAGATTAGTTGCAGAATTTAAATATCCTCACACATTTTAATCCACTGATAGTCCCATGGATCACAGCTAAAATTAGTCTGTAAAAATCTAGTTTTAAGATAAAATGCACAGGGATCCTACGATGTGTTTTTGCATGTGAAAAGAAATACCCTTTTACTGCGATCACGTTGTACAACTGTAAAGCTATGTTCGTTCTCAAAACATTTTTATCTATGTTCCACATGTGCTCAGGGAAAGCTCCAAGTGCATATCTTGACATATCCGTAGGACCTCAGCAATCCAACAGAAGTCCAAAAAGTGATATATGCTGGAATACTTTTCTTATTGTGTAGAAAATCTCAGCAAATTGAGCTTTTATAGATGCTGGGCCACCACTAAAAAATCTTGTAGGACTCCAATTTTCAAAACCATAAAGAAACCATGTGTTAAAGGGGTACTACCATGGAAAACTTTTTTTTTTAATCAACTGGTGCCAGAAAGTTAAACAGATTTGTAAATCACTTCTATTAAAAAATCTTAACCCTTCCAGTACTTTTTAGGGGCTTTATACTAAAAAGAAATCCAAAAAGAAATGCCTTTCCTGTGATGTCCTGACCACAGTGCTCTCTGCTGACCTCTGCTGTCCATTTTAGGAACTGTCCAGAGAAGCATATGTTTGCTATGGGGATTTTCTCCAGTTCCTAAAATGGACAGCAGAAGTCAGCAGAGAGCACTGTGGTCAGGACATCACAGGAAATGCATTTCTTTTTTGGATTTCTCTTTAGTATACAGCCCCTAAAAAGTACTGTAAGGGTTAAGATTTTTTTATAGAAGTGATTTACAAATCTGTTTAACTTTCTGGCACCAGTTGATTTAAAAAAAAAAAGTTTTCCACGGTAATACCTCTTTAACCCCTTAAGGACGCAGGACGTAAATGTACGCCCTGGTGCGGTGGTACTTAACACACCAGGACGTACATTTACGTCCTAAGCATAACCGCGGGCATCGAGCGATGCCCGTGTCATGCGCGGCTGATCCTGGCTGCTGATCGCAGCCAGGGACCCGCCGGCAATGGCCGACGCCCGCAATCTCGTGGGCGTCCGCCATTAACCCCTCAGGTGCCGGGATCAATACAGATCCCGACATCTGCGGCAGTGCGCGATTTGAATGAATGATCGGATCGCCCGCAGCGCTGCTGCGGGGATCCGATAGTTTATAACGCCGCACGGAGGTCCCCTCTCCTTCCTCCGTGCGGCTCCCGGCGTCTCCTGCTCTGGTCTGTGATCGAGCAGACCAGAGCAGAAGATGACCGAAAACACTGATCTGTTCTATGTCCTATACATAGAACAGATCAGTATTAGCAATCATGGTATTGCTATGAATAGTCCCCTATGGGGACTATTCAAGTGTAAAAAAAAATGTAAAAAAATGTAAAAGTAAAAGTTAAAAAAAAGTGAAAAATCCCCTCCCCCAATAAAAAAGTAAAACGTCCGTTTTTTCCTATTTTACCCCCAAAAAGCGTAAATTTTTTTTTATACACATATTTGGTATCGCCGCGTGCGTAAATGTCCAAACTATTAAAATAAAATGTTAATGATCCCGTACGGTTAACGGCGTGAACGAAAAAAATAATAAAAGTCCAAAATTCCTACTTTTTTAATACATTTTATTAAAAAAAAAATTTATTAAAAGTTTTTTATATGCAAATGTGATATAAAAAAAAAGTACAGATCATGGCGCAAAAAATGAGCCCCCATACTGCCGCTTATACAGAAAAATAAAAAAGTTATAGGTCATCAAAATAAAGGGATTATAAATGTACTAATTTGGTTAAAAAGTTTTTGATTTTTTTTAAGCGCAACAATAATATAAAAGTATGTAATAATGGGTATCATTTTAATCGTATTGACCCTCAGAATAAAGAACACACGTAATTTTTACCATAAAGTGTACGGCGTGAAAACTAAACCTTCCAAAATTAGCAAAATTGCGTTTTTCGTTTTAATTTCCCCACAAAAATAGTGTTTTTTGGTTGCGCCATACATTTTATGATATAATGAGTTATGTCATTACAAAGGAAAACTGGTCACGCAAAGAACAAGCCCTCATACTAGTCTGTGGATGAAAATATAAAAGAGTTATGATTTTTAGAAGGCGAGGAGGAAAAAATGAAAACGTAAAAATTAAATTGTCTGAGTCCTTAAGGCCAAAATGGGCTGAGTCCTTAAGGGGTTAAAGGTGTACTCCAGGGTTGACAACTTATCCACACTCCTCAGGATTGCAAGAGGGTTCCGACCACTGGGACCCCAGTAATCTCCAGAACGGCGCTCGACTGTGCATGGATTGTAGGGTTGACATGCCCCCCCCCCTCCATGCATCTCTATGGGATTGCCGAGGATAAACAAGCGCATAGGAGATAAGCTATCAAGTTTTGGACTATCCCTTTAAAAAATGGTTTCTTTATGGTATTGAAAATTGGAGTCTAGTATACTATGCAATTAACTTTATATACTATTTACATTTCACAACCAAAGGAAAAAACAGTACAACTGATATACTTGATCCTTTTCACGAACACAGACGATCCACTTCATACATGTCAACAACATATGTAATGGAAATCCAGCATGAATATCTTCAAAAGATTTCCTCTTTATTGGTCAAATCATTTAAAAAGCATGATGCAGAACAGACAAGATGTTTGGTACATTTCAACCTCTGCATATAAATGTATTGCCTACCTCTCCCCTAAGAGTGTGGTTGTCTTTGGGTACAGATCAGAAGCTACTTGCCCTCGTTGTCACGAGGAGGAAACAGATTTTGTTCATATAATTTGGAGTTGTCCAATTATAGGCAATTATTGGAGGGTGATATTTGCACAGATAAATAAGAAACTGGAGAGAAAGTACAAATTTTCCCTTACCCAAGCTATTTTGAGGGCACAGGGCTTTTATGGCACTTTTGGACAGCTGATTCTTAGGGTAGTCTTCTGTGCCAAATTGTTGGATTGAGGAGTGGCTTAGGTTGGTTGGTAAAATTAAAAAAATATGAATTTTTAAAAGCATGGGGAAATCTGCAACTTGAATATCAATACGAGAGGTTATGGTTCGGATCAGTGGTGTTGCTAGGGTTGGTGTCACCCGGTGTGGATTAAAAAATGGTGTCACCCCAATACCTCCCCCCTCCCCCCAGTAAGTTTTTAGCCTGTTGTGACAGACACCACTGTTGTAGCGCATTGTGAGAAATTCCAGTATAATAATCAGATATACCAGTTGCCACAGAATAGGAAAGTGTTAAAGAAGTTTTCACCATTTAAATATACAGCTCCCAGAATTACTTAACCCCTTAAGGACGCAGGACGTAAATGTACGTCCTGGTGAGGTGGTACTTAACGCACCAGGACGTACATTTACGTCCTAAGCATAACCGCGGGCATCGGAGCGATGACCGTGTCATGCGCGGCTGATCCCGGCTGCTGATCGCAGCCAGGGACCCGCCGGCAATGGCCGACGCCCGCGATCTCGCGGGCGTCCGCCATTAACCCTCAGGTGCCGGGATCAATTCAGATCCCGGCATCTGCGGCAGTTCGCGATTTAAATGAACGATCGGATCGCCCGCAGCGCTGCTGCGGGGATCCGATCATTCATAACGCCGCACGGAGGTCCCCTCTCCTTCCTCCGTGCGGCTCCCGGCATCTCCTGCTCTGGTCTGTGATCGAGCAGACCAGAGCAGGAGATGACCAATAATACTGATCTGTTCTATGTCCTATACATAGAACAGATCAGTATTAGCAATCATGGTATCCCTATGGGAACTATTCAAGTGTAAAAAAAAATGTAAAAAAATGTAAAAGTAAAAGTAAAAAAAAAGTGAAAAATCCCCTCCCCCAATAAAAAAGTAAAATGTCTGTTTTTTCCTATTTTACCCCCAAAAAGCGTAAAAAACATTTTTTATAGACATATTTGGTATCGCCGCGTGCGTAAGTGTCCGAACTATTAAAATAAAATGTTAATGATCCCGTACGGTGAACGGCGTGAACGAAAAAAAATAAAAAAAGTCCCAAATTCCTACTTTTTTAATACATTTTATTAAAAAAAAAATTATAAAAAATGTATTAAAAGTTTTTTATATGCAAATGTGGTATAAAAAAAAAGTACAGATCATGACGCAAAAAATGAGCCCCCATACCGCCGCTTATACGGAAAAATAAAAAAGTTAGAGGTCATCAAAATAAAGGGATTATAAACATACTAATTTGGTTAAAAAGTTTGTGATTTTTTTTAAGCGCAACAATAATATAAAAGTATATAATATTGGGTATCATTTTAATCGTATTGACCCTCAGAATAAAGAACACACGTCATTTTTACCATAAATTGTACGGCGTGAAAACAAAACCTTCCAAAATTAGCAAAATTGCGTTTTTCGTTTTAATTTCCCCACAAAAATAGTGTTTTTTGGTTGCGCCATACATTTTATGATATAATGAGTTATGTCATTACAAAGGACAACTGGTCGCGCAAAAAACAAGCCCTCATACTAGTCTGTGGATGAAAATATAAAAGAGTTATGATTTTTAGAATGCGAGGAGGAAAAAATGAAAACGTAAAAATTAAATTGTCTGAGTCCTTAAGGCCAAAATGGGCTGAGTCCTTAAGGGGTTAAAGGGGTACTCCACTGGAAAACATTTACTTTTATATCAACTGGTGCCAGAAAGTTAAACAGATTTTTAAATTCCTTCTATTTAAAATCTTAATACTTACAGTACTTATAAGCTGGTGTATGCTCCACAGGAAGTTGTGTAGTTCTTTCCAATCTGACCACAGTGCTATTTGCTGACACCTCTGTCCATGTCAGGAACTGTCCAGAGCAGGATAGGTTTGCTATGGGGATTTGCTCCTACTATGGACAGTTCTTGACATGGACAGAGGTGTCAGCACAGAGCACTGTGGTCAGACAGAAAAGAAATTAAAAAAGAAAATAACTTCCTGTGAATCGCTTATACAGCAGCTAATAAGTACTGAAAGGATTACAATTTTTAAATAGAAGTAATTTACAAATCTGTTTAACTTTGTAGCACCAGTTGATTAAAAAAAAATGTTTTCCAGTAGAGTACCCCTTTGAGCAGTGGTGAGGTTATGCTGGGAGTTTTAGTTTCACTGACCATAACTGTAGAACTGACAAGCGACTACAGCTCTGATAGGACATAGTGAGGAGAATGTACAATGATATCAGTGACTACAGGTGACGTCTTCTCTATAGTGAGGAGAATGTACAATGATATCAGTGACTACAGGTGATGTCTTCTCTATAGTGAGGAGAATACACAATGATATCAGTGACTACAGGTGACGTCTTCTCTATAGTGAGGAGAATACACAATGATATCAGTGACTACAGGTGACGTCTTCTCTATAGTGAGGAGAATGCACAATGATATCAGTGACTACAGGTGACGTCTTCTCTATAGTCTTCCCTTATCTAATTCAGATGGTACATACCGCCTTGTCCAGCTAAAACTTCTGTCTGTAGAATGTGACGCCCAGACGTCTCCTCACTATGTCAGCGCATTCTCATCCTCTATATGAAAACAAGTATTATTATAAACCTGCCAGACACTATATCCTCTAAATATAATACTGCTATACACTATACTTTTTGATTATAAACCTTCCATACACCGTACCCACTGAATATAATAATACCACACACTGTACATTCTGAATATAATACCATCACATACTGTACCCTCTGAATATAAATCTGCCACATACTGTACCCCTGAATATAATACTATCACATACTGTACCCTCTGACTATAATACCAACACATACTGTACACTCTGAATATATTACTACCACCCACTGCGCCCTCTGAATATAATACTTAGAGATGAGCAAACTACAGTAAATTCAACTCGTCACAAACTTCTCGGCTCGGCAGTTGATGGCTTTTCCTGCATAAATTAGTTCAGCTTTCAGGTGCTTCCGTGGGCTGGAAAAGGTGGATATTGTCCTAGGAGAATCTTTCCTATGCATGTATCCACCTTTTCCAGCCCACCGGAGCACCTGAAGGCTGAACTAATTTACGCAGGATAAGTCATCAACTGCTGAGCCGAGAAGTTCGTGACGAATCAAATTTACTGTAAGTTCGCTCATCTCTAATAATACTACCACAAACTGCGCCCTCTGAATATAATACTACCCCCCACTGTGCCCTCTGAATATAATACTACCACAAACTGCGCCCCCTGAATATAACGTTGCCATACAGTGCACCCTCTGAATATAATACCACAACCGCAGTAACACCCCTCAACATCCGTTAGCTGATGCTATTACCACGGGAGGGGGGTATTGGTGGTGTTGCTAGTGGATGATCGGGCTGCTACTACTGGGGGGGGGGTGTTGCTGAAGGATGATGAGGGTGCTACTGGCCATCCCCCCTGGCAGTATCACCCCCATCATCCATCGGCAGGATCATCCTCCTGGCAAGAGCCCCGCCATCATCCACCATCAGGATCTGCTGATGGAGGTGCTGCTGCTGGGGGGGGGGGTAGTTGCTGGCGGATGATGAGGGTGCTACTGCCAGGGGGGGAGCATTAGGTAGGCAGCAGTTCCCCCACATTAGGTAGGTAGCAGTTTCCCCACATTAGGTAGCATCTTTTCCCCACATTAGGCAGCATAGATTCCCAACATTTGGTACCAGTTTCCCCACATTGGGTAGGTACCAGTTACCCCACATTAGGTAGCAATTTCCCCACATTAGGTAGCACAGATTCCCCACATTAGGTAGCAGTTTCCCCACATTCGGTAGCACAGATTCCCCACATTAGCTAGCATAGACTCCCCACATTAGGTAGCATAGACTCTGCACATTAGGTAGCATAGACTCCGCACATTAGGTAGCATAGACTCCGCACATTAGGTAGCATAGACTCCCCACATTAGGTAGCATAGACTCCCCACATTAGGCCGCAGGTTCCCTTGCAGGTTCCCCACAATGCGTCAAAGTCTCCCCACACACACACACACACACACACACACACACACACACATGCACACACACACACACACACACAAAAAACACATACAACACAGAGAGACACACACACAAACACACAGTCAGAGAGACGCACACTCACAGACAGACACACAGAGTCACACACACACAGAGTCACACACAGAGTCACACACACACACACACAGAGTCACACACACACACACAGAGTCACACACACACACACACACACACAGAGTCACACACACACACACACACAGAGTCACACACACACACACACAGAGTCACACACACACACAGAGTCACACACACACACACAGAGTCACACACACACACAGAGTCACACACACACACACAGAGTCACACAAACACACAGTCACACACAGACACACAGAGTCACACATACAAACATAGATAGAGACAGACACACACACTCACCCATCCAGCGCAGCGATCCTTCTCACCGGGCGCAATGCGAATGATGTAACTGACGTCCCCCTGCGCGGCCATGCGGTGTGACGTCAGGCCGGCGCAGACGTGGGAGCGGAGGCCGGGCACAGTACTGGTGAAGGTGAGGGGGGGCGTGATGACGGACAGGGGCACTGAAAGGGGGGGTGGGTTGCTAACGGAAGGGCGCACCGCACACACAGCACAGGCGGGGGGGGGGGTGCTGACGGATGGGAGGCCGGTCGGGCACATAGGGGGGTGTCAGTGTAGCTGGGGAGGGGGTGTGGGTGCTGCGGAGCGTCTTGGTGTCACCCCATTAGGTTGGTGTCACCCGGTGCGGGCCGCACCCCCCGCACCCGGGTCGCAACGCCACTGGTTAGGATAGGTAATGCAGTCACTGGTATAAGTGGTTTGACATGTTTAATTTATAGAAAATACTCTCTTTTTTTCCGCTCCTGCACCACGATCTCTTGGAGGGAGGGGTGTGTGTGTGGGTGTGTGTGCTAGGTTTTATGGTATGTGAAGAACATTTATTGTATTTAGTTTTTTTTATGAATTTTATTCAGTTTTTTTCCCCATGAATTAACACCACTATATGTATAGGGTATATATAGTGGTGTTAATTTATTCTTTTATGTGGTCATATTTGGACCCAGTGCACATATTTATTGCCTAACAAGGTGATATATTTATACGTAATTTATGGTTACTGCACGATGCACTTTATAATAGTTTTGAAGTTATTATTGATCATTCATGTTCATGCTACTATTAGAGGACCTGGTACTTTTCATATGCATGTATGTATAGGACAGTTGTTACGCCGAGCGCTCCAGGTCCCCGCTCCTCCCCGGAGCGCTCACAGCATTCTCCTATTCGCAGCGCCCCGGTCAGACCTGCCGACCGGGTGCGCTGCGATAATGTTTCCAGCCAGGATGCGATTCGCGATGCGGGACGCGCCCGCTCACGATGCACATCCCGACTCGCTTACCAGACCCATTCCCCGTCTGTGCTGTCCCGGCACGCAAGGCCCGGCTCCTTAGGGCGCGTGCGCGCCGGGTCTTTGCGATTTAAAGGACCGGTGCGCCACTGATTGGCGCATGAGGTTTTAATCAGTACCTTCACCTGTGCACTTCCCTACTTATACCTCACTTCCCCTGCACTCCCTTGCCGGATCTTGTTGCCATTGTGCCAGTGAAAGCATTTCCTTGTGTGTTCCTAGCCTGTGTTCCAGACCTCCTGGCGTTGCCCCTGACTACGATCCTTGCTGCCTGCCCTGACCTTCTGCTACGTCCGACCTTGCTCTTGTCTACTCCCTTGTACCGGGCTTATCTCAGCAGTCAGAGAGGTTGAGCCGTTGCCGGTGGATACGACCTGGTTGCTACCGCCGCTGCAAGACCATCCCGCTTTGCGGCGGGCTCTGGTGAATACCAGTAGCAACTTAGAACCGGTCCACCGACACGGTCCACGCCAATCCCTCTCTGGCACAGAGGATCCACCTCCAGCCAGCCGAACCGTGACAGTAGATCCGGCCATGGATCCCGCTGAGGTCCCGCTGCCAGTTGTCGCTGACCTCACCACGGTGGTCGCCCAGCAGTCGTAACAAATAGCGCAATAAGGCCACCAGCTGTCTCAACTGACCATGATGCTACAGCAGCTACTACCACAGCTTCAACAATCATCTCCTCCACCAGCTCCTGCACCTCCTCCGCAGCGAGTGGCCGCATCCAGCCTCCGTTTATCTTTGCCAGACAAATTTGATGGGGACTCTAAATTTTGCCGTGGTTTTCTTTCACAATGTTCCCTGCATTTGGAGATGATGTCGGACCAGTTTCCAACTGAAAGGTCAAAGGTGGCTTTCGTAGTCAGCCTTCTGTCTGGGAAAGCCCTGTCATGGGCCACACCGCTCTGGGACCGCAATGATCCTGTCACTGCCTCTGTACACTCTTTCTTCACAGAGATTCGAAGTGTCTTCGAGGAACCTGCCCGAGCCTCTTCTGCCGAGACTGCCCTGCTGAACCTGGTCCAGGGTAATTCTTCTGTTGGCGAGTACGCCATCCAATTCCGTACTCTCGCCTCCGGATTGTCCTGGAATAACGAGGCCCTCTGCGCGACCTTTAAAAAAGGCCTATCCAGTAACATCAAAGATGTGTTGGCCGCATGAGAAATCCCTGCTAACCTGCATGAACTTATTCATCTTGCCATCCGCATTGACATGCGTTTTTCCGAAAGGCGTCAGGAGCTCCGCCAGGATATGGACTTTGTTCGCACGAGGCGGTTTCTCTCCCCGGCTCCTCTCTCCTCTGGTCCACTGCAATCCGTTCCTGGGCCTTCCGCCGTGGAGGCTATGCAAGTTGACCGGTCTCGCTTGACATCTCAAGAGAGGACACGATGCCGCATGGAGAACCTTTGCCTGTACTGTGCCAGTACCGAACATTTCTTGAAGGATTGTCCTATCCGACCTCCATGTCAGGAAAGACGCACGCTGACTCCGCACAAAGGTGAGACAGCTCTTGATGTGAACTCTGCTTCTCCATGTCTTACTGTGCCTGTGCGGATTTCTTCTTCTACCTCCTCCTTCTCAGCTATGGCCTTCTTGGATTCCGGATCAGCAGGAAATTTTATTTTGGCCTCTTTCATCAACAAGTTCAACATCCCGGTGACCAGTCTCACCAGACCCCTCTACATCGCCTCTGTTAATAAGGAAAGATTGGACTGTACTGTGCGTTACCGCACGGAACCCCTCTTAATGTGCATCGGACACCATCACGAAAAAATTTAATTTCTGGTCCTCTCTAACTGCACTTCGGAACTTCTTCTTGGACTACCGAGGCTTCAACGCCATTCCCCAACCCTCGATTGGACCACCGGGGAAATCAAGAACTGGGGTACTTCTTGCCACAAGGACTGTCATAAGCCTGCTCCCTGTACTGTCAGTCAAGACCCTGTGGTTCCTCCGATATCTGGTCTCCCCAAGGCCTATCTGGATTATGCTGATGTTTTTTGCAAAATACAAGCAGAGACTTTGCCTCCTCACAGGCCTTATGACTGTCCTATTGACCTCCTCCCTGGTACTACTCCACCCCGGGGCAGAATCTATCCTCTGTCTGCTCCGGAAACACAAGCCATGTCGGAGTACATCCAAGAGAATTTAAAAAAGGTGCTTATCCGCAAGTCTTCCTCCCCTGCCGGAGCTGGATTTTTTTTCGTTTCCAAAAAAGACGGCTCCTTACGCCCTTGCATTGATTACCGCGGACTTAATAAAATCACTGTAAAAAAACGCTATCCCCTACCTCTTATCTCGGAACTCTTTGATCGCCTACGAGGCGTCCACATCTTTACCAAGCTGGACTTAAGAGGTGCATATAATCTCATCCGCATCAGGGATAGTGTTGAGCGGCATAGGCCATATTCGAATTCGCGAATATTCGCGAATATATGGACGAATATTCGTCATATATTCGCGAATATTCGCATATTCGTTATATTCTCGTTTTATTTTCGCATATGCGAATATTCGCGTATGCGAAAATTAGCATATGTGAATATTAGCAAATACAAAATTAGCATACGCGCAAATTCGCATATGCGAAAATTAGCATATGCGAATTTTCTCATATGCGAATTTTCGCACGCCAGTCTCACACAGTAGTATTAGAGCCTTCTTTACACCACACAAGCTGGAAGCAGAGAGGGATGATCACTGTGATGTGTACTGTGAAGAAAAAAAAAAACGAAAAAAAAAAAAAACGAATATTCGTAATTACGAATATATAGCGCTATATTCGCGAAATTCGCGAATTCGCGAATATGCGATATTCGCGAATAATATTCGAATTGCGAATATTCGCGAGCAACACTAATCAGGGAGGGGGACGAGTGGAAGACCGCATTTAACACCAGAGATGGACACTTTGAATATCTGGTTATGCCCTTTGGGCTTTGCAACGCCCCTACCGTCTTCCAAGACTTTGTAAATGAAATTTTTTGTGATCTTCTATATACCTGTGTTGTGGTTTACCTAGACGATATTTAGATTTTTTCTGCTAACCTAGAAGAACACCGCCAGCATGTCCGCATGGTTCTTCAGAGGCTTCGGGACAATCAATTATATGCCAAAATGGAAACATGTCTCTTTGAATGTCAATCTCTTCCCTTCCTAGGATACTTAGTCTCTGGCCAGGGACTACAAATGGACCCAGATAAACTATCAGCCGTATTGGATTGGCCACGCCCTCCGGACTCCGTGCTATCCAACGTTTTTTGGGGTTTGCCAATTATTACAGACAATTTATTCCGCACTTTTCCACTATTGTGGCTCCTATCGTGGCCCTAACCAAGAAAAACGCCAGCCCTAAGTCCTGGCCTCCTCAAGCGGAAAACGCATTCAATCATCTCAAGGCTGCCTTTTTTTATGCTCCCGTACTCTCCAGACCTGATCCATCTAAGCCCTTCTCGCTGGAGGTAGACGCCTCCTCGGTGGGAGCTGGAGCAGTACCCCTACAAAAAAATTCTTCCGGACATGCTGTTACTTGTGGTTTCTTTTCTAGGACCTTCTCTCCGGTGGAAAAAAACGACTCCATTGGTGATCGAGAACTACTGCCCATAAAATTGTCGCTTGAGGAAGGGAGGCACCTGCTGGAGGGATCCAAATATTCAGTTATTATATTCACTGATCACAAGAATCTCTCTTATCTTCAGTCTGCCCAACGGCTGAAACCTCGCCAGGCTAGGTGGTCGTTATTCATTGCCCGTTTTAACTTTGAAATTCATTTTCGCCCTGCTGACAAGAACGTTAGGGCTGATGCCCTCTCTCGTTCATCGGATGCCTCTGAAGTGGAAGCTTCCCCGCAACACATTATTCCTCCGGACTGTCTGATCTCCACTTCTCCAGCTTTCATCAGACAAACTCCTCCAGGGAAGACCTTCGTCTCTCCACGCCAGCGCCTCAGGATTCTCAAGTTGGGACACTCCTCACACCTCGCAGGCCATGCTGGCATCAAAAAATCCATCCAGCTCATCTCTCGATTTTATTGGTGGCCTACCCTGGAAGCTGATGTTGTTGATTTTGTGCGGGCTTGTACAGTCTGTGCCCGGGACAAGACCCCTCGCCAGAAGCCTGCTGGTCTCCTCCATCCTCTGCCTGTTCCTGAACGACCATGGTCTCAGATTGGTATGGACTTTATTACTGACTTACCTTTATCCCATGGCAACACAGTTATTTGGGTGGTCGTTGATCGATTCTCCAAGATGGCACATTTTATCCCTCTTCCAGGTCTTCCTTCTGCTCCTCAGTTGGCGAAACAATTTTTTATACACATTTTTCGCCTTCACGGGCTGCCTACGCATATCGTCTCGGATAGAGGCGTTCAATTTGTGTCTAAATTCTGGAGGGCTCTCTGTAATCAACTCAAAATCAAATTAAACTTCTCGTCTTCTTATCATCCCCAATCCAATGGGCAAGTAGAAAGAATTAATCAGGTTCTGGGTGACTATTTGCGACATTTTGTTTCCTCCCGCCAGGATGACTGGGCAGATTTTCTACCAATTCGTACAATTTCAGAGTCTCTGAATCTTCCGCTAAATCCCCATTCTTCGTGGTGTACGGCCGTCACCCTCTTCCCCCCCTTCCCACTCCCATGCCCTCTGGTTTGCCCGCTGTTGATGAGGTGACTCGGGACTTCTCCACCATATGGAAAGAGACTCAAAATTCTCTCTTACAGGCCTCATCCCGGATGAAAAAACATGCCGATAGGAAAAGAAGAATTCCCCCCATTTTTTCTCCCGGAGACAAAGTATGGCTCTCCGCCAAGTATGTCCGCTTTCGTGTCCCCAGTTATAAACTGGGACCACGTTATCTTGGTCCTTTCAAAATCAAGTGCCAAATCAACCCTGTCTCTTACAAACTCCTTCTTCCTCCTTCTCTCCGTATTCCCAATGCTTTCCATGTCTCTCTCCTTAAACCACTCATCCTTAACCGCTTCTCTCCCAAAGTTGTTTCTCCCACTCCAGTTTCCGGGTCCTCTGACGTTATTTCGGTGAAAGAAATTCTGGCATCCAAGACGGTCAGAGGTAAAAAAAAATTTTGGGTTGATTGGGAGAATTGCGGCCCAGAGGAGAGGTCATGGGAACCTGAGGACAACATCCTGGACAAGAATCTTATCCTCAAATTCTCAGGTTCCAAAAAGAGGGGGAGACCCAAAGGGGGGGTACTGTTACGCTGAGCGCTCTGGGTCCCCGCTCCTCCCCGGAGCGCTCACAGCATTCTCCTATTCGCAGCACCCCAGTCAAACCTGCCGACCGGGTGCGCTGCGATAATGTTTCCAGCCGGGATGCGATTCGCGATGCGGGACGCGCCCGCTCGCGATGCGCATCCCGACTCGCTTACCAGACCCATTCCCCGTCTGTGCTGTCCCGGCGCGCGCGGCCCGGCTCCTTAGGGCGCGCGCACGCCGGGTCTTTGCAATTTAAAGGACCGGTGCACCACTGATTGGCGCATGAGGTTTTAATCAGTACCTTCACCTGTGCACTTCCCTACTTATACCTCACTTCCCCTGCACTCCCTTGCCGAATCTTGTTGCCATTGTGCCAGTGAAAGCGTTTCCTTGTGTGTTCCTAGCCTGTGTTCCAGACCTCCTGCCGTTGCCCCTGACTACGATCCTTGCTGCCTGCCCTGACCTTCTGCTACATCCAACCTTGCTCTTGTCTCCCTTGTACCGCGCTTATCTCAGCAGTCAGAGAGGTTGAGCCGTTGCCGGTGGATACGACCTGGTTGCTACCGCCGCTACAAGACCATCCCGCTTTGCGTGAATACCAGTAGCAACTTAGAACCGGTCCACCGACACGGTCCACGCCAATCCCTCTCTGGCACAGAGGCTCCACCTCCAGCCAGCCGAACCGTGACAACAGTTTTCATTGTACATGCTATTTAGCGTGAGTTGGGGGTGTGTGGGTAGGATTATGTTCCTATGTTCCATGTACTTATATGTGATTTTAAGTGTTTTTATGGTGGTTGTCTTCCCCCCTTTTCTTGGTTTTGCAAATAAAGATATATTTATAATCACATCCATATGTGTTGGTGGCATTGTTCATGGTTGCCAGCTTTTTTCTTGTGTTTTTTTCAATTTTTTTGTACAACATATTTTTTTGGCATTTTGCCGAAAAATTTTGGGTAAAATGACTAATGTCATTGCAAAGTAGAATTGGTGGCGCCAAAAAAAAAAAAAAAAAAGCCATCATATGGATTTTTTGATGCAAAATTGAAAGGGTTATGATTTTACTAAATGTAAGTAGGAAAACACGAAAATGCAAAAACAGAAAAACACTTGATCCTTAAGGGGTTAAAGGTTTTGGGGCTCCTTTGAGGGCATTTTCCCCTGAAATGCCAGTATTTTTGTCTAAAAAACATTTTTTCCATTAAGTGTAATTAAAAACTTTTAACTATTTAGCTTCTGCTACATCTTTTTTCTATTGCTATACTTAAAGTACTCCAGTGGAAAACTATTTTTTTTAATCAACTGGTGCCAGAAAGATAAGCAGATTTGTAAATTACTACTTATCAGCTGCTGTATGCTACACAGGAAGTTATTTTATTTTAGAATTTCTTATCTGTCTGATCACAGTGCTCTCTGCTGACACCTATGTCCATGTCAGGAACTATCCAGAGCAGGAGAAAATCCCCATAGAATACCTATTCTGCTCTGGACAGTTCCTGACATGGACAGAGGTGTCACTAGAGAACACTGTGGTCAGACTGAAAAGAACTATACAAGTTCTTATGGAGCATACAGAAACTGATAAGTACTAGAAGGATTAAGATTTTTAAATAGAAGTAATTTACACATCTGTTTAACTTTCTGGCATGAGCTGATTTAAAAAAAATGTTTTTTTCCACTGAGTAACCTTTAACAAGCTAAAGAATGCTTTTCACAGTTAAATCCATCAACCTATCTGTGGTAAAACATAATTGTAACAATGAAGCCTGTTAGTTCAGGAAGCATGAAGCTACTGATAGAATCTCATTAACACCTTAAGGACCAAGGGTGTACCTGTACACCCTGGTCCCGCTCCCATGCTATAAAGCGGGGTCGCGGGCTGACCCCGCGTCATAGCCGGGTGGTCCCAGTGGCTATCAATGGCTGGGACCCGTGGATAATTCTGGACATCACGGTGATGTCCGGTATTAACCCCTTAGATATTGCGAACAAAATAGATTGCCGTGTCTAAAATGAAAAAAATAATAATAATAAGCTTCCTGGCAGCTCAGCGGAGCTGATCGGGACCACTGTGGTAAAACCGCAGTGACCTGATCAGCTGAGAGGACATAAGGATGGTCCCTACCTTCCTCCTCTGCGTCTGATCATCGCTCTGTTGCTTCATGCCTGAGATCCAGGCTGGAGCAGCAGAGCGCTGATAACACTGATCAATGCTAGCTATGGCATGACATTGAACAGTGTATGCAATCAGAAGATTGCATGTAATAGTCCCCTATGTGTAAAATTGTGTAAAAATATAGTAAACAAAAAAAAAAATAATAACAAAAAAAGTTAATAAATGGGATTTAAACCCTTCCCTAATAAAAGTTTGAATCACCCCCTTAAATAATCATAAACATAAAAGGTGTCACCTTGTGTTTAAATGTCCGAACTATAAAAATATAACTTAAATTTAATTTAGCATACCCTAAAAAATTTATAAAAAGCAATCAAAAAGTCCCATCAAAACAAAAACTGTACCGATGAAAACTTCAGATCACGGCGCAAAAAATGAGCCCTCATAATCCTCGTATGCGGAAAAAAAAAATGTTTAAGGGGTCAGAATATGACAATTTTAAACATACTAATGTTGGTGCATGTAGTTATAGTTTTTTTAAAGTAGTAAAATAAAATAAAAACTTTATAAATTAGGTATCTTTGTAACCATATGGACCTACAGAATAAAGATAAGGTGTAATTTTTACCAAAAAGTACAATGCGTGGAATCGAAAGGCCCCAAAATTACAAAATGGTGTTTTTTCTTTCAATTGTGCCCCACAAATAATTTTTTTCTGGTTTCGCTATAGCTTTTGTGGTGAAATTATTGATGTCATTGCAAAATAAAATTAGTGGTCCTCATATGGGTATGTATGTGGCAAATTAAAAGCGTTATGATTTTTAGAAGGTTAGGAGGAAAAAATGAAAGTTCAAAAAATTGCCCGGTCCATAAGGGGTTAAACATTATTTTAATAATACTCACTGTTAGAGTATGCACACGTGTTGCTTCATCAGCGTGTTGGTACTGCACACTAGTTTTGCAGCAAAACAACTTGCAAGCATTAAAATTATTTTAATTTAAAGAAACTTTCGTTTGAAACAAACAAACAAACACATAAAACAACAATAAAAAACAGGCAAAACAATAAAAAGTCTTTGAAAACCATGCTTATTTACATGCTGACTCGATTGTAATGTGCACTTGGTCTCACTGTGACTGCTATGTGTTTCTGTACCATTATTCATAAGTAATATTCACTTAGTATTATATTGTGTAATTTGTCAATACAGTGATCCCTCAACTTACAATGGCCTCAACATACAATAGTTTCAACATACAATGGTCTTTTCTGGACCATTGTAACTTGAAACCAGACTCAACATAAAATGCTACGAACAGTTCAGATCTGTGAAACATGTCAATGGCTGGAAGAACTGACCAATCAGAATGGGCATTTTACTGGTAAAACACCTGAAGTTTATGCACTGAATTCCTGTCTGGTAGTGCCCCCTACAGTACAGGGAGGTACTACATGTTCTGTACTACTCTCTACTTGTGCCAGGTTTAGCTGCTCCTTTGGCTCCATTTTACTATTTTAGGACATTGCGTGTACTGTACAGGACCCTGAAGAAGCTCCTGTCCTCTACATAGACAGTGATTTACAGCTCCCAGCAGATATTTCTTACTTTTATATGTAAGGACTTTCTTTATCTGTATTAGTTATCTACTTATTTTTCTCTAATCCTCACTTTTTCCTATTTTTAGATGACATTTTGGTGGCTTACAAACCAATTACAAGATTTCAACACACAATGGTAGTCCTTGAACCAATTAATATTGTAACTTATGGGCCACTGTACTTTATGTGTAAAGTTTTGTAGACAAACAATGGGCAAAAATATAAGAAAGTAAAGTACATTCAAAGAAATCCCTATAATAGGATACAGGCTATATAAAGAAAGGTGGTATATCCTGTACATAATTTATCACATTTGTACAAGTTGGTACAAGATCTAATGATAATATTTTGAAAAAAAAATAAAAATAAATGAAATCTAGATATGGTGCATACTTTTTTCTAAAACCTAACTTTTTAATTGGAATTGTTAATTTTTTTTCAAATATTCTATTTATTTTTACAATATCAATATACTTTGATACATCCTCCTAGTCATGACATCCCACCAATGAGATAAATCATGGCTAAAAGCTTTCATGTTTTTTGAAGATGCTGATCATGAACAGAAATATTTTTTCACATGCCATAACATCTCTCAGTCTATATTTTTGCTCTATAGACTGTTACTCATGTCAGATACAGTATATTCTATACTGTAAAAAAAGAGTGCACCCCTCACATTTTTGGAAATATTTTATTATATCTTTTCATACGACAATACCGAAGTAATGAAACTCTGCTACAATGTAATGTAGAAGACTCCTTTCACACTACCGTTATGACCCGGTAGTGTGACGGCCGTCAGGACCACCGGGGAGAATAGCAGGACAAAAAATAATGCTTGCACCGTCTTTTTCTCCAGTTATTCCCTCTGAAAATAGTGGCAGCAGACAGACCCCATTGACTATAATGGGGTCCAATGGGATCCGTTATTGCACGTTGCGCCCCGTCAAAATGACGGCTGTCAAATCCCCCCCCCCAAAAAAGAGATATCTCTCTATAGAACAATACCGTATTGGCTTTTCTGTGAGCTGAGGAACCCTTCCAATAAAGAGTCTTTTCTGATAAAAAAAAGGGAAGTCTCTCCCTTAGTTGCTTCCCTTTCTCATCATGCAATAAACTCCTCCCTGATAGAGAGTCTGTTCTCCCAGAGATCAGTTGGTCAGAGTCAAGAAGACGTAGTAAATTTTTCTGCTTTACCAACTGCAACTTGGGCTTTTGACACCAACAAAAGACAGGTGAGGTTTATAAAAAGGAAAGGCTTTCATATAGAAACCATTTCATGTAAAACCGTCTATTACCTCTTGAAAGAAGCAGACTATCTATCCACTACAGACCTAAAGGATATGTACCTGTACATAATTTTTACCTTTTTTATGTAATTTTTCTCAACCCATAATATAATGCCATAGAAAAAATTACTAAATTACTTCAATTATTTACCCTTCCTCTCTTCCACCTGCAATCACCAAACTTTAGGTTAGAGGCCCTGTCTGACCCAGCATGACCCTTATATGATTTGTGAAAACTTTCTGAGATCAGAAGTCCTTGCTCAATGCTCTCTCTCCAAAATGGTTCCCAAAATGCAGTGCATGGGGCTTTATTAGCCTCTTAAACCCACCCCTATGCTGTGTCCTATTGACCTGGGAGCTGTATGACACATTAATGCAAGCAAATGATCGGATAACCTGGGGTCATGTGATAGCTGCAAGATATTCTGGGCTTCTCGGACATCATCTCACTGTTCCCAGTACTTACTACTTTTATTTAGGTGCGAAAATGCTATGTGTTCCTTAATCTCGTTTGCTATTATTAGAAACATTGCCAGGTTCGTGCAAGACAAACATGGCAATGTTTGAAAGTTTGGCTAGCTGATGTCACCCTAAAATTTGGATTGAATGTTCTTCCACTCTTGGGGAATAGCAGATGGATCAGATGATATTCTAACATATGGCAGACCTCTGGAATCTCCCACAAGTAGACCAAAAGGCCACTCATAAGAATGCCAAGGTAAAACAATACTCCGGTGCAAGAAAAGGTATGTGAGCACTGCTAAAGCTGGATAGTGGTCTAGAACATCTGTTACCTAAAAACCCTAGAATGGCTAAGTGGCATATTTTACCTAAGATACATAAGTCAGTGAGCCAACCCCCTGGATGACCAATCGTCGCGGGGATTGGCTCGCCGACAGAATATTTTTCTGGTTTTGTTGATTGGCTAATTTCCCTGGTGTTGAAAGACATCCTGTCATACTTATGGGATATGGGAGACCTCATCAAAGTGTTGGAGGATTTCCAATGGCAACCTGACTTCAACCTTACATCGGTGGATGTTGAATCCTGTACACCCGCATCCCTCATGATGCGGGTGTACAGGCTACTCGTGAGCTTTGAATCTCACCGACAAATCCCCTGATTTCATAAATTTTGTAATGGAGTCATTGATTCTCATACTTGAAAATAATACCTTTGAATACGGCAGGGAAAATTCCTCGCCGTATTTCAAAGAAATTATATTTTTGCATCCACTAATCCACATATAGGGGAAACCTCCAAATAGCGGACAGTTTTTAATTCCCCGGCAGAGTCCCATAAGACTTAATGTATTTCCACCCTCTGAATAGGGGACACTAGGGGGCAGAGCCTAGCCGCGGACTGTAATGGACATCTGAGCTGCAGCTCTCCTGTCTTCCTTGCTGATTATTGCCTCTAACTACACCTTTACTAGCTTACAATGGTCAAGATCGGGCGCGGAAACTCTGGTGAACCCAGTGACTCCCCTAGACCGGGCAAAAACCAAGCCGACATGTCTAAGTTTCTCAAGAAGAAGGGCAGCATTTCACTGACGCAGCTTCTCAAAATGGCGCTGGACGCTCACTCGCAGCATGCATCCCCTGATGAAGGAGACCCTGGCAGCGACACAGAAGGCTGCTCGCCAGCGGTGGTCACGCAGAGCTTTCTAAAGACCTTCATGAAAAAAGCCCTCGCTCAGGCGGTGAAGCCGGTGCTGGTGGAACTAGCGGAGATAAAGACGGAGGTACTCACAATCGGCACCAGGACCGAGGCGCTGGAGGCCTCCTGCACGTCTCTGTCTTCCCACTCTGCAGCGGTAACAGATCGTATGGAGCTCATGGAGACTCATCCTAACACCACTTACTCCCTTATTGAGGACCAGGAGAACCAGAGTAGAGGGTAAAATGTGTGCTTTAAAGGCATCCCGGAATCATCGGCTGCAGACGCTCTTGCGAAGGTTGCACGTGACATCTTCACAGGCTTACTAGGCTTGGAGCGTGCTCAGAATATCGTTGTCGAGAGAATTCACCGTGCGCTGCGCCCGAAGCCGAAACCCTCTGATCCTCCGAGGGACATTATATGTGGCCTTCTATCCTATGTCGATACCGTGGCCAACCTGCAGGAGGCCAGAGAGCAGAGGCCTATTACCTAAGGAGATGCTGACGTTGCCCTGTACCAAGACATTGCTCCGACCACCCTTGCCAAGCTACGCCTGCTACGGCCACTTCTGGAGCAACTGTGAAGTATGGGCCTTCAATATGCCTGGCTGTTCCCGTTTGGCCTCTCCATTTCCCATGGCAACCGCCGCAACAAGGTTAAAACTCCAGCGGATCTAGCCTTGGTCTGGCCAGCACTGGGTCTACAGCCCATAGACATATCTTCCTGGCTGCCACTAGCAGACTTGAAACCTCTGCCACTGCTCCCGAAGATGGATGGTTGGACCCTTGTCTCCCGCAACAAGCCCAGCAAGAAGAAAACCACGCCACTGAAAGGAGACCCACCTCATCGCTGAGGACACTGATGCGGACCCGTCGGTTCCGGATTCTGTACGAGCAGACCTGGGTGCCCTGCTGAAGCACCGTTGGCTGTTACGGTTGGTTCGTTACCTCCTTTGTTGCAGACACCAGGTTTGACAGTTCCAGTTTTCCGGTTAGTAGCTCCTGTGTGTCCCAATCTCACACTGCTGAGACTTCCCTTCTCCCTTCTCACACCTAGGAGTTTCCCTGATGCTCATGGATGGCCGCCCTGTTCATTACTACACCCCCCCCTCTCGCTCCCCTCATCACCCCCCCCCTCTCCCCCACCAAGCCGAATATGCTGCTGCTAGGACATAGGACTCTTGTCACTTGAACTGCTATGCCTCATGCAGGCCACACAATCATTCCCCCCCCCTTCCTCCCTCCCTCTCCCCTTGCCTCCCTACACACTGGAGTAAGTTCTCAGGCTGACCGAACTATTTGTTTACCCTCTGCGCAGCTCTGGGGCTTTATTTTTATGCATGAAACTCTACAGCTCCATTTACACACTTGCTAATATTTATGCCCTGAATCACGCCCAGGTGCCATTGCTTCTCTCCACCTTATCGGATCTACAAGCTTTTGCTGAGGGACCGATTATTGTGGGCTCTGATTTGAATGTGACACTGAACCCCTGTGAGGACTCCTCCTCCTTGTCCAACAATCTCTCACAACGCTCTTTGTCTAGGTTGAACTCTAAACTCTCTGATTTGTCCCTTGTAGACTCCTGGCGCTCTCTGAACCCCTCCACCCGCGATTACACCTACTATTCTTCCATTCATGATACGTATCCATCCTCCTGTCTGTAGCACACCTGGGGGAGGGGTTAATTGATTAACTGCTCTCAGGTGTATAAAACTAACTGGGAAACTCTGTGAGCCCTGCTCTGACTGAGTCTAGCTGAAGCTGGGTCTGTATTCTAAAGTGTTGTATTATTAAGTGTTACATTTGAGAAGTTTTATAAGCAGAAGTTTAAAAAGCAGGAGTTGTAAGCAGGACCCACTGTAACTGTAAGTATTACACTCCCTTGATAAAAGTAGTTTTTCTTAATAGTTAATAACAGCTGTTTGTCACCAAGGATATGGACAGCAGGATTGGAGGTTTTCTTCAGTGCACATTGTGCCACATGTATACATCTCTGGAGCAGCAGCTTCAGGGTGAATACCGCTGTGACAAATGTGAGCATGTTGCCCACCTGGAAGCTCGTATTAGAGATCTAGAGGAGCAAAATGCAACATTGAGGGCGATTGACAATCTTGCAGAGCAAGCAGTTAGTGGGGTAGAAATGGAGGTTGGAGAAACTAGCCAGGAGGCCCAAGTAGGGAGCTGGGTTAATGTAGTTAGAGGGACTGGAAAGGGGGCAAGGAAAAGCTTCTGATCTCCCAAGTAAAATTGCCAAGTTGGGCGATGATGCGAGGGCCTCAGTATCAGAGATGGCAACCCTAGTGGATACTGGTCTCCCTAACAGCTGGGGGAACAGCTCAACTAGTAGTGTGGGGGATGGTAACGCAGGTAGGCCAAGACAGTTAGTTGTGGTAGGAGATTCTATAATCAGGAAGACGGATAGAATAATTTGTCGCCAAGACCACCTCAACCGAATGGTTTGCTGTCTCCCTGGTGCCAGGGTTCGGCATGTGGTGGAAAGGGTGGACAAATTACTAGGGGGGGCTGGGGATGACCCAGCTGTCGTGGTCCATGTGGGAACCAATGACAGAATACATGGTAGGTGGAGGTCCTTGAAGAATAATTACAAAGAACTAGGTGCCAAGCTGAAGGGAAGGACCTCTAAGGTTGTGTTCTCTGGAATGCTTCCTGTGCCATGCGCATCGCAGGAAAGACAGCGGGAGCTTAGGGAGTTAAATGCATGGCTTAAGTCGTGGTGTGAGGGGGAAGGGTTTGGGTTTTTAGAGCACTGGGCTGACTTTTCATTGGGGTACAAACTCTATTCTACGGATAATTTGCACCTGAATGGAAGGGGGTCTGCTGTGCTGGGGGAGAGAATCCTGGAAGGGGTGGCTGAGTATTTAAACTAGGTGAGTGGGGGGAGGATAATAAAGCAAAGAAAGCAGACAGTGGGATGGATAGGTTAGAGAGGGGTCAGGACATAATGGTGGGTGGAGAGGAGTCCTGTGGGGGGAGGTTAAGAGCAGTGGATAAGGAGATTCATGCGTTACAAACCAGCTGTAAAAAGAAATGTAGCCCGAAAAATTGTAATCCCAATAATTCAAAAAATTCCATTTGCCCCAATAACTCAATAACTACAATAAGCCCCATTAACTCAAAAAATACCGTTAGCCCCAATAACTTAAATAACAACGTTAGACGCAATAACACAAAAAAATCCCATTAGCCCCAATAACTTAAATAATAATGTTAGACCCAATAACTCCAAAAATCCCATTAGCCCCAATAACTTAAATAGTACAATTAGCCCTTATAACTCAAAGAATAACATTAACCCCAATAACTCTGAAAATACCATTAGTGAGACTATATGTATAAAACTTAATGGAAATGTAAAGTGTATGTTCACAAATGCCAGAAGCCTAGCAAATAAAATGGGGGAGCTTAAGGCCTTGATACTGGAGGAACATATTGATATAGTTGGGGTCACTGAGACATGGCTGGACTCCTCGCATGACTGGGCTGTTAATCTGCAGGGGTTTACATTGTTTCCCAAGGATAGAATGAACAGAAAAGGTGGTGGAGTCTGTCTGTATGTTAGAAGTAGTATGAAAGTCAGTGTGAACGATGCCATAGTGTGTGATGATTCTGAGGATGTGGAATCACTGTGGGTAGAATTACAAAAGGAGGGAAATACTGAAAAAATTATATTTGGTGTAATCTACAGACCCCCTAATATCACTGAAGAGATAGAAGGTCTGCTGTATAAACAAATAGAGAGGGCCGCCCGGGCAGGTACAATGGTAATAATGGGAGATTTTAACTATCCAGATATAGATTGGGGCCGGGGGTTGGCTAAAACTACAAAGGGGAGAAAATTCCTAAATTTGTTGCAGGATAATTTTATGGGCCAGTTTGTGGAGGACCCAACAAGAAGTGATGCCTTGTTGGATCTGATCATTTCCAACAACGCAGAGCTGGTTGGTAATGTAACTGTGAGGGAAAACCTTGGTAATAGCGACCACAATATAGTTACTTTTGACTTAAAATGTAGAAAACAAAGACAGACGGGGAAAGCAAAAACATATAACTTTAAAAAGGCAAACTTTCCTGGGCTGAGGGCTGCACTACAGGGCATAGACTGGGGGGAGGTGTTCTCAAATACTGATACAGAAGGTAAATGGGACATCTTTAAATCAACTCTAAATAACTATACAGCTAAATATATACCAAAGGGGAACAAATATAAACAATTAAAACTAAATCCTACATGGCTGACAAATGAGGTTAAAAGAGCAATAAACAACAAAAAAATAGCCTTCAAAAAATACAAATCTGATGGGTCAGCTATAAAATTTAAACAGTACAAGGAGCTTAATAAAATCTGTAAAAATGTAATAAAAACAGCAAAAATTCAAAATGAGAGACAGGTGGCCAAAGAAAGCAAAACTAATCCTAAATATTTTTTTAGATATATAAATACAAAAAAAACAAGGACAGAGCATGTAGGACCCCTTAATAATGATAATGGGGATGTTGTCACGGGCGATCAAGAGAAGGCGGAGCTACTGAATGGGTTCTTTAGTTCTGTATACACTAGGGAAGAAGGAGCTGACATTGGCCAGGTAAGTGCTGGTAACACATCATATAATGTATTGAACTGGCTTAATGAAGAGATGGTACAAGGTAAGTTAAGTAAAGTAAATGTAAGCAAATCTCCAGGGCCGGATGGACTACACCCAAGAGTTCTTAGAGAGGTAAGTTCAGTAATATCTGTACCCTTGTTCATGATATTTAGAGATTCTCTGGTGTCTGGTATTGTGCCAAGGGACTGGCGCAAGGCTAATGTGGTACCAATCTTCAAGAAGGGCTCTAGGTCTTCGCCAGGCAATTATAGACCGGTAAGTCTAACGTGCATTGTGGGTAAATTGTTTGAAGGACTTATAAGGGATTACATACAGGAATACATAGGGGATAATAGTATTATAAGTGATAGCCAACATGGGTTTACTAAGGATAGAAGTTGTCAAACCAATCTAATTTGCTTTTATGAAGAGGTGAGTAGAAGCCTTGACAGAGGAATGGCTGTGGATATAGTGTTTCTGGATTTTGATAATGCGTTTGATACTGTCCCTCACAGACGTCTGACAGGTAAGTTAAGGTCCTTGGGCTTGGAAACTTTAGTTTGTAACTGGATTGAACACTGACTCATGGATTGTACCCAGAGAGTGGTGGTCAATGATTCGTACTCTGATTGGTCCCCGGTTATTAGTGGTGTACCCCAAGGTTCAGTACTGGGCCCGCTGCTGTTTAATTTATTTATCAATGATATAGAGGATGGTATTAACAGCTCTGTTTCTATCTTTGCAGATGACACCAAGCTTTGTAGCACGGTACAGTCTATAGAGGATGTGCATAAGTTACAAGATGACTTGGATAGACTAAGTGTCTGGGCATCCACTTGGCAAATGAGGTTCAATGTGGATAAATGTAAAGTTATGCATCTGGGTACTAATAACCTGCATGCGTCGTATGTCTTAGGGGGGATTAAACTGGCAGAGTCACTGGTAGAGAAGGATCTGGGTGTACTTGTAGATCACAGACAACAGAATAGCATGCAATGTCAGGCTGCTGCTTCCAAAGCCGGCAGGATATTGTCATGTATAAAAAGAGGCATGGACTCGAGGGACAGGGACATAATACTCCCCCTTTATAAAGCATTGGTACGGCCTCACCTGGAATATGCTGTTCAGTTTTGGTCGCCTGTTCATAAAAGGGACACTGCGGAGTTGGAAAGGGTGCAGAGACGCGCGACTAAACTAATATGGGGCATGGAACATCTTAGCTATGAGGAGCGATTAAAGGAGTTACAATTGTTTAGTCTTGAGAAGAGACGTTTAAGGGGGGATATGATAAACGTATATAAGTATATTAATGGCCCATACAAAAAATATGGATAAAAACTGTTCCAGGTTAAACCTCCCCAAAGGACGAGGGGGCACTCCCTCCGTCTGGAGAAGAAAAGGTTTAGTCTAAAGGGGCAACACGCCTTCTTTACCGTGAGGACTGTGAATTAATGGAACGGTCTACCTCAGGAACTGGTCACAGCAGGAACAATTAACAGCTTTAAAACAGGGTTAGATACATTCCTGGAACAAAATAACATTAATGCTTATGCAGAATTATAAAACTACATCCCTTTCACTTATCCCCTTACACCCTTCCCTTCAATCCCCTGGTTGGACTTGATGGACGTATGTCTTTTTTCAACCATACTAACTATGTAACTATGTAACTAAGTATCAAAGGCTGGACTACTTACTGATCCATTCATCCCTACTACCAGTTCTGCGTTCTACAGGTATTGACATTATCACGGTCTCGGATCATGCACCTATATCTCTCACCCTGTCTCTCTCACCCAACTCCTCCTCTTTCTCCTGGAGACTGATCGAAAGGATCTTGGAGAATCCACTAGCTCTTGCAGACTTAAAACGCCATTTAGAATTGTACTTCTCTACTAATAAATGCTCTGGCCCCTCCCCTCCCATGGAATAGGAGGCCCACAAGGCCTATATTAGGGGGCTCTTCATTTCATGGGGCACGAAGCTTAAAAGAGACTCTGGAAAACTTATAGATGACCTATTGACGAAAATATCTAATCTGGAGAGAACCCACAAACGCTCTAGATTACTTGAGACCCTGGCAGAACTCAAATCCTTAAGGGAACAACTGCTTACCTACATACATGACAAATCCTCTAAGGCCTATTTGCATTACAAGCACAAGATATATGCACATGGAGATAAGGGTGGAAGGCTCATGTCGTCACTTCTTAAAAAAGCTAGAGCTAAACAACACATCCATGAGATCTGCAATGAGGGAGGCACCAAATACACGTCCACTTCAGACGTAGCCAGACAATTTCAACGCATTTATACTAGTCTTTAAAATCTTCAACCTAACACTGAGGTGGGGAGCGGCGCCCCTCTGGACGCCTTACAGGACAGCTTTCTGGATGGCCTTGACTTACCTTCCTTGGCCCTTCCATGGGACAAGCTCTGCTCGCTTCTATTTCTCCTCGTGAGGTTCGGGAGGTGGTGTCGTCCTTCCCACCTGCGAAAAGCTCGGGTCCTGACGGGCTCCCGTTGATCTACTATAAGACATTCTTAGAGACTCTCCTCCCACATCTCACAGACTCTTGCTCCTCACTAATGCAGGGTTCCCCGCTCCCCGCACAGTCACTTGAGGTTCACATCACACTCATCGCTAAAAAAGGGAAAGACCGGTCTGCTACAGACCCATATCATTATTGAATCAAGACCTGAAGATTTGGGCCAAGCTCCTTTCCAATAGGATCAAGAAGCTTCTCCCTCACTTAGTTGCCACAGAACAGTCAGGCTTTGTTTAGGGTCGGGAAGGTAGGGCCAACACCTTTAGACTTCTAGCTTCTATTCATAAAGCTCACCAAACCCACTCTCCATTGGTTCTTCTCGGCGTTGACGCCGAGAAGGCCTTTGACAGAGTCAATTGGTCATTCATAAGACCAGTTCTAAAGAAATTTGGTTTTCCGTCTCAGTTCATTACTGCTATCTTCTCCCTCTACTCCCGCCCCTATGCCTCCTTATTGATCAACAACTCCATCTCCCTGTCATTCCATATCACTAACGGCACCAGGCAGGGATGCCCGCTCTCTCCAAACCTTTTCATTCTGGTTATGGAAACCCTACTTCAGAGGGTGAGACAGCACTCATCTGTCAGTGGGATTCATACCCCCTCTGGAGAGCTGAAAGTCTTAGCATTTGCGAACGATCTGCTCTTTCTGCTTACCATGCCCGAATCGGGTCTGCCCTGCCTGGTGTCATGGTTTGAAGAGTTTGGCCTTCTCTCCAACTTCAAAGTAAACATCTCCAAATCAGAATTACTCAACATCACCCTCCCAGCAGACCGTATCCCTAATCTCTCTCTCCTATCTCCATTTCCATGGGATAAGTCCACAGTAAAATACCTAGGTGTTAATATTACGAGCTCCATCCCAACACTTTATGCAGCCTATTTCCAGACCCTACTTAATGAAATACAACTCCTCCTTAAAGATTATGACAACCCGCTCATCTCATGGATTGGGAGACGTAACGTCTTACTGACTTATGTGGTCCCTAAAATAGTGTACAAACTTCAGATGCTTCCGATTGCCCTTCCCCCGTCCTTCACTCCCTTTTCCCCAACACTCAGTGGTCCTTCTTGCACATCCGGCACCTGTAACACAGCTGTTCACTTTTTATGGAAAAGGTGGGCATCCTTAGAGACCTGACAGACTTTGAAACCCTTTTGGCTAACCCTCCTCGGGGATGCCAAAAGCTGTCTTTCGCTAAGAAATGGTGCTCCTTGCCTGCACACTCTTCCCGACCGGGTTACATTACCTCTTGGAAAAGAGAGCTGAAGGTTAAGCTTACTGACTCTGAGGTTGACGACATTCTTTCTCACTCACAAGGATACTCAAGATGCATACGCTCAAAAGATTCCCATTTCAAATTGGTATCTAGATGGTACAGGACGCCTGAGTCTTTACATGCCCACGGTCTGTCTCCCTCTAGCTCATGTTGGCATTGTGGGACCCAGGTGGGAAGCTTCACACACATCTGGTGAAGTTGTCCTCTCATTGCAGGTTTCTGGAAAGAGTTGGAATTATCTATGAATTCCTTTCTCCCCAAACCGATCACACTCGACCCTGCATTGGTCCTCTTGGAAGGCCATCTCAGCACTTCCGTCCTCACAAAGATATCCTGCTCGCACACCTTATAGCATCGGCTACATCACTGATCCCACTAAAATGGCTTAGCCCCCATCCCCCAACAATCGCTGAATGGACGACCAAAGTCCATCAACTCTGCAGATTTGAAGAAATGTCCAGCAGAGCTGAAAGATCTCACGAAAATTTCCTAAGAGTTTGGGGACCATGTTTTAAAAACAGTGAGCGGAGTACTGGTGCCTGATGCTTCCCACCTCTTTGTATACGTATTGATACTTATATTTGTACCTTCGCCCTTGGTGTCATTTTGTTTCCACATGATATAGTTGTTGGGACTCTTTCAGCAAACTGTATGACTAACTACAATGTCTTTATTGATGTGTCTGCCGAGGCCTTAAGCGAGTCTCAGATACCGCAGCTCTTTCTCTCCCCCCATCTCATTTCCCCTCCCCCAGTTGATGTACCCTCCTGCTTTGAAACTTCTCAATTGCTGTTGTACTTCTGCTTGTGTAAGCTTTTCTCAACAATGATACATGCACTGTTCTTGACACATGACTATCTCTGTTTTCTTGTTTGGCCTATGAAGGCTTGTTTGTATTCTTGTTTTTTAAGCAAATAAAAACTTAATTGACAAAAAAAATGAATAGGGGACACTTCCAATAGTGGTTGCGAACACACCCAATTGGGGCAAAACACTTCCAATAGGGGACAAAACACTCCCAATAGGGGACAACCAGGCCTATGTGCCAGCCCTACCTTGTATACAGGGACACCGTCAGGGGGTACAACCAATACCCCAGTAAGGGGCCAGGAGGACCTGGCCCCTGCTGCACCTCCCTGCAGCAGCCCCAGCACAGAAGCAGGACTGCTATTTAAACAGTGGTCTCCTGTTTCTGTACGTTGGCCGACCACATCATTCACCCCCCATGTCACATCATCTCTTTTTTACCCCCTGTGCCACATAATTTCCCCTTGACTTCCCCCTGTGCTATTTCATTCCCGCTTTATTACCCTTTGTGAAAATGCATCACCCCCTTTTTACCACCCCCTGTGCCATTTCATCCCCCCTGTGCCATTTCTTTCTCTCTTTATATCACCTGTCCTCTGCACTGCACTCAGAGGCTGTGAGCAGCGGCGGCTGTGGGCACTGACGAGTGAAGCTCCTGGCATCACTCATCAGTGCCCGCAACAACTGCTATTTATTTATTTTTTTAATCATATTTATTTCAATTTTTTTCTCAGTTTTGTCCACTTCCATACCTCCATACTTACACCTTCTCTTTTCTCTCTACTGAAAGAACGGGGGGAAAAGGAAGAACTAAAAGGATAAAATGACACAGTTGGGTACACGGTTGATAGCGTGGAATATTAGGGGATTAGGAGATAAGGTAAAAAGAGTTGCAGTTATGGAAGTTATAAAGAATCACTTACCGGGAGTAGTAGGATTAATAGAAACCCACAACACAGGAAACAATAGGGGTGTTAAAAAGAAATTGGTGGTCGTATAGTTATCACTCATGTTTTACGTCACAATCAAGGGGAGTGTCTGTTTTAATTCACAGAAACATTAAATGGGAATTGTACGGCAAATGTATAGATAAATACGGAAGGTATGTAGTTTTGCACAGAAATTTAGAGGGGCTAACCTGTATAATTGCGTTTGTATATATACCCCCTCCATTTACGCACAGGGTGTTAGAGGAGATATTAGAATTTTGTGGGGAGAAAAATAATTGCCCCATCTTTATACAGGGTGATCTTAATTCAGTAATGGAAGAAGAAATAGATAGGTTAAGGGGTAAAAATAGTGTTGTAATAAAAAAGGGGTCACCATTATTAAAATATTGTCAAGAGGTGGGATTAATAGATATGTGGAGAGTTAAAAATCCAGCAAAAAGAATTTACTCCTGTTGGAACAAAACATGTCAAACACTATCAAGAATAGACATGTGCCTAGCAAATAAAGAGGGATCCCCTAAGATATTAAAAATAAGATATCTTGCTCGCTGCGTCTCAGACCACACCCCAATAGAAATTAATATTAACACGCATATATCAGAAATAAATGGGATGAAAAAAATAAACCTCTATTGGTTGGAATTAATAGAAATAAAAAAAGATAGAGGAGCATATGGAGGAATTTTTCCTATTTAATTAGGGTACAACATCAGAACAGATGGTATGGGACACAGCGAAATCCTTTTTGAGGGGAGAAGTGATGTGGGCCATCTCCAGAAAAAAGAAAGAATTTAGATAAAAAGAGCAGGGGCTGATATCAGAGGTGGTAAAAGGGGAAGAAAGATACATAATGGACCCTGCTAACATAGAGAAGCAAAAAACATGGAAAGATAATCAAAATAAATTAAATATGTATTTAGAAGAAAAAAGTAAGAATAAATTAATATTTTTGGGACAACAAAAAATATGGGAGTCAGGAAAACCTAATAAAAGGCTCATGAACATAATACAGAATAAACCAGGCAAATCTCATATTAATGAAATAAAAAGTGGTACAGGGAAAGTATGTAGGGACCCGGAGGAAATCAGAGAAGAATTTGCAAAATACTATAAAAAAATATACACATCCAAGATTAAACACCCCAAAGAAATAATTGTTAAATATTTGGACGATATAAAGATGCCCAGACTATTAATACAACAAGAGAAAGAAACGGGGGGCCCAATGACCCTTAGGGAGTTAGAAGAAGCTTTAAATATGATCAAAGGGAACACGAGTTCCGACGGGGACGGGTTTCCGTTTGAAATATATAGGAAATTTAGGAGAATCCTTATCCCAGCTCTGCTTAGAACTATGAATAGTTCTTTAAAAACAGGAACCTTACCTGAAACAATGAAAGAAGCAGAAATAATATTACTGTTGAAACCGAATAAAGATAAGAAAGAAATGGAATCATATCGTCCAATATCATTATCACGTAAAGATCCTGGCTCTGGCTCTGGCATTGCATTTGGAAAAAAAAGGTAGGGGAACTGGTGCATAAAGATCAATGCGGATTTATCCCAGGTAGGATGACCAAGCATAATATCTATAGGACCCTTACCGGAGTACAGTCGGTGGAGGGAAGAGAGGGAACCCACTCCACCCTGTCACTTGACACAAGTAAAGTGTTTGACAGGGTGGAGTGGGTGTTCCTATGGGGAGTACTGGAAAAATATTGGTTTCAGAAGGATTATATAGAAATGATCAAAATGCTATATAATGGAGCAGAATCTAGAATAAATATAGAAGGGAAAAGATCAGAGAGTTTTTTAGTGACCCGGGGTACAAGGCAGGGATGCCTCTTATCTCCTCTACTTTTTGCGCTAGTGGTCGAACCCCTGGCGGTTAAAGTCAGAGAAGATCAGCAAATAAAAGGATTTGGATTGGAGGGGGATGGGGATATAATATCACTATACGCAGACGACATATTATTCGGAAAAGCCAGAAAACTCTATAGAGAAGGTTATGGAAGGGATTGAGGAATATGGGAACTATGCAGGTTTGGTTATAAACTGGGAGAAATCAGTGCTACTTCCATTAGGTAAAGTAGAACTGGGAATAATTAAGGAGTTTAGAATCCTGGATAAAGGAGAAAGTTTTTCTTACTTAAGCGTACAGATATCTGGGAAAATAGGAGAGTCTCACAAAATAAACACATGCCCATTGATAAAAAAAATTGGAAAACAAGGTAAGAACATGGAATAAACTGAATCTTACGAGAGCAGAGAGGATAGTCTTAATTAAAACAGTAATTCTACCAAAACTATTATACATCTTCGGAGCGGCCCCTATCTGGTGCGAGAAAGGAATTTTTAGAAGGTTAATAGCTATTCTAAATGCCCTAATATGGGGAAGGAAAAGAACGAGGATAAAAATAGAATACTTAAGTAAAGGAAGAGAGAAGGGAGGACTGAAACTTCCTAATATACAGGGATATTTTAGCAAGTCAGATGTACTATGTGGTGGAGTGGATGAGATTTGGAATCTTTAAAAATATCATATAAAAAACAAAAGGGAAATATAAAAAACAAAAGGGAAATACGAAAATATTTATCAGGTTCTTGAGTCAGGCCAGTTAAAAGAAGGGATGTGGAAGGAAAATGCTATAATAGTGGGGATTTGTAAAACCTGGGTAAACTTTTGAAAAAAAAATGAAAATAACGGGAATATTAGAGACAGCGCCAATTTGGCATAATGTAAACTTGAAAGAGGTAGCTAAGATGGAAAGTAACAACTTGCAAAGTAGTGGATATAAAATTTGGAGAGACGTGTGGAGAAAAGGAGAGTTAAGAAAGTGGAGAGAGGTGCAGGAAGAATTTAAATTAGGAAAATGTATTTGGTTGGAATTTCAGGGTTTAAAAAGTGCCATATGCGGGCCACTAAGAGACAGTGGTAATCAGATAGTAAAGAAAAATAGTAAAGAAAGTTATGGCAGTAATTTATACCGAAATAATGAAAAATAAAGAAAATAACTTAAAACATAAATGCTTCCAGCAATGGGACGAAGAGTTAGGTGAGAGAAACAAATGCGGTTGGATGAATGTATTCAGGAATCTAAAAATAATTTCCCCAAGTTTAGACCATCAACTGATACAATGGAACATAGTATATAGAATTTATTATACACCAAAATTCCTCTTCAGGATTGGTAGGAGGGAAAATGGCAACTGTCCAAGATGTAAAATGGAAAACGCGGGATTCCTGCATATTATATGGGAATGTGAAAAAATGCAAGAATATTGGGTGTCAATAATTGATGATAGCGAGAGAAAAATAAAATATGAGATAAAAGATTATATAGCTTTGATTATGTTGGGTGATGATAGAAAATTAAATAAAACAACAAAAGAAAGAAAGGAACTACTGATGATGCTCTTTTATGCTAGATTATTAATAATCAGGAAATGGCTGGCCCCAACTAAACCAGAGGTGGAGGGAGGTGACAGGAAGGTTATTTGGTTAAAAGAAAGAAATTAGAGTTTTTTACATTTTATTTTATTTTTATGATTATTTCATTGTTATTATGTGAGGGGGACAGGAATCAGGGGGACACAAGAATAAAGGTGGGTAGAAATAATTGGGAAGATACCAAAGATCTAAAATGGGAAAAAAAGAAAAGAAAAGAGAGAGAAAGGGAAGGGAAAGGAAAGAGAAAAGAAAATGAATTGATATATTATAATGGAAATAGTAATACAATGGGAAGGTGTTGTCCCTCTGCCTCCCGTCCACCCAGTAAGGGGAGATATGTCATGGGGGAGAAAGGTGAGGGTAGGGGAGGGGGTGGGAAAAAAGATAAAATCTTGAAATGTAATGTATAAAATGTTATTTATTAAAATGTAAATGATACATTTTTTCAATAAAGAAATATATTTTTAAAAAAAAGCAACCGCTGCTGCTCTCAGTAAATACAGCGCAGAGGACCTTAGGAGAAAATCAATCTTGCTAAGAGCTCCTGCACCTGAGCCTGCTGGCCAGATAGGAAGAACAGGGGGAGGGAGGGGAATAGTGATGTGGTACAAGGGGTAAGGGAAGATGAAATGGCACAGGGGGTGCTAAAGAGGGGGTGATTAATTTGCACACAGGGTAATAAAGGATAAATGAAATGGCACAGGGGGATCAAGGGGAAATGATGTGGCACATGGGGTAAGGGGGGACCATTTGTTACAAGGCAAAGGGGGGAATAAAGTGGCACAGGGTATAAAGGGGGGATGAAATAGTACAGGGGGTTGATAAGGGATGATTTAACTGCACTAGGAGATTCCACTGTAATATTGCCTTTTATCATGTTTCATAAGTAATAACACTCTGGAGAGACTACAGTACAGTATTTGGTAATTTAGAAATATTTTTTAGCCTTTTTTCCCAATAGGGGACATCTCCCAATAGCGGACACTTTTTATTCCCTGTGAGTGTCTGCTAGTGGGAGATTCTACTGTAAGCATTTAATAAACAAAATAAAATATCACAATTCAAGGCTATATAAAGAAAAAACAGCAGAAAAAAGAATGGGATAAAAAACAAAACAAAAAAAAAAAAACTAATAATTGGCTGAGTGATACGAGACCTAAAGGTAATTTCCCGTGTGGTAAGTTTCATTTTTGCAGAGGGAGAGAGAGAGATCTCATTGGGGGTCATTCTGTACAAATTAATCAATTTATAACATGTAGATCAAAATAGACTGTATATGGCCTAGTATGCAAATGTAAGCAGTACTATAAAGGAAGAACTATAAGACCTTTATTCCACCCTATTCCTTAGCATATCTGCTCTCTTTCCACAGTGGTGGGCGCAGCAAGATTTATAAAACATATGAATGAGGTTTATAATATCATTCTGCATGCGTTTACATTCAGCGCCCTGGAAAGAGTGGAATGCTCAAAAAACGGAGTGGACAAACATCAGATTCTTATGAAAAAAGAAGCTCGTTGGATCGTTGGAGACTCGAAGCCATGGGACCTATCGGTTTTAATGATCACAACGAGATGCATATATTTTTATAATTTCTAACCGTCCTGTCACATTTTATGTTTGTTTTTTGCTTTTAACCTGCACTAGCATCAAGTGGGTCAGTGCCTTAACTATACATTTCTTATGTTCCACAAAGATAAGAAAATGTTTCTCTCTACTCTAAAAAATTAGGCCATGGGCTCTGGATGTAATCTCCATACTGTGAGTCTTCCATCGAGTCAATAGTCAATAGCAATTGCCAGTGCTAATGTTGATGTCCAGAGAAATGTATTTGAGGCTTCCACAGACTCATGATGGTTGATGTTGTCTTCACCTATGTGGTTTGGAAGTTGACAGGTCCAGTCTAGCAAGCTCTGGACTGTCCACTCATACAGAGCCACTCATACAGAGATTGTTTAGGCAATTGCTATGATAACTAATCCAGTTCCTAAATGGGACATTTGTCTTGTTCTAGATAAACTTTGTAAAGCCCTTCATTTTAGCTTCTTCATGTGAAACATTTATCCTTCAAGGTCTCCTTTTTGGTGTCCATAATCTCTGTGTTAGTTAGATCCAGACTATGTGGAGCACACCAAAGAGATAAAACAATGACGGACTCCCCTTCATTCCTTCTCAGGGAATAAAAAGGGCTTGCTTAAGTGTGTCCCTGCTTACCAGACATGTAGAATTGCCTCTTTGTCTTTGTCTCATGTTTGTGATATCCTACAGGCTGGATATTGGAGAATCTGGACAAGCAGCCTGTTGGATAAAACCTTCCCCCCTTCAATGGTTAATTACTAAATCTCCATAGGATGGACAGTGTAATTTTTGTACTCACCATAAATTATCTTTTCTTTAGTCCAAAGCAGCAGCACCTATTTTTCCACCCAATAAAATTGTTATACAGCAGACCTTGAGGACTGTTTATTGCAGTCCTTAGAAGTGCACAGTGAGGCTATGTAGCAGGTGTAGTAGTAGGTGTTATATAGACTGTGAAATTAAATTAATTGTTATCATCTGTCCTATAATTGCAGGAAGATAGAATGTTGCTTCTTTGGAGTAAAGGAAAGAGAATTTATTCCAAAACAAGGGTTCACAGTACTGGTATTAAAATGTCCATTTTATTTATTAATTAAAAGCAGATAGTGTAACAAAAATAAGGTGCACACATCCAAAACATGAGGTAAAACCTCCCCCTCTGGCGCGATTCCTCCCTGCCGGGCCTTAGTCATAGATATGGAGAGCAAGATTCAAAGGTTTACATAGACATTAGGTAGACACCCCTCCAAACAGGTGTGTGAACCAAAAAGGCTAAAAAGCATTAAAAAATATTAATAACTCATGACTAAGTCTAACCTATGATTCAACCCTTTCGGGTACAAAGTATTAAACATGAGAATCCAGAATCCCTATCTCTTCAATAACTTGCGCACCTATAACCCCCCCCCCCATTGAATAATCTCATGGAATGCTGTGCTTCCAGTAGATCTTACTAAGTTCTTATCATGCCTAAACCTTTTTATTTTTACTCCTCTAAAGAACTTATAAAAGTCCACTTTGAAGTCAAGCAGATTTTTATCAGACGTCGGAACAAAGCCCGATTCCTTATTTAATATCCTTCTTTCAGCATCGGTTAGAACATGATTAGAAATGTTCACAACTAGATCTTCTGTTAACCTGTTACTGGTCGTTCTTTTTATTTGTCTTTTCTTTATTTATCACAAGTTTTTATTTCAAGTTTCTTGTCTACTAAGAAAATATTACCAATCATACAAGTTTAGAAGGATGAATATTCTTACCATACATATTACCATCATACTGTTACTGATCAAATCTTATCTACTAAGAAAATATTACCTATAATACCAGTATACAAGGAGGAATATTATTACCACACATATTCCCATCATACTATTACTGACCAAATCCTGTATACTGACCAATATTACCATCATACTGTTACTGATGAAATCCTGTATACTGAGACCAATATAACTAATAATACCAGTCTACAAGGAGGAATATTATCACCATACATATTACCATTATACTTTTACTGAACAAATCCTGCATACTTAGACCAATATTACCCGTAAGGCCATTATACAAGGAGGAATTTTTTTTCCCAGTCAGTGACCATATGATGTTAGATATAAGTTCTACACAGGCTCTGCAGACCAAGTAAATCATTGCATACTGTTATATCAGGTGATGTCTTCTCTCCATCCAGCCTAGACCATCATGACAATTTCTTCCAGCCACAACATTTTAGTCTATGCACTTTTGCAGCACCTGTAGTTCTCTAATAACCCCCTTGGTGTCTCACACAGTAGAGTGAATAGATATGTTGGTTGGGAAAGAGTAGGTAAGTTATTCCCCAATTAAGTTAATAGTTTTCTCCAGTAGGTTCCTTTTTGTGGTTTCTGCCATTATGGAAGTGGCCCAAATAAGTAGGTACCACCTGTAGGTAGGTTTCCGTGTAGATAGCTGCCTTCTGTAGGTAGTTAATACCTGTATGAAATAGCAGCCCCCTATAAGTAAGGGATATTCTCTGTAGGTAGGAAGATAGTAGCCCCCTGTATATAGTTGCAGTCCCCTGTACATAGTAGTAGCAGCCCCCCACATATTGTAATAGCAGACCTCTTAAGGTAGTAGTAGCCACAGCCCCCCTAGGTATTAGTTGAAGCCCCCTTTAGTTAGTAGTTGCAGTAGACCTCTTTAGGTTAGTAGACATCTTTAGGTAATAAAAGCAGTAGCCCCCTTTAGGTTGTAAAAACAGTAGCCCATTTAGATAGTAGTATCAGTAGCCCCTTTTAGGTAGTAAAAGCAGTAGCCCCCTTTAGGTAATAGTTGCAGTAGCCCCCTTTAGGTAGAAAAATCAGTAGCCCCCTTAAAATAGTAGTTGCCCCCTTTAGGTAGTATTAGCAGTAGCCCCCTTTATGTAGAAAAAGCAGTAGTCCTTTTGAGGTATAAAAAGCAGTAGACCTCTTTTAGGTAGTATTAGCAGTAGCCCCCTTTAGGTAGTAAAAGCAGTGGCCCCTTTAGGTTGTAAGATCAGTAGCCCCCTTTAAGTAGTAGTTGCAGAAGCTCCCTTTAGGTAAGTAGCCCCTTTTTGGTAGTAAAGTCAGTAGATCCCTTCAGGTAGTAGTATGTGTAGCCCCCTTTAGGTAGAAAAAAAATATAAAAACATATCTGGCTCTAGCGTGGTCCACGGCCTCTTTTCTCTTCTGCTCTTCTCTTCCAGTCTGTCCAGATGTCACTCATGCACCAGTGCGCAGAGGAAGGACTCTTGGGCCTTGTGGTTGGCCTGCATATTCGGGCAGCCACAAGAGTGATTGACAGGGTGAGAAACCAATATCTCTTCTCTCTATCAAAAAGCAGAGGGCTGCATATAACTATAGATAAATCTGTGAGACGTGCTTATAGTTTAATGTGTTCCAGACCAGCTAGCACATCACTCACGGTGCAGCATGGCCGCAGTGAAGCCGTAGAGTTTCACTGCTGCTGCATAGCGAAGTGACAGCTGGCTGGAAAGGGGGCACATGGGGGTGGGGGGCGGATACAGAGTAATGTTGGGGGGGCCATGGCCCCCTCTGGCCCCCTTATGGATTTTTCCACGTTCTCTGCGGTCTACTTTTTTCTTGTCTCCATTTGCCATATTCAGACCTCTCAGTGTCTGTGACAAGGACACATTGCTCCTTCCTTTGTCTGACTTGCTGTCTCTCCTCTGCCCAGGTGTAGACATGACAATTACCATGAAAACTGCGAGTTATTTTTTGTTTGTCTAAAAAACGTACTGCTCCTACGAGATGCAAATTTATGAGGCTTATAAGTGGTGTAAAGAATTCCCTGCTGAACTGTGCTTTGGGTAGTGACAAAACAAGCTTCTGCATGTGACAGTCTGATAAATGAGTCTTGGGGACCAATATTATATGCCAATGAATATAGAATCAGATGTTCTATAAGCTACTGTAGGTGTCACATGTAGTTGGCCCAATACTTTTGACTTTTTAGTGTATCTCTGATCCTGACTACTGTTGGCGACTGCCAGCTGTAGTTAACAGCCATATTTACCGAACACAAAGCTGCTATACCAATATGCTAAATATTGAAAAGAAACTAATATGATTTTTCATTTTATTTTGAAGTAGTAACTACCAACTTTTGGCATAGAGCATGAGAACTCATTCTGAAATTTCTAAGCATACGGGATGTGAGTAAATAATGCATAAATCATTTCTCAAGGCTTACACATTCTAGCCTATATTAAGAATGAAACTAAAATGCTGACATATGGCAGAAATTTCAGAAAGTCTGCTAGTTTTCAGACTGGATTTAATTATAACATGAACATTTGAGAACGTTTGCAGCTTGTAGCCAGATGTCATTCCTTGTGTGAGAACTTGGGTAAAAATAAGACAATAGAAAATTAAATTCAGTAGAATAATATTATATACTAATTTGATAATTAAATAATCACCAAAAGAAAATAACTGCCCCGGATGAAGGTCACAGGACCGAAACATGTGTTGGGGTTGCGGCATCCCGGGACTCCTGACACTCTAACATTGCAGTTTGGTAGGTATCTGTGTTACACACTATTGTTATGGATCATGTTATTGACTACTGAGCACTTGCACTTTATATGGCTTTGTACCTGTCTGCCCATTACCATAGTCTACTACTTATTTGTACTTCTTGCATATTTTTTCCGAATTTTTATATTCTGTGTATATATAGTTGTCTGTATCATGCTGCAATTGTCTGTTCAATATATGTAATACCTTCTAATTGTCCCTGGTTTGCTGCCCTTTTTGATGTCCATTTCTTCCTTTTATGTGTATTTTAAATGTATGTTGAATTTTTTTTTTTTTTTTTTTTAATTCGCTCTATTCTCTTTTGGTGATTACTTAGTTATATCAGTCATATATCAGTTATATCATTCTGCCATATTCCTCTCTCCCTGTGACTGCCTACTACTATATGGTTATATATATATGTATGTGTATATATATATATATATATATATATATACTACTCAAAAAAAATTAACAGAACACTAAGATAACACATCCTAGATCTGAATGAATGAACTAATCGTATGAAATACTTTTGTCTTTACATAGTTGACTGCTAACAACAAAATCACACCAAAATTATCAATGGAAATCAAATTTATCAACCCGTGGAGGTCTGGGTATTTAGTCACACTCAAAATCAAAGTGGAAAACCACACTACAGGCTGCTCCAACTTTGATGTAATGTCCTTAAAACAAGTCGAAATGAGGTTCAGTAGTGAGTGTGTGTGGGGGCCTCCACGTGCCCGTATGCCCTCCCTACAATGCCTGGGCATGCTCCTGATGAGGTGGTGGATGGTCTCCTGAACAAAAGCAAGACATGATGTCCCAAGGTCTGGGGAACAGGCCAGTCCATAGCATCAATGCTTTCCTCTCACAGAAACTGCTGACACACTCCAGCCACATGAGGTCTAGCATTAGGAACCCAGGGCCAACCACACCAGCAGATGATCTCATCACCTGATGGCAGGCAGGCTACCATAGGCAAGCATATGCCAACAAACACACACACACTTTTTTTTTTTTTTTTATGCTGGAGGCTTTTATCCTCTGCTTACCCAAATCTACAGTCCTGGGTATATATCATCATTATTATTAAGACCACTCTCACAGCTTCATCACTGGCACTGTTACAATCAACCAATTAATCTCATTCTCCCATCCTCTCCCATCCTCTCGCATCAACAACAGCACATCACCATTCTTACCAACTTCATCATAGTTCCTGGGTCATCTCATGAATTACTTTCAACAACCTGATTACTTTGCTGGCATTCTCCCACTCCTGGCTGGATTCCTAATACATCTTATCACCACCTCACTTCTGGACCATCATGGCTATCGAACTTACGAATTTTGGGTTGCAAGGTAGTGACACTAACCACCAGGATATGGACTACACTTCTGTTTCTGTTTCTGTTTATTTTTTTGTAGACGTGAGCTTTGTCCTAAGTGCGGTACAATAAGGAGGGTATATGCAGTGGTTGGGAAAAGGGGTTGTGTGGCAAGATAAAGGAAAAGGGGTGCATAGCTGGATTGGAATGAGACTTGTTGGAAAGACAAAAATCAAAAAAACTGTGCTAATGTTTGTATCTCTATCTGAAAAAAGAAAAGTCATGAATGGCTTCAACATTACGCAAGGGCTATCGCTGCTCACCTGGTTGGCAATGCTTCCAAACGCAGAAGGGAGCTTGGCTAATGTCGTAGCCCTGGCTGACATAAGAAAAAGAAAAGAAAGGGACTCACTGGAAGGCCACTGTATCGAGTTCTCAGACTGCCACTACCGACCACTCTGACCAGCAGCTCTTTCGCACACCTCACCGTCCTCGCTTCCGCCTTCACTGTCCTGCGGCAGCTCATCCCCATCCTTACCGCCTTCACGATAGGTCTCTCGCTTGCGTCTTCGCTGACACTTACCCACGTTCCTGGATCACGATAGGTCTCTTCACTGGCCACTGCTTTCACCGTCCTTGTTCCTTTGCTGAGGATCTCCAATGTTCCGGGCATATCCGCCTTCCTGGATGCGGGCTGGACTCTTCTGGTACGTCTCACCATCACCTGGCTTCTGGACCATCACGGGAATCGAACTCAGGACCTTTGGGTTGCAAGGCAGCGACGCTAACCACCTGGCTATGCGAGCTACCTGTATTCTGGGCGTTGTTTGGACGGCCCTTCATTTTTTTGGGTGGTTAGACTTGAACCCTCCAGCTATTGAGCAACAAAAGGGCGGCAGATGGTGTCAAAGCAGAGGCTTAGCGTGTTGAAGATGGTGAGCCGGGAGGATGACATTGAAGTGGAGGCTAGGAGAACGGGTGGGGAGGAGAGTCAGAGTGGAGGCTGGGTGCCAAAGTGCTGTCCTGGTGGTGGATGACAGGTGTTGGAGCAGGCAAAAATAAAAGTACGTATACAAAAAAATTGAAGAGCGGTGACATTACACTGGGGCTACCGCACCACGCCTTGTGGGCAAGTCTTCAAAATGCAGATTTGAACTTGGCTAACAAAAGAAAGAGAAAAGACAGGGACTTGAACCCGACAGACGGATGGTTGAAGGGTGGTGACATTATGTCGGGGCTATCACCTTGCACCAGGTGGGCAGGTTTTCCGAATGCTGATTTGAACTTGGCCAACATCTTGGTGATAGATGACAGGTGCTGGAGCAGGTCAAAAAAAAAAAAAACACATCTACAAAAAATTTGAAGAGCAGTGACGTTACACTGGGGCAACTCTTCAAAATGCAGATTTGAACTTGGCTAACGTCTTAGCGCTGGCTTACAAAAGGTACTTGAACCCGACAGACGGACGGTTGAAGGGTGCTGACATTATGCCGGGGGGGCTATCACCTTGCACCTGCTGGGCAGGCCTTACGAATGCTGATTTGAACTTGGCCAACATCTTGGTGGTGGATGACAGGTGTTGGAACAGGTCAAAAAAAACACGTCTACAAAATAATCGAAGAGCAGTGACGTTACACTGGGGCTACCGCTCCGCACCTTGTGAGCAACACTTCAAAATGCAGATTTGAACTTGGCTAACATCTTAGCGCTGGCAGAGAGCGTAAAGACAGGGACTCGAACTCAAGCCCCGTCCGCCAGACAGATGATTGAAGGGCGGTTACTTTACGCTGGGGCTATCACTTTGCACCTGGTGAGCTGCTCTTCCAAATGCTGATTTGAATTTGGCTAACATCTGAGCCCTAACTGAAAAAAGAAAGCCAAAAGACAGGGTCACAAACCCACGAACTGTCCGACAGATGGTTAGGTGAAGGGCGGTGACATTGTGCTGGTGCTATTGCTTCCAAATACAGATTTGAACTTGGCTAACAAAAGAAAGAGAAAAGACAGGTACTCGAACCGGGAATCACGGGAATCGAACTCAGGACCTTTGGGTTGCAAGGCAGCGACGCTAACCACCTGGCTATGCGAGCTACCTGTATTATGGGCGTTGTTTGGATGGCCCTTCATTTTTTTGGGTGGTTGGACTTGAACCCTCCAGCTATTGAGCAACAAAAGGGCGGCAGATGGTGTCAAAGCAGAGGCTTAGCGTGTTGAAGATGGTGAGCCGGGAGGATGACATTGAAGTGGAGGCTAGGAGAACGGGTGGGGAGGAGAGTCAGAGTGGAGGCTGGGTGCCAAAGTGCTGTCCTGGTGGTGGATGACAGGTGTTGGAGCAGGCAAAAATAAAAGTACGTATACAAAAAAATTGAAGAGCGGTGACATTACACTGGGGCTACCGCACCACGCCTTGTGGGCAAGTCTTCAAAATGCAGATTTGAACTTGGCTAACAAAAGAAAGAGAAAAGACAGGGACATGAACCCGACAGACGGATGGTTGAAGGGTGGTGACATTATGTCGGGGCTATCACCTTGCACCAGGTGGGCAGATTTTCCGAATGCTGATTTGAACTTGGCCAACATCTTGGTGATGGATGACAGGTGCTGGAGCAGGTCAAAAAAAAAAAAACACGTCTACAAAAAATTTGAAGAGCAGTGACGTTACACTGGGGCAACTCTTCAAAATGCAGATTTGAACTTGGCTAACGTCTTAGCGCTGGCTTACAAAAGGTACTTGAACCCGACAGACGGACGGTTGAAGGGTGCTGACATTATGCCGGGGGGGGCTATCACCTTGCACCTGCTGGGCAGGCCTTCCGAATGCTGATTTGAACTTGGCCAACATCTTGGTGGTGGATGACAGGTGTTGGAACAGGTCAAAAAAAACACGTCTACAAAATAATCGAAGAGCAGTGACGTTACACTGGGGCTACCGCTCCGCACCTTGTGAGCAACACTTCAAAATGCAGATTTGAACTTGGCTAACTTCTTAGCGCTGGCAGAGAGCGTAAAGACAGGGACTCGAACTCAAGACCCGTCCGCCAGACAGATGGTTGAAGGGCGGTTACTTTACGCTGGGGCTATCACTTTGCACCTGGTGAGCTGCTCTTCCAAATACTGATTTGAATTTGGCTAACATCTGAGCCCTGGCTGAAAAAAGAAAGCCAAAAGATAGGGTCACAAACCCACGAACTGTCCGACAGATGGTTAGGTGAAGGGCGGTGACATTGTGCTGGTGCTATTTCTTCCAAATACAGATTTGAACTTGGCTAACAAAAGAAAGAGAAAAGACAGGTACTCGAACCGGGAATCACGGGAATCGAACTCAGGACCTTTGGGTTGCAAGGCAGCGACGCTAACCACCTGGCTATGCGAGCTACCTGTATTATGGGCGTTGTTTGGATGGCCCTTCATTTTTTTGGGTGGTTGGACTTGAACCCTCCAGCTATTGAGCAACAAAAGGGCGGCAGATGGTGTCAAAGCAGAGGCTTAGCGTGTTGAAGATGGTGAGCCGGGAGGATGACATTGAAGTGGAGGCTAGGAGAACGGGTGGGGAGGAGAGTCAGAGTGGAGGCTGGGTGCCAAAGTGCTGTCCTGGTGGTGGATGACAGGTGTTGGAGCAGGCAAAAATAAAAGTGTATACAAAAAAATTGAAGAGCGGTGACATTACACTGGGGCTACCGCACCACGCCTTGTGGGCAAGTCTTCAAAATGCAGATTTGAACTTGGCTAACAAAAGAAAGAGAAAAGACAGGGACATGAACCCGACAGACGGATGGTTGAAGGGTGGTGACATTATGTCGGGGCTATCACCTTGCACCAGGTGTGCAGGTTTTCCGAATGCTGATTTGAACTTGGCCAACATCTTGGTGATGGATGACAGGTGCTGGAGCAGGTCAAAAAAAAAAAAACACGTCTACAAAAAATTTGAAGAGCAGTGACGTTACACTGGGGCAACTCTTCAAAATGCAGATTTGAACTTGGCTAACGTCTTAGCGCTGGCTTACCAAAGGTACTTGAACCCGACAGACGGACGGTTGAAGGGTGCTGACATTATGCCGGCGGGGCTATCACCTTGCACCTGCTGGGCAGGCCTTCCGAATGCTGATTTGAACTTGGCCAACATCTTGGTGGTGGATGACAGGTGTTGGAACAGGTCAAAAAAAACACGTCTACAAAAAAATCGAAGAGCAGTGACGTTACACTGGGGCTACCGCTCCGCACCTTGTGAGCAACACTTCAAAATGCAGATTTGAACTTGGCTAACATCTTAACGCTGGCAGAGACTCGAACTCAAGACCCGTCCGCCAGACAGATGGTTGAAGGGCGGTTACTTTACGCTGGGGCTATCACTTTGCACCTGGTGAGCTGCTCTTCCAAATGCTGATTTGAATTTGGCTAACATCTGAGCCCTGGCTGAAAAAAGAAAGCCAAAAGACAGGGTCACAAACCCACGAACTGTCCGACAGATGGTTAGGTGAAGGGCGGTGACATTGTGCTGGTGCTATTTCTTCCAAATACAGATTTGAACTTGGCTAACAAAAGAAAGAGAAAAGACAGGTACTCGAACCGGCGAACCGGCTGGCATTGGAATGGTTGAATGGCTTCAACATTACGCAAGGGCTATCGCTGCTCACCTGGTTGGCAATGCTTCCAAACGCAGAAGGGAGCTTGGCTAATGTCGTAGCCCTGGCTGACATAAGAAAAAGAAAAGAAAGGGACTCACTGGAAGGCCACTGTATCGAGTTCTCAGACAGCCCAGTGGTTAGCGCTTCTGCCTTGAGATGCAAAGGTCGAGGGTTCCAATCCCCTTGCCGGCATCAATGTGGTTGCTTGCCTCCTTACAGTATCGTTGAGACTAAAGGACAGCAAGCTGCGGACTAGAAGATGGTTGCTTTCTGAGAACTAGAGCGAGAAGGAAGGATACGGAGGACCAGAGGGATGTGGAGTATTGTGCCGAAGTGAGTGTGAAGATGGTGTTGAAGCAGAGCTGTGGTACTCGAGCATGAAGGAAGACCAGTACGGTGGCTGAAGCGGAATTAGCGTGAAGGTGGTGTCGGAACGGAGGTGAGTGTGAAGCAGTGTCCAGCTGTGTGGTAGATGGTGTCAAAGCAGAGGATTAGTGTGTGGGTTAGGCTGGGAGACTGTGTGGGGAAAACATTGAGCGTGAAGACTGGGGGCTCAGGAGGTGGATGACAGATGTTCAAGCTGGTGGAGAATAAAATAAACAAAAAAAAAAAGCTGATGAATGATTTTTTTTTTCCTCCACCCCCATAATTGCCATAACCTCTCTCTTTCTTCATCTTTTTTGCCAGCATTCCCTTTCTGCCACTACCGACCACCCTGACCAGCCTTACCATCCTTGTCTTTTCCGACAGCTCTTTCGCACGCCTCACCGTCCTCGCTTCCACCAATCAGGGCGCCGGTGCCTTCACTGTCCTGCGGCAGCTCATCACCATCCTTACAGCCTTCACGATAGGTCTCTCGCTTGCGTCTTCGCTGACACTTACCCACGTTCCTGGATCACGATAGGTCTCTTCACTGGCCACTGCTTTCACCGTCCTTGTTCCTTTGCTGAGGATCTCCAATGTTCCGGGCATATCCGCCTTCCTGGATGCGGGCTGGACTCTTCTGGTACGTCTCACCATCACCTGGCTTCTGGACCATCACGGGAATCGAACTCAGGACCTTTGGGTTGCAAGGCAGCGACGCTAACCACCTGGCTATGCGAGCTACCTGTATTATGGGCGTTGTTTGGATGGCCCTTCATTTTTTTGGGTGGTTGGACTTGAACCCTCCAGCTATTGAGCAACAAAAGGGCGGCAGATGGTGTCAAAGCAGAGGCTTAGCGTGTTGAAGATGGTGAGCCGGGAGGATGACATTGAAGTGGAGGCTAGGAGAACGGGTGGGGAGGAGAGTCAGAGTGGAGGCTGGGTGCCAAAGTGCTGTCCTGGTGGTGGATGACAGGTGTTGGAGCAGGCAAAAATAAAAGTGTATACAAAAAAATTGAAGAGCGGTGACATTACACTGGGGCTACCGCACCACGCCTTGTGGGCAAGTCTTCAAAATGCAGATTTGAACTTGGCTAACAAAAGAAAGAGAAAAGACAGGGACATGAACCCGACAGACGGATGGTTGAAGGGTGGTGACATTATGTCGGGGCTATCACCTTGCACCAGGTGTGCAGGTTTTCCGAATGCTGATTTGAACTTGGCCAACATCTTGGTGATGGATGACAGGTGCTGGAGCAGGTCAAAAAAAAAAAAACACGTCTACAAAAAATTTGAAGAGCAGTGACGTTACACTGGGGCAACTCTTCAAAATGCAGATTTGAACTTGGCTAACGTCTTAGCGCTGGCTTACCAAAGGTACTTGAACCCGACAGACGGACGGTTGAAGGGTGCTGACATTATGCCGGCGGGGCTATCACCTTGCACCTGCTGGGCAGGCCTTCCGAATGCTGATTTGAACTTGGCCAACATCTTGGTGGTGGATGACAGGTGTTGGAACAGGTCAAAAAAAACACGTCTACAAAATAATCGAAGAGCAGTGACGTTACACTGGGGCTACCGCTCCGCACCTTGTGAGCAACACTTCAAAATGCAGATTTGAACTTGGCTAACATCTTAACGCTGGCAGAGACTCGAACTCAAGACCCGTCCGCCAGACAGATGGTTGAAGGGCGGTTACTTTACGCTGGGGCTATCACTTTGCACCTGGTGAGCTGCTCTTCCAAATGCTGATTTGAATTTGGCTAACATCTGAGCCCTGGCTGAAAAAAGAAAGCCAAAAGACAGGGTCACAAACCCACGAACTGTCCGACAGATGGTTAGGTGAAGGGCGGTGACATTGTGCTGGTGCTATTGCTTCCAAATACAGATTTGAACTTGGCTAACAAAAGAAAGAGAAAAGACAGGTACTCGAACCGGCGAATCGTCTGACATTGGAATGGTTGAATGGCTTCAACATTACGCAAGGGCTATCGCTGCTCACCTGGTTGGCAATGCTTCCAAACGCAGAAGGGAGCTTGGCTAATGTCGTAGCCCTGGCTGACATAAGAAAAAGAAAAGAAAGGGACTCACTGGAAGGCCACTGTATCGAGTTCTCAGACAGCCCAGTGGTTAGCGCTTCTGCCTTGAGATGCAAAGGTCGAGGGTTCCAATCCCCTTGCCGGCATCAATGTGGTTGCTTGCCTCCTTACAGTATCGTTGAGACTAAAGGACAGCAAGCTGCGGACTAGAAGATGGTTGCTTTCTGAGAACTAGAGCGAGAAGGAAGGATACGGAGGACCAGAGGGATGTGGAGTATTGTGCCGAAGTGAGTGTGAAGATGGTGTTGAAGCAGAGCTGTGGAACTCGAGCATGAAGGAAGACCAGTACGGTGGCTGAAGCGGAATTAGCGTGAAGGTGGTGTCGGAACGGAGGTGAGTGTGAAGCAGTGTCCAGCTGTGTGGTAGATGGTGTCAAAGCAGAGGATTAGTGTGTGGGTTAGGCTGGGAGACTGTGTGGGGAAAACATTGAGTGTGAAGACTGGGGGCTCAGGAGGTGGATGACAGATGTTCAAGCTGGTGGAGAATAAAATAAACAAAAAAAAAAAGCTGATGAATGTTTTTTTTTTCCCTCCACCCCCATAATTGCCATAACCTCTCTCTTTCTTCATCTTTTTTGCCAGCATTCCCTTTCTGCCAATCAGGGCGCCGGTGCCTTCACTGTCCTGCGGCAGCTCATCACCATCCTTACAGCCTTCACGATAGGTCTCTCGCTTGCGTCTTCGCTGACACTTACCCACGTTCCTGGATCACGATAGGTCTCTTCACTGGCCACTGCTTTCACCGTCCTTGTTCCTTTGCTGAGGATCTCCAATGTTCCGGGCATATCCGCCTTCCTGGATGCGGGCTGGACTCTTCTGGTACGTCTCACCATCACCTGGCTTCTGGACCATCACGGGAATCGAACTCAGGACCTTTGGGTTGCAAGGCAGCGACGCTAACCACCTGGCTATGCGAGCTACCTGTATTCTGGGCGTTGTTTGGACGGCCCTTCATTTTTTTGGGTGGTTGGACTTGAACCCTCCAGCTATTGAGCAACAAAAGGGCGGCAGATGGTGTCAAAGCAGAGGCTTAGCGTGTTGAAGATGGTGAGCCGGGAGGATGACATTGAAGTGGAGGCTAGGAGAACGGGTGGGGAGGAGAGTCAGAGTGGAGGCTGGGTGCCAAAGTGCTGTCCTGGTGGTGGATGACAGGTGTTGGAGCAGGCAAAAATAAAAGTGTATACAAAAAAATTGAAGAGCGGTGACATTACACTGGGGCTACCGCACCACGCCTTGTGGGCAAGTCTTCAAAATGCAGATTTGAACTTGGCTAACAAAAGAAAGAGAAAAGACAGGGACATGAACACCTTGCACCAGGTGTGCAGGTTTTCCGAATGCTGATTTGAACTTGGCCAACATCTTGGTGATGGATGACAGGTGCTGGAGCAGGTCAAAAAAAAAAAAACACGTCTACAAAAAATTTGAAGAGCAGTGACGTTACACTGGGGCAACTCTTCAAAATGCAGATTTGAACTTGGCTAACGTCTTAGCGCTGGCTTACCAAAGGTACTTGAACCCGACAGACGGACGGTTGAAGGGTGCTGACATTATGCCGGCGGGGCTATCACCTTGCACCTGCTGGGCAGGCCTTCCGAATGCTGATTTGAACTTGGCCAACATCTTGGTGGTGGATGACAGGTGTTGGAACAGGTCAAAAAAAACACGTCTACAAAATAATCGAAGAGCAGTGACGTTACACTGGGGCTACCGCTCCGCACCTTGTGAGCAACACTTCAAAATGCAGATTTGAACTTGGCTAACATCTTAACGCTGGCAGAGACTCGAACTCAAGACCCGTCCGCCAGACAGATGGTTGAAGGGCGGTTACTTTACGCTGGGGCTATCACTTTGCACCTGGTGAGCTGCTCTTCCAAATGCTGATTTGAATTTGGCTAACATCTGAGCCCTGGCTGAAAAAAGAAAGCCAAAAGACAGGGTCACAAACCCACGAACTGTCCGACAGATGGTTAGGTGAAGGGCGGTGACATTGTGCTGGTGCTATTGCTTCCAAATACAGATTTGAACTTGGCTAACAAAAGAAAGAGAAAAGACAGGTACTCGAACCGGCGAATCGTCTGACATTGGAATGGTTGAATGGCTTCAACATTACGCAAGGGCTATCGCTGCTCACCTGGTTGGCAATGCTTCCAAACGCAGAAGGGAGCTTGGCTAATGTCGTAGCCCTGGCTGACATAAGAAAAAGAAAAGAAAGGGACTCACTGGAAGGCCACTGTATCGAGTTCTCAGACAGCCCAGTGGTTAGCGCTTCTGCCTTGAGATGCAAAGGTCGAGGGTTCCAATCCCCTTGCCGGCATCAATGTGGTTGCTTGCCTCCTTACAGTATCGTTGAGACTAAAGGACAGCAAGCTGCGGACTAGAAGATGGTTGCTTTCTGAGAACTAGAGCGAGAAGGAAGGATACGGAGGACCAGAGGGATGTGGAGTATTGTGCCGAAGTGAGTGTGAAGATGGTGTTGAAGCAGAGCTGTGGAACTCGAGCATGAAGGAAGACCAGTACGGTGGCTGAAGCGGAATTAGCGTGAAGGTGGTGTCGGAACGGAGGTGAGTGTGAAGCAGTGTCCAGCTGTGTGGTAGATGGTGTCAAAGCAGAGGATTAGTGTGTGGGTTAGGCTGGGAGACTGTGTGGGGAAAACATTGAGTGTGAAGACTGGGGGCTCAGGAGGTGGATGACAGATGTTCAAGCTGGTGGAGAATAAAATAAACAAAAAAAAAAAGCTGATGAATGTTTTTTTTTTCCCTCCACCCCCATAATTGCCATAACCTCTCTCTTTCTTCATCTTTTTTGCCAGCATTCCCTTTCTGCCAATCAGGGCGCCGGTGCCTTCACTGTCCTGCGGCAGCTCATCACCATCCTTACAGCCTTCACGATAGGTCTCTCGCTTGCGTCTTCGCTGACACTTACCCACGTTCCTGGATCACGATAGGTCTCTTCACTGGCCACTGCTTTCACCGTCCTTGTTCCTTTGCTGAGGATCTCCAATGTTCCGGGCATATCCGCCTTCCTGGATGCGGGCTGGACTCTTCTGGTACGTCTCACCATCACCTGGCTTCTGGACCATCACGGGAATCGAACTCAGGACCTTTGGGTTGCAAGGCAGCGACGCTAACCACCTGGCTATGCGAGCTACCTGTATTCTGGGCGTTGTTTGGACGGCCCTTCATTTTTTTGGGTGGTTAGACTTGAACCCTCCAGCTATTGAGCAACAAAAGGGCGGCAGATGGTGTCAAAGCAGAGGCTTAGCGTGTTGAAGATGGTGAGCCGGGAGGATGACATTGAAGTGGAGGCTAGGAGAACGGGTGGGGAGGAGAGTCAGAGTGGAGGCTGGGTGCCAAAGTGCTGTCCTGGTGGTGGATGACAGGTGTTGGAGCAGGCAAAAATAAAAGTACGTATACAAAAAAATTGAAGAGCGGTGACATTACACTGGGGCTACCGCACCACGCCTTGTGGGCAAGTCTTCAAAATGCAGATTTGAACTTGGCTAACAAAAGAAAGAGAAAAGACAGGGACTTGAACCCGACAGACGGATGGTTGAAGGGTGGTGACATTATGTCGGGGCTATCACCTTGCACCAGGTGTGCAGGTTTTCCGAATGCTGATTTGAACTTGGCCAACATCTTGGTGATGGATGACAGGTGCTGGAGCAGGTCAAAAAAAAAAAAACACGTCTACAAAAAATTTGAAGAGCAGTGACGTTACACTGGGGCAACTCTTCAAAATGCAGATTTGAACTTGGCTAACGTCTTAGCGCTGGCTTACAAAAGGTACTTGAACCCGACAGACGGACGGTTGAAGGGTGCTGACATTATGCCGGGGGGGGCTATCACCTTGCACCTGCTGGGCAGGCCTTCCGAATGCTGATTTGAACTTGGCCAACATCTTGGTGGTGGATGACAGGTGTTGGAACAGGTAAAAAAAAACACGTCTACAAAATAATCGAAGAGCAGTGACGTTACACTGGGGCTACCGCTCCGCACCTTGTGAGCAACACTTCAAAATGCAGATTTGAACTTGGCTAACATCTTAGCGCTGGCAGAGAGCGTAAAGACAGGGACTCGAACTCAAGACCCGTCCGCCAGACAGATGGTTGAAGGGCAGTTACTTTACGCTGGGGCTATCACTTTGCACCTGGTGAGCTGCTCTTCCAAATGCTGATTTGAATTTGGCTAACATCTGAGCCCTGGCTGAAAAAAGAAAGCCAAAAGACAGGGTCACAAACCCACGAACTGTCCGACAGATGGTTAGGTGAAGGGCGGTGACATTGTGCTGGTGCTATTGCTTCCAAATACAGATTTGAACTTGGCTAACAAAAGAAAGAGAAAAGACAGGTACTCGAATCGGCGAACCGGCTGGCATTGGAATGGTTGAATGGCTTCAACATTACGCAAGGGCTATCGCTGCTCACCTGGTTGGCAATGCTTCCAAACGCAGAAGGGAGCTTGGCTAATGTCGTAGCCCTGGCTGACATAAGAAAAAGAAAAGAAAGGGACTCACTGGAAGGCCACTGTATCGAGTTCTCAGACAGCCCAGTGGTTAGCGCTTCTGCCTTGAGATGCAAAGGTCGAGGGTTCCAATCCCCTTGCCGGCATCAATGTGGTTGCTTGCCTCCTTACAGTATCGTTGAGACTAAAGGACAGCAAGCTGCGGACTAGAAGATGGTTGCTTTCTGAGAACTAGAGCGAGAAGGAAGGATACGGAGGACCAGAGGGATGTGGAGTATTGTGCCGAAGTGAGTGTGAAGATGGTGTTGAAGCAGAGCTGTGGAACTCGAGCATGAAGGAAGACCAGTACGGTGGCTGAAGCGGAATTAGCGTGAAGGTGGTGTCGGAACGGAGGTGAGTGGGAAGCAGTGTCCAGCTGTGTGGTAGATGGTGTCAAAGCAGAGGATTAGTGTGTGGGTTAGGCTGGGAGACTGTGTGGGGAAAACATTGAGCGTGAAGACTGGGGGCTCAGGAGGTGGATGACAGATGTTCAAGCTGGTGGAGAATAAAACAAAAAAAAAAAGCTGATGAATGATTTTTTTTTTTCCTCCACCCCCATAATTGCCATAACCTCTCTCTTTCTTCATCTTTTTTGCCAGCATTCCCTTTCTGCCACTACCGACCACCCTGACCAGCCTTACCATCCTTGTCTTTTCCGACAGCTCTTTCGCACGCCTCACCGTCCTCGCTTCCACCAATCAGGGCGCCGGTGCCTTCACTGTCCTGCGGCAGCTCATCACCATCCTTACAGCCTTCACGATAGGTCTCTCGCTTGCGTCTTCGCTGACACTTACCCACGTTCCTGGATCACGATAGGTCTCTTCACTGGCCACTGCTTTCACCGTCCTTGTTCCTTTGCTGAGGATCTCCAATGTTCCGGGCATATCCGCCTTCCTGGATGCGGGCTGGACTCTTCTGGTACGTCTCACCATCACCTGGCTTCTGGACCATCACGGGAATCGAACTCAGGACCTTTGGGTTGCAAGGCAGCGACGCTAACCACCTGGCTATGCGAGCTACCTGTATTCTGGGCGTTGTTTGGACGGCCCTTCATTTTTTTGGGTGGTTGGACTTGAACCCTCCAGCTATTGAGCAACAAAAGGGCGGCAGATGGTGTCAAAGCAGAGGCTTAGCGTGTTGAAGATGGTGAGCCGGGAGGATGACATTGAAGTGGAGGCTAGGAGAACGGGTGGGGAGGAGAGTCAGAGTGGAGGCTGGGTGCCAAAGTGCTGTCCTGGTGGTGGATGACAGGTGTTGGAGCAGGCAAAAATAAAAGTACGTATACAAAAAAATTGAAGAGCGGTGACATTACACTGGGGCTACCGCACCACGCCTTGTGGGCAAGTCTTCAAAATGCAGATTTGAACTTGGCTAACAAAAGAAAGAGAAAAGACAGGGACTTGAACCCGACAGACGGATGGTTGAAGGGTGGTGACATTATGTCGGGGCTATCACCTTGCACCAGGTGGGCAGGTTTTCCGAATGCTGATTTGAACTTGGCCAACATCTTGGTGATGGATGACAGGTGCTGGAGCAGGTCAAAAAAAAAAAAACACGTCTACAAAAAATTTGAAGAGCAGTGACGTTACACTGGGGCAACTCTTCAAAATGCAGATTTGAACTTGGCTAACGTCTTAGCGCTGGCTTACAAAAGGTACTTGAACCCGACAGACGGACGGTTGAAGGGTGCTGACATTATGCCGGGGGGGGCTATCACCTTGCACCTGCTGGGCAGGCCTTCCGAATGCTGATTTGAACTTGGCCAACATCTTGGTGGTGGATGACAGGTGTTGGAACAGGTAAAAAAAAACACGTCTACAAAATAATCGAAGAGCAGTGACGTTACACTGGGGCTACCGCTCCGCACCTTGTGAGCAACACTTCAAAATGCAGATTTGAACTTGGCTAACATCTTAGCGCTGGCAGAGAGCGTAAAGACAGGGACTCGAACTCAAGACCCGTCCGCCAGACAGATGGTTGAAGGGCGGTTACTTTACGCTGGGGCTATCACTTTGCACCTGGTGAGCTGCTCTTCCAAATGCTGATTTGAATTTGGCTAACATCTGAGCCCTGGCTGAAAAAAGAAAGCCAAAAGACAGGGTCACAAACCCACGAACTGTCCGACAGATGGTTAGGTGAAGGGCGGTGACATTGTGCTGGTGCTATTTCTTCCAAATACAGATTTGAACTTGGCTAACAAAAGAAAGAGAAAAGACAGGTACTCGAGCCGGCGAACCGGCTGGCATTGGAATGGTTGAATGGCTTCAACATTACGCAAGGGCTATCGCTGCTCACCTGGTTGGCAATGCTTCCAAACGCAGAAGGGAGCTTGGCTAATGTCGTAGCCCTGGCTGACATAAGAAAAAGAAAAGAAAGGGACTCACTGGAAGGCCACTGTATTGAGTTCTCAGACAGCCCAGTGGTTAGCGCTTCTGCCTTGAGATGCAAAGGGCGAGGGTTCCAATCCCCTTGCCGGCATCAATGTGGTTGCTTGCCTCCTTACAGTATCGTTGAGACTAAAGGACAGCAAGCTGCGGACTAGAAGATGGTTGCTTTCTGAGAACTAGAGCGAGAAGGAAGGATACGGAGGACCAGAGGGATGTGGAGTATTGTGCCGAAGTGAGTGTGAAGATGGTGTTGAAGCAGAGCTGTGGAACTCGAGCATGAAGGAAGACCAGTACGGTGGCTGAAGCGGAATTAGCGTGAAGGTGGTGTCGGAACGGAGGTGAGTGTGAAGCAGTGTCCAGCTGTGTGGTAGATGGTGTCAAAGCAGAGGATTAGTGTGTGGGTTAGGCTGGGAGACTGTGTGGGGAAAACATTGAGCGTGAAGACTGGGGGCTCAGGAGGTGGATGACAGATGTTCAAGCTGGTGGAGAATAAAATAAACAAAAAAAAAAAGCTGATGAATGATTTTTTTTTTCCTCCACCCCCATAATTGCCATAACCTCTCTCTTTCTTCATCTTTTTTGCCAGCATTCCCTTTCTGCCACTACCGACCACCCTGACCAGCCTTACCATCCTTGTCTTTTCCGACAGCTCTTTCGCACGCCTCACCGTCCTCGCTTCCACCAATCAGGGCGCCGGTGCCTTCACTGTCCTGCGGCAGCTCATCACCATCCTTACAGCCTTCACGATAGGTCTCTCGCTTGCGTCTTCGCTGACACTTACCCACGTTCCTGGATCACGATAGGTCTCTTCACTGGCCACTGCTTTCACCGTCCTTGTTCCTTTGCTGAGGATCTCCAATGTTCCGGGCATATCCGCCTTCCTGGATGCGGGCTGGACTCTTCTGGTACGTCTCACCATCACCTGGCTTCTGGACCATCACGGGAATCGAACTCAGGACCTTTGGGTTGCAAGGCAGCGACGCTAACCACCTGGCTATGCGAGCTACCTGTATTCTGGGCGTTGTTTGGACGGCCCTTCATTTTTTTGGGTGGTTAGACTTGAACCCTCCAGCTATTGAGCAACAAAAGGGCGGCAGATGGTGTCAAAGCAGAGGCTTAGCGTGTTGAAGATGGTGAGCCGGGAGGATGACATTGAAGTGGAGGCTAGGAGAACGGGTGGGGAGGAGAGTCAGAGTGGAGGCTGGGTGCCAAAGTGCTGTCCTGGTGGTGGATGACAGGTGTTGGAGCAGGCAAAAATAAAAGTACGTATACAAAAAAATTGAAGAGCGGTGACATTACACTGGGGCTACCGCACCACGCCTTGTGGGCAAGTCTTCAAAATGCAGATTTGAACTTGGCTAACAAAAGAAAGAGAAAAGACAGGGACTTGAACCCGACAGACGGATGGGAGCTTGGCTAATGTCGTAGCCCTGGCTGACATAAGAAAAAGAAAAGAAAGGGACTCACTGGAAGGCCACTGTATCGAGTTCTCAGACAGCCCAGTGGTTAGCGCCTCTGCCTTGAGATGCAAAGGTCGAGGGTTCCAATCCCCTTGCCGGCATCAATGTGGTTGCTTGCCTCCTTACAGTATCGTTGAGACTAAAGGACAGCAAGCTGCGGACTAGAAGATGGTTGCTTTCTGAGAACTAGAGCGAGAAGGAAGGATACGGAGGACCAGAGGGATGTGGAGTATTGTGCCGAAGTGAGTGTGAAGATGGTGTTGAAGCAGAGCTGTGGAACTCGAGCATGAAGGAAGACCAGTACGGTGGCTGAAGCGGAATTAGCGTGAAGGTGGTGTCGGAACGGAGGTGAGTGTGAAGCAGTGTCCTGCTGTGTGGTAGATGGTGTCAAAGCAGAGGATTAGTGTGTGGGTTAGGCTGGGAGACTGTGTGGGGAAAACATTGAGTGTGAAGACTGGGGGCTCAGGAGGTGGATGACAGATGTTCAAGCTGGTGGAGAATAAAATAAACAAAAAAAAAAGCTGATGAATGATTTTTTTTTTCCCTCCACCCCCATAATTGCCATAACCTCTCTCTTTCTTCATCTTTTTTGCCAGCATTCCCTTTCTGCCAATCAGGGCGCCGGTGCCTTCACTGTCCTGCGGCAGCTCATCACCATCCTTACAGCCTTCACGATAGGTCTCTCGCTTGCGTCTTCGCTGACACTTACCCACGTTCCTGGATCACGATAGGTCTCTTCACTGGCCACTGCTTTCACCGTCCTTGTTCCTTTGCTGAGGATCTCCAAAGTTCCGGGCATATCCGCCTTCCTGGATGCGGGCTGGACTCTTCTGGTACGTCTCACCATCACCTGGCTTCTGGACCATCACGGGAATCGAACTCAGGACCTTTGGGTTGCAAGGCAGCGACGCTAACCACCTGGCTATGCGAGCTACCTGTATTCTGGGTGTTGTTTGGACGGCCCTTCATTTTTTTGGGTGGTTAGACTTGAACCCTCCAGCTATTGAGCAACAAAAGGGCGGCAGATGGTGTCAAAGCAGAGGCTTAGCGTGTTGAAGATGGTGAGCCGGGAGGATGACATTGAAGTGGAGGCTAGGAGAACGGGTGGGGAGGAGAGTCAGAGTGGAGGCTGGGTGCCAAAGTGCTGTCCTGGTGGTGGATGACAGGTGTTGGAGCAGGCAAAAATAAAAGTACGTATACAAAAAAATTGAAGAGCGGTGACATTACACTGGGGCTACCGCACCACGCCTTGTGGGCAAGTCTTCAAAATGCAGATTTGAACTTGGCTAACAAAAGAAAGAGAAAAGACAGGGACTTGAACCCGACAGACGGATGGTTGAAGGGTGGTGACATTATGTCGGGGCTATCACCTTGCACCAGGTGGGCAGGTTTTCCGAATGCTGATTTGAACTTGGCCAACATCTTGGTGATGGATGACAGGTGCTGGAGCAGGTCAAAAAAAAAAAACACGTCTACAAAAAATTTGAAGAGCAGTGACGTTACACTGGGGCAACTCTTCAAAATGCAGATTTGAACTTGGCTAACGTCTTAGCGCTGGCTTACAAAAGGTACTTGAACCCGACAGACGGACGGTTGAAGGGTGCTGACATTATGCCGGGGGGGGCTATCACCTTGCACCTGCTGGGCAGGCCTTCCGAATGCTGATTTGAACTTGGCCAACATCTTGGTGGTGGATGACAGGTGTTGGAACAGGTCAAAAAAAACATGTCTACAAAATAATCGAAGAGCAGTGACGTTACACTGGGGCTACCGCTCCGCACCTTGTGAGCAACACTTCAAAATGCAGATTTGAACTTGGCTAACATCTTAGCGCTGGCAGAGAGCATAAAGACAGGGACTCGAACTCAAGACCCGTCCGCCAGACAGATGGTTGAAGGGCGGTTACTTTACGCTGGGGCTATCACTTTGCACCTGGTGAGCTGCTCTTCCAAATGCTGATTTGAATTTGGCTAACATCTGAGCCCTGGCTGAAAAAAGAAAGCCAAAAGACAGGGTCACAAACCCACGAACTGTCCGACAGATGGTTAGGTGAAGGGCGGTGACATTGTGCTGGTGCTATTGCTTCCAAATACAGATTTGAACTTGGCTAACAAAAGAAAGAGAAAAGACAGGTACTCGAACCGGCTGGCATTGGAATGGTTGAATGGCTTCAACATTACGCAAGGGCTATCGCTGCTCACCTGGTTGGCAATGCTTCCAAACGCAGAAGGGAGCTTGGCTAATGTCGTAGCCCTGGCTGACATAAGAAAAAGAAAAGAAAGGGACTCACTGGAAGGCCACTGTATCGAGTTCTCAGACAGCCCAGTGGTTAGCGCTTCTGCCTTGAGATGCAAAGGTCGAGGGTTCCAATCCCCTTGCCGGCATCAATGTGGTTGCTTGCCTCCTTACAGTATCGTTGAGACTAAAGGACAGCAAGCTGCGGACTAGAAGATGGTTGCTTTCTGAGAACTAGAGCGAGAAGGAAGGATACGGAGGACCAGAGGGATGTGGAGTATTGTGCCGAAGTGAGTGTGAAGATGGTGTTGAAGCAGAGCTGTGGAACTCGAGCATGAAGGAAGACCAGTACGGTGGCTGAAGCGGAATTAGCGTGAAGGTGGTGTCGGAACGGAGGTGAGTGTGAAGCAGTGTCCAGCTGTGTGGTAGATGGTGTCAAAGCAGAGGATTAGTGTGTGGGTTAGGCTGGGAGACTGTGTGGGGAAAACATTGAGTGTGAAGACTGGGGGCTCAGGAGGTGGATGACAGATGTTCAAGCTGGTGGAGAATAAAATAAACAAAAAAAAAAGCTGATGAATGATTTTTTTTTCCCTCCACCCCCATAATTGCCATAACCTCTCTCTTTCTTCATCTTTTTTGCCAGCATTCCCTTTCTGCCAATCAGGGCGCCGGTGCCTTCACTGTCCTGCGGCAGCTCATCACCATCCTTACAGCCTTCACGATAGGTCTCTCGCTTGCGTCTTCGCTGACACTTACCCACGTTCCTGGATCACGATAGGTCTCTTCACTGGCCACTGCTTTCACCGTCCTTGTTCCTTTGCTGAGGATCTCCAAAGTTCCGGGCATATCCGCCTTCCTGGATGCGGGCTGGACTCTTCTGGTACGTCTCACCATCACCTGGCTTCTGGACCATCACGGGAATCGAACTCAGGACCTTTGGGTTGCAAGGCAGCGACGCTAACCACCTGGCTATGCGAGCTACCTGTATTCTGGGTGTTGTTTGGACGGCCCTTCATTTTTTTGGGTGGTTAGACTTGAACCCTCCAGCTATTGAGCAACAAAAGGGCGGCAGATGGTGTCAAAGCAGAGGCTTAGCGTGTTGAAGATGGTGAGCCGGGAGGATGACATTGAAGTGGAGGCTAGGAGAACGGGTGGGGAGGAGAGTCAGAGTGGAGGCTGGGTGCCAAAGTGCTGTCCTGGTGGTGGATGACAGGTGTTGGAGCAGGCAAAAATAAAAGTACGTATACAAAAAAATTGAAGAGCGGTGACATTACACTGGGGCTACCGCACCACGCCTTGTGGGCAAGTCTTCAAAATGCAGATTTGAACTTGGCTAACAAAAGAAAGAGAAAAGACAGGGACTTGAACCCGACAGACGGATGGTTGAAGGGTGGTGACATTATGTCGGGGCTATCACCTTGCACCAGGTGGGCAGGTTTTCCGAATGCTGATTTGAACTTGGCCAACATCTTGGTGATGGATGACAGGTGCTGGAGCAGGTCAAAAAAAAAAAAACACGTCTACAAAAAATTTGAAGAGCAGTGACGTTACACTGGGGCAACTCTTCAAAATGCAGATTTGAACTTGGCTAACGTCTTAGCGCTGGCTTACAAAAGGTACTTGAACCCGACAGACGGACGGTTGAAGGGTGCTGACATTATGCCGGGGGGGGGCTATCACCTTGCACCTGCTGGGCAGGCCTTCCGAATGCTGATTTGAACTTGGCCAACATCTTGGTGGTGGATGACAGGTGTTGGAACAGGTCAAAAAAAACACGTCTACAAAATAATCGAAGAGCAGTGACGTTACACTGGGGCTACCGCTCCGCACCTTGTGAGCAACACTTCAAAATGCAGATTTGAACTTGGCTAACATCTTAGCGCTGGCAGAGAGCATAAAGACAGGGACTCGAACTCAAGACCCGTCCGCCAGACAGATGGTTGAAGGGCGGTTACTTTACGCTGGGGCTATCACTTTGCACCTGGTGAGCTGCTCTTCCAAATGCTGATTTGAATTTGGCTAACATCTGAGCCCTGGCTGAAAAAAGAAAGCCAAAAGACAGGGTCACAAACCCACGAACTGTCCGACAGATGGTTAGGTGAAGGGCGGTGACATTGTGCTGGTGCTATTGCTTCCAAATACAGATTTGAACTTGGCTAACAAAAGAAAGAGAAAAGACAGGTACTCGAACCGGCGAACCGGCTGGCATTGGAATGGTTGAATGGCTTCAACATTACGCAAGGGCTATCGCTGCTCACCTGGTTGGCAATGCTTCCAAACGCAGAAGGGAGCTTGGCTAATGTCGTAGCCCTGGCTGACATAAGAAAAAGAAAAGAAAGGGACTCACTGGAAGGCCACTGTATCGAGTTCTCAGACAGCCCAGTGGTTAGCGCTTCTGCCTTGAGATGCAAAGGTCGAGGGTTCCAATCCCCTTGCCGGCATCAATGTGGTTGCTTGCCTCCTTACAGTATCGTTGAGACTAAAGGACAGCAAGCTGCGGACTAGAAGATGGTTGCTTTCTGAGAACTAGAGCGAGAAGAAAGGATACGGAGGACCAGAGGGATGTGGAGTATTGTGCCGAAGTGAGTGTGAAGATGGTGTTGAAGCAGAGCTGTGGAACTCGAGCATGAAGGAAGACTAGTACGGTGGCTGAAGCGGAATTAGCGTGAAGGTGGTGTCGGAACGGAGGTGAGTGTGAAGCAGTGTCCAGCTGTGTGGTAGATGGTGTCAAAGCAGAGGATTAGTGTGTGGGTTAGGCTGGGAGACTGTGTGGGGAAAACATTGAGCGTGAAGACTGGGGGCTCAGGAGGTGGATGACAGATGTTCAAGCTGGTGGAGAATAAAATAAACAAAAAAAAAAAGCTGATGAATGATTTTTTTTTTCCTCCACCCCCATAATTGCCATAACCTCTCTCTTTCTTCATCTTTTTTGCCAGCATTCCCTTTCTGCCACTACCGACCACCCTGACCAGCCTTACCATCCTTGTCTTTTCCGACAGCTCTTTCGCACGCCTCACCGTCCTCGCTTCCACCAATCAGGGCGCCGGTGCCTTCACTGTCCTGCGGCAGCTCATCACCATCCTTACAGCCTTCACGAAAGGTCTCTCGCTTGCGTCTTCGCTGACACTTACCCACGTTCCTGGATCACGATAGGTCTCTTCACTGGCCACTGCTTTCACCGTCCTTGTTCCTTTGCTGAGGATCTCCAATGTTCCGGGCATATCCGCCTTCCTGGATGCGGGCTGGACTCTTCTGGTACGTCTCACCATCACCTGGCTTCTGGACCATCACGGGAATCGAACTCAGGACCTTTGGGTTGCAAGGCAGCGACGCTAACCACCTGGCTATGCGAGCTACCTGTATTCTGGGTGTTGTTTGGACGGCCCTTCATTTTTTTGGGTGGTTAGACTTGAACCCTCCAGCTATTGAGCAACAAAAGGGCGGCAGATGGTGTCAAAGCAGAGGCTTAGCGTGTTGAAGATGGTGAGCCGGGAGGATGACATTGAAGTGGAGGCTAGGAGAACGGGTGGGGAGGAGAGTCAGAGTGGAGGCTGGGTGCCAAAGTGCTGTCCTGGTGGTGGATGACAGGTGTTGGAGCAGGCAAAAATAAAAGTACGTATACAAAAAAATTGAAGAGCGGTGACATTACACTGGGGCTACCGCACCACGCCTTGTGGGCAAGTCTTCAAAATGCAGATTTGAACTTGGCTAACAAAAGAAAGAGAAAAGACAGGGACTTGAACCCGACAGACGGATGGTTGAAGGGTGGTGACATTATGTCGGGGCTATCACCTTGCACCAGGTGGGCAGGTTTTCCGAATGCTGATTTGAACTTGGCCAACATCTTGGTGATGGATGACAGGTGCTGGAGCAGGTCAAAAAAAAAAAACACGTCTACAAAAAATTTGAAGAGCAGTGACGTTACACTGGGGCAACTCTTCAAAATGCAGATTTGAACTTGGCTAACGTCTTAGCGCTGGCTTACCAAAGGTACTTGAACCCGACAGACGGACGGTTGAAGGGTGCTGACATTATGCCGGCGGGGCTATCACCTTGCACCTGCTGGGCAGGCCTTCCGAATGCTGATTTGAACTTGGCCAACATCTTGGTGGTGGATGACAGGTGTTGGAACAGGTCAAAAAAAACACGTCTACAAAATAATCGAAGAGCAGTGACGTTACACTGGGGCTACCGCTCCGCACCTTGTGAGCAACACTTCAAAATGCAGATTTGAACTTGGCTAACATCTTAACGCTGGCAGAGACTCGAACTCAAGACCCGTCCGCCAGACAGATGGTTGAAGGGCGGTTACTTTACGCTGGGGCTATCACTTTGCACCTGGTGAGCTGCTCTTCCAAATGCTGATTTGAATTTGGCTAACATCTGAGCCCTGGCTGAAAAAAGAAAGCCAAAAGACAGGGTCACAAACCCACGAACTGTCCGACAGATGGTTAGGTGAAGGGCGGTGACATTGTGCTGGTGCTATTGCTTCCAAATACAGATTTGAACTTGGCTAACAAAAGAAAGAGAAAAGACAGGTACTCGAACCGGCGAATCGTCTGACATTGGAATGGTTGAATGGCTTCAACATTACGCAAGGGCTATCGCTGCTCACCTGGTTGGCAATGCTTCCAAACGCAGAAGGGAGCTTGGCTAATGTCGTAGCCCTGGCTGACATAAGAAAAAGAAAAGAAAGGGACTCACTGGAAGGCCACTGTATCGAGTTCTCAGACAGCCCAGTGGTTAGCGCTTCTGCCTTGAGATGCAAAGGTCGAGGGTTCCAATCCCCTTGCCGGCATCAATGTGGTTGCTTGCCTCCTTACAGTATCGTTGAGACTAAAGGACAGCAAGCTGCGGACTAGAAGATGGTTGCTTTCTGAGAACTAGAGCGAGAAGGAAGGATACGGAGGACCAGAGGGATGTGGAGTATTGTGCCGAAGTGAGTGTGAAGATGGTGTTGAAGCAGAGCTGTGGAACTCGAGCATGAAGGAAGACCAGTACGGTGGCTGAAGCGGAATTAGCGTGAAGGTGGTGTTGGAACGGAGGTGAGTGTGAAGCAGTGTCCAGCTGTGTGGTAGATGGTGTCAAAGCAGAGGATTAGTGTGTGGGTTAGGCTGGGAGACTGTGTGGGGAAAACATTGAGCGTGAAGACTGGGGGCTCAGGAGGTGGATGACAGATGTTCAAGCTGGTGGAGAATAAAATAAACAAAAAAAAAAAGCTGATGAATGATTTTTTTTTTCCTCCACCCCCATAATTGCCATAACCTCTCTCTTTCTTCATCTTTTTTGCCAGCATTCCCTTTCTGCCACTACCGACCACCCTGACCAGCCTTACCATCCTTGTCTTTTCCGACAGCTCTTTCGCACGCCTCACCGTCCTCGCTTCCACCAATCAGGGCGCCGGTGCCTTCACTGTCCTGCGGCAGCTCATCACCATCCTTACAGCCTTCACGATAGGTCTCTCGCTTGCGTCTTCGCTGACACTTACCCACGTTCCTGGATCACGATAGGTCTCTTCACTGGCCACTGCTTTCACCGTCCTTGTTCCTTTGCTGAGGATCTCCAATGTTCCGGGCATATCCGCCTTCCTGGATGCGGGCTGGACTCTTCTGGTACGTCTCACCATCACCTGGCTTCTGGACCATCACGGGAATCGAACTCAGGACCTTTGGGTTGCAAGGCAGCGACGCTAACCACCTGGCTATGCGAGCTACCTGTATTCTGGGCGTTGTTTGGACGGCCCTTCATTTTTTTGGGTGGTTAGACTTGAACCCTCCAGCTGGTTGCTTTCTGAGAACTAGAGCGAGAAGGAAGGATACGGAGGACCAGAGGGATGTGGAGTATTGTGCCGAAGTGAGTGTGAAGATGGTGTTGAAGCAGAGCTGTGGAACTCGAGCATGAAGGAAGACTAGTACGGTGGCTGAAGCGGAATTAGCGTGAAGGTGGTGTCGGAACGGAGGTGAGTGTGAAGCAGTGTCCAGCTGTGTGGTAGATGGTGTCAAAGCAGAGGATTAGTGTGTGGGTTAGGCTGGGAGACTGTGTGGGGAAGACATTGAGCGTGAAGACTGGGGGCTCAGGAGGTGGATGACAGGTGTTCAAGCTGGTGGAGAATAAAATAAACAAAAAAAAAAGCTGATGAATGATTTTTTTTTCCTCCACCCCCATAATTGCCATAACCTCTCTCTTTCTTCATCTTTTTTGCCAGCATTCCCTTTCTGCCACTACCGACCACCCTGACCAGCCTTACCATCCTGCCACTCTGGTCTTTTCCGACAGCTCTTTCGCACGCCTCACCGTCCTCGCTTCCACCAATCAGGGCGCCGGTGCCTTCACTGCCCTGCGGCAGCTCATCACCATCCTTACAGCCTTCACGATAGGTCTCTCGCTTGCGTCTTCGCTGACATTGAAGTGGAGGCTAGGAGAACGGGTGGGGAGGAGAGTCAGAGTGGAGGCTGGGTGCCAAAGTGCTGTCCTGGTGGTGGATGACAGGTGTTGGAGCAGGCAAAAATAAAAGTACGTATACAAAAAAATTGAAGAGCGGTGACATTACACTGGGGCTACCGCACCACGCCTTGTGGGCAAGTCTTCAAAATGCAGATTTGAACTTGGCTAACAAAAGAAAGAGAAAAGACAGGGACTTGAACCCGACAGACGGATGGTTGAAGGGTGGTGACATTATGTCGGGGCTATCACCTTGCACCAGGTGGGCAGGTTTTCCGAATGCTGATTTGAACTTGGCCAACATCTTGGTGATGGATGACAGGTGCTGGAGCAGGTCAAAAAAAAAAAAACACGTCTACAAAAAATTTGAAGAGCAGTGACGTTACACTGGGGCAACTCTTCAAAATGCAGATTTGAACTTGGCTAACGTCTTAGCGCTGGCTTACAAAAGGTACTTGAACCCGACAGACGGACGGTTGAAGGGTGCTGACATTATGCCGGGGGGGGCTATCACCTTGCACCTGCTGGGCAGGCCTTCCGAATGCTGATTTGAACTTGGCCAACATCTTGGTGGTGGATGACAGGTGTTGGAACAGGTCAAAAAAAACACGTCTACAAAATAATCGAAGAGCAGTGACGTTACACTGGGGCTACCGCTCCGCACCTTGTGAGCAACACTTCAAAATGCAGATTTGAACTTGGCTAACTTCTTAGCGCTGGCAGAGAGCGTAAAGACAGGGACTCGAACTCAAGACCCGTCCGCCAGACAGATGGTTGAAGGGCGGTTACTTTACGCTGGGGCTATCACTTTGCACCTGGTGAGCTGCTCTTCCAAATACTGATTTGAATTTGGCTAACATCTGAGCCCTGGCTGAAAAAAGAAAGCCAAAAGACAGGGTCACAAACCCACGAACTGTCCGACAGATGGTTAGGTGAAGGGCGGTGACATTGTGCTGGTGCTATTTCTTCCAAATACAGATTTGAACTTGGCTAACAAAAGAAAGAGAAAAGACAGGTACGCGAACCGGGAATCACGGGAATCGAACTCAGGACCTTTGGGTTGCAAGGCAGCGACGCTAACCACCTGGCTATGCGAGCTACCTGTATTATGGGCGTTGTTTGGATGGCCCTTCATTTTTTTGGGTGGTTGGACTTGAACCCTCCAGCTATTGAGCAACAAAAGGGCGGCAGATGGTGTCAAAGCAGAGGCTTAGCGTGTTGAAGATGGTGAGCCGGGAGGATGACATTGAAGTGGAGGCTAGGAGAACGGGTGGGGAGGAGAGTCAGAGTGGAGGCTGGGTGCCAAAGTGCTGTCCTGGTGGTGGATGACAGGTGTTGGAGCAGGCAAAAATAAAAGTGTATACAAAAAAATTGAAGAGCGGTGACATTACACTGGGGCTACCGCACCACGCCTTGTGGGCAAGTCTTCAAAATGCAGATTTGAACTTGGCTAACAAAAGAAAGAGAAAAGACAGGGACATGAACCCGACAGACGGATGGTTGAAGGGTGGTGACATTATGTCGGGGCTATCACCTTGCACCAGGTGTGCAGGTTTTCCGAATGCTGATTTGAACTTGGCCAACATCTTGGTGATGGATGACAGGTGCTGGAGCAGGTCAAAAAAAAAAAAACACGTCTACAAAAAATTTGAAGAGCAGTGACGTTACACTGGGGCAACTCTTCAAAATGCAGATTTGAACTTGGCTAACGTCTTAGCGCTGGCTTACCAAAGGTACTTGAACCCGACAGACGGACGGTTGAAGGGTGCTGACATTATGCCGGCGGGGCTATCACCTTGCACCTGCTGGGCAGGCCTTCCGAATGCTGATTTGAACTTGGCCAACATCTTGGTGGTGGATGACAGGTGTTGGAACAGGTCAAAAAAAACACGTCTACAAAAAAATCGAAGAGCAGTGACGTTACACTGGGGCTACCGCTCCGCACCTTGTGAGCAACACTTCAAAATGCAGATTTGAACTTGGCTAACATCTTAACGCTGGCAGAGACTCGAACTCAAGACCCGTCCGCCAGACAGATGGTTGAAGGGCGGTTACTTTACGCTGGGGCTATCACTTTGCACCTGGTGAGCTGCTCTTCCAAATGCTGATTTGAATTTGGCTAACATCTGAGCCCTGGCTGAAAAAAGAAAGCCAAAAGACAGGGTCACAAACCCACGAACTGTCCGACAGATGGTTAGGTGAAGGGCGGTGACATTGTGCTGGTGCTATTGCTTCCAAATACAGATTTGAACTTGGCTAACAAAAGAAAGAGAAAAGACAGGTACTCGAACCGGCGAATCGTCTGACATTGGAATGGTTGAATGGCTTCAACATTACGCAAGGGCTATCGCTGCTCACCTGGTTGGCAATGCTTCCAAACGCAGAAGGGAGCTTGGCTAATGTCGTAGCCCTGGCTGACATAAGAAAAAGAAAAGAAAGGGACTCACTGGAAGGCCACTGTATCGAGTTCTCAGACAGCCCAGTGGTTAGCGCTTCTGCCTTGAGATGCAAAGGTCGAGGGTTCCAATCCCCTTGCCGGCATCAATGTGGTTGCTTGCCTCCTTACAGTATCGTTGAGACTAAAGGACAGCAAGCTGCGGACTAGAAGATGGTTGCTTTCTGAGAACTAGAGCGAGAAGGAAGGATACGGAGGACCAGAGGGATGTGGAGTATTGTGCCGAAGTGAGTGTGAAGATGGTGTTGAAGCAGAGCTGTGGAACTCGAGCATGAAGGAAGACCAGTACGGTGGCTGAAGCGGAATTAGCGTGAAGGTGGTGTCGGAACGGAGGTGAGTGTGAAGCAGTGTCCAGCTGTGTGGTAGATGGTGTCAAAGCAGAGGATTAGTGTGTGGGTTAGGCTGGGAGACTGTGTGGGGAAAACATTGAGTGTGAAGACTGGGGGCTCAGGAGGTGGATGACAGATGTTCAAGCTGGTGGAGAATAAAATAAACAAAAAAAAAAAGCTGATGAATGTTTTTTTTTTCCCTCCACCCCCATAATTGCCATAACCTCTCTCTTTCTTCATCTTTTTTGCCAGCATTCCCTTTCTGCCAATCAGGGCGCCGGTGCCTTCACTGTCCTGCGGCAGCTCATCACCATCCTTACAGCCTTCACGATAGGTCTCTCGCTTGCGTCTTCGCTGACACTTACCCACGTTCCTGGATCACGATAGGTCTCTTCACTGGCCACTGCTTTCACCGTCCTTGTTCCTTTGCTGAGGATCTCCAATGTTCCGGGCATATCCGCCTTCCTGGATGCGGGCTGGACTCTTCTGGTACGTCTCACCATCACCTGGCTTCTGGACCATCACGGGAATCGAACTCAGGACCTTTGGGTTGCAAGGCAGCGACGCTAACCACCTGGCTATGCGAGCTACCTGTATTCTGGGCGTTGTTTGGACGGCCCTTCATTTTTTTGGGTGGTTAGACTTGAACCCTCCAGCTATTGAGCAACAAAAGGGCGGCAGATGGTGTCAAAGCAGAGGCTTAGCGTGTTGAAGATGGTGAGCCGGGAGGATGACATTGAAGTGGAGGCTAGGAGAACGGGTGGGGAGGAGAGTCAGAGTGGAGGCTGGGTGCCAAAGTGCTGTCCTGGTGGTGGATGACAGGTGTTGGAGCAGGCAAAAATAAAAGTACGTATACAAAAAAATTGAAGAGCGGTGACATTACACTGGGGCTACCGCACCACGCCTTGTGGGCAAGTCTTCAAAATGCAGATTTGAACTTGGCTAACAAAAGAAAGAGAAAAGACAGGGACTTGAACCCGACAGACGGATGGTTGAAGGGTGGTGACATTATGTCGGGGCTATCACCTTGCACCAGGTGTGCAGGTTTTCCGAATGCTGATTTGAACTTGGCCAACATCTTGGTGATGGATGACAGGTGCTGGAGCAGGTCAAAAAAAAAAAAACACGTCTACAAAAAATTTGAAGAGCAGTGACGTTACACTGGGGCAACTCTTCAAAATGCAGATTTGAACTTGGCTAACGTCTTAGCGCTGGCTTACAAAAGGTACTTGAACCCGACAGACGGACGGTTGAAGGGTGCTGACATTATGCCGGGGGGGGCTATCACCTTGCACCTGCTGGGCAGGCCTTCCGAATGCTGATTTGAACTTGGCCAACATCTTGGTGGTGGATGACAGGTGTTGGAACAGGTCAAAAAAAACACGTCTACAAAATAATCGAAGAGCAGTGACGTTACACTGGGGCTACCGCTCCGCACCTTGTGAGCAACACTTCAAAATGCAGATTTGAACTTGGCTAACATCTTAGCGCTGGCAGAGAGCGTAAAGACAGGGACTCGAACTCAAGACCCGTCCGCCAGACAGATGGTTGAAGGGCGGTTACTTTACGCTGGGGCTATCACTTTGCACCTGGTGAGCTGCTCTTCCAAATGCTGATTTGAATTTGGCTAACATCTGAGCCCTGGCTGAAAAAAGAAAGCCAAAAGACAGGGTCACAAGCCCACGAACTGTCCGACAGATGGTTAGGTGAAGGGCGGTGACATTGTGCTGGTGCTATTGCTTCCAAATACAGATTTGAACTTGGCTAACAAAAGAAAGAGAAAAGACAGGTACTCGAACCGGCGAATCGTCTGACATTGGAATGGTTGAATGGCTTCAACATTACGCAAGGGCTATCGCTGCTCACCTGGTTGGCAATGCTTCCAAACGCAGAAGGGAGCTTGGCTAATGTCGTAGCCCTGGCTGACATAAGAAAAAGAAAAGAAAGGGACTCACTGGAAGACCACTGTATCGAGTTCTCAGACAGCCCAGTGGTTAGCGCTTCTGCCTTGAGATGCAAAGGTCGAGGGTTCCAATCCCCTTGCCGGCATCAATGTGGTTGCTTTCCTCCTTACAGTATCGTTGAGACTAAAGGACAGCAAGCTGCGGACTAGAAGATGGTTGCTTTCTGAGAACTAGAGCGAGAAGGAAGGATACGGAGGACCAGAGGGATGTGGAGTATTGTGCCGAAGTGAGTGTGAAGATGGTGTTGAAGCAGAGCTGTGGAACTCGAGCATGAAGGAAGACCAGTACGGTGGCTGAAGCGGAATTAGCGTGAAGGTGGTGTTGGAACGGAGGTGAGTGTGAAGCAGTGTCCAGCTGTGTGGTAGATGGTGTCAAAGCAGAGGATTAGTGTGTGGGTTAGGCTGGGAGACTGTGTGGGGAAAACATTGAGCGTGAAGACTGGGGGCTCAGGAGGTGGATGACAGATGTTCAAGCTGGTGGAGAATAAAATAAACAAAAAAAAAAAGCTGATGAATGATTTTTTTTTTCCTCCACCCCCATAATTGCCATAACCTCTCTCTTTCTTCATCTTTTTTGCCAGCATTCCCTTTCTGCCACTACCGACCACCCTGACCAGCCTTACCATCCTTGTCTTTTCCGACAGCTCTTTCGCACGCCTCACCGTCCTCGCTTCCACCAATCAGGGCGCCGGTGCCTTCACTGTCCTGCGGCAGCTCATCACCATCCTTACAGCCTTCACGATAGGTCTCTCGCTTGCGTCTTCGCTGACACTTACCCACGTTCCTGGATCACGATAGGTCTCTTCACTGGCCACTGCTTTCACCGTCCTTGTTCCTTTGCTGAGGATCTCCAATGTTCCGGGCATATCCGCCTTCCTGGATGCGGGCTGGACTCTTCTGGTACGTCTCACCATCACCTGGCTTCTGGACCATCACGGGAATCGAACTCAGGACCTTTGGGTTGCAAGGCAGCGACGCTAACCACCTGGCTATGCGAGCTACCTGTATTCTGGGCGTTGTTTGGACGGCCCTTCATTTTTTTGGGTGGTTAGACTTGAACCCTCCAGCTGGTTGCTTTCTGAGAACTAGAGCGAGAAGGAAGGATACGGAGGACCAGAGGGATGTGGAGTATTGTGCCGAAGTGAGTGTGAAGATGGTGTTGAAGCAGAGCTGTGGAACTCGAGCATGAAGGAAGACTAGTACGGTGGCTGAAGCGGAATTAGCGTGAAGGTGGTGTCGGAACGGAGGTGAGTGTGAAGCAGTGTCCAGCTGTGTGGTAGATGGTGTCAAAGCAGAGGATTAGTGTGTGGGTTAGGCTGGGAGACTGTGTGGGGAAGACATTGAGCGTGAAGACTGGGGGCTCAGGAGGTGGATGACAGGTGTTCAAGCTGGTGGAGAATAAAATAAACAAAAAAAAAAGCTGATGAATGATTTTTTTTTTCCTCCACCCCCATAATTGCCATAACCTCTCTCTTTCTTCATCTTTTTTGCCAGCATTCCCTTTCTGCCACTACCGACCACCCTGACCAGCCTTACCATCCTGCCACTCTGGTCTTTTCCGACAGCTCTTTCGCACGCCTCACCGTCCTCGCTTCCACCAATCAGGGCGCCGGTGCCTTCACTGCCCTGCGGCAGCTCATCACCATCCTTACAGCCTTCACGATAGGTCTCTCGCTTGCGTCTTCGCTGACATTGAAGTGGAGGCTAGGAGAACGGGTGGGGAGGAGAGTCAGAGTGGAGGCTGGGTGCCAAAGTGCTGTCCTGGTGGTGGATGACAGGTGTTGGAGCAGGCAAAAATAAAAGTACGTATACAAAAAAATTGAAGAGCGGTGACATTACACTGGGGCTACCGCACCACGCCTTGTGGGCAAGTCTTCAAAATGCAGATTTGAACTTGGCTAACAAAAGAAAGAGAAAAGACAGGGACATGAACCCGACAGACGGATGGTTGAAGGGTGGTGACATTATGTCGGGGCTATCACCTTGCACCAGGTGGGCAGGTTTTCCGAATGCTGATTTGAACTTGGCCAACATCTTGGTGATAGATGACAGGTGCTGGAGCAGGTCAAAAAAAAAAAAAACACGTCTACAAAAAATTTGAAGAGCAGTGACGTTACACTGGGGCAACTCTTCAAAATGCAGATTTGAACTTGGCTAACGTCTTAGCGCTGGCTTACAAAAGGTACTTGAACCCGACAGACGGACGGTTGAAGGGTGCTGACATTATGCCGGGGGGGCTATCACCTTGCACCTGCTGGGCAGGCCTTCCGAATGCTGATTTGAACTTGGCCAACATCTTGGTGGTGGATGACAGGTGTTGGAACAGGTCAAAAAAAACACGTCTACAAAATAATCGAAGAGCAGTGACGTTACACTGGGGCTACCGCTCCGCACCTTGTGAGCAACACTTCAAAATGCAGATTTGAACTTGGCTAACATCTTAGCGCTGGCAGAGAGCGTAAAGACAGGGACTCGAACTCAAGCCCCGTCCGCCAGACAGATGGTTGAAGGGCGGTTACTTTACGCTGGGGCTATCACTTTGCACCTGGTGAGCTGCTCTTCCAAATGCTGATTTGAATTTGGCTAACATCTGAGCCCTAACTGAAAAAAGAAAGCCAAAAGACAGGGTCACAAACCCACGAACTGTCCGACAGATGGTTAGGTGAAGGGCGGTGACATTGTGCTGGTGCTATTGCTTCCAAATACAGATTTGAACTTGGCTAACAAAAGAAAGAGAAAAGACAGGTACTCGAACCGGGAATCACGGGAATCGAACTCAGGACCTTTGGGTTGCAAGGCAGCGACGCTAACCACCTCGCTATGCGAGCTACCTGTATTATGGGCGTTGTTTGGATGGCCCTTCATTTTTTTGGGTGGTTGGACTTGAACCCTCCAGCTATTGAGCAACAAAAGGGCGGCAGATGGTGTCAAAGCAGAGGCTTAGCGTGTTGAAGATGGTGAGCCGGGAGGATGACATTGAAGTGGAGGCTAGGAGAACGGGTGGGGAGGAGAGTCAGAGTGGAGGCTGGGTGCCAAAGTGCTGTCCTGGTGGTGGATGACAGGTGTTGGAGCAGGCAAAAATAAAAGTGTATACAAAAAAATTGAAGAGCGGTGACATTACACTGGGGCTACCGCACCACGCCTTGTGGGCAAGTCTTCAAAATGCAGATTTGAACTTGGCTAACAAAAGAAAGAGAAAAGACAGGGACATGAACCCGACAGACGGATGGTTGAAGGGTGGTGACATTATGTCGGGGCTATCACCTTGCACCAGGTGTGCAGGTTTTCCGAATGCTGATTTGAACTTGGCCAACATCTTGGTGATGGATGACAGGTGCTGGAGCAGGTCAAAAAAAAAAAAACACGTCTACAAAAAATTTGAAGAGCAGTGACGTTACACTGGGGCAACTCTTCAAAATGCAGATTTGAACTTGGCTAACGTCTTAGCGCTGGCTTACCAAAGGTACTTGAACCCGACAGACGGACGGTTGAAGGGTGCTGACATTATGCCGGCGGGGCTATCACCTTGCACCTGCTGGGCAGGCCTTCCGAATGCTGATTTGAACTTGGCCAACATCTTGGTGGTGGATGACAGGTGTTGGAACAGGTCAAAAAAAACACGTCTACAAAATAATCGAAGAGCAGTGACGTTACACTGGGGCTACCGCTCCGCACCTTGTGAGCAACACTTCAAAATGCAGATTTGAACTTGGCTAACATCTTAACGCTGGCAGAGACTCGAACTCAAGACCCGTCCGCCAGACAGATGGTTGAAGGGCGGTTACTTTACGCTGGGGCTATCACTTTGCACCTGGTGAGCTGCTCTTCCAAATGCTGATTTGAATTTGGCTAACATCTGAGCCCTGGCTGAAAAAAGAAAGCCAAAAGACAGGGTCACAAACCCACGAACTGTCCGACAGATGGTTAGGTGAAGGGCGGTGACATTGTGCTGGTGCTATTGCTTCCAAATACAGATTTGAACTTGGCTAACAAAAGAAAGAGAAAAGACAGGTACTCGAACCGGCGAATCGTCTGACATTGGAATGGTTGAATGGCTTCAACATTACGCAAGGGCTATCGCTGCTCACCTGGTTGGCAATGCTTCCAAACGCAGAAGGGAGCTTGGCTAATGTCGTAGCCCTGGCTGACATAAGAAAAAGAAAAGAAAGGGACTCACTGGAAGGCCACTGTATCGAGTTCTCAGACAGCCCAGTGGTTAGCGCTTCTGCCTTGAGATGCAAAGGTCGAGGGTTCCAATCCCCTTGCCGGCATCAATGTGGTTGCTTGCCTCCTTACAGTATCGTTGAGACTAAAGGACAGCAAGCTGCGGACTAGAAGATGGTTGCTTTCTGAGAACTAGAGCGAGAAGGAAGGATACGGAGGACCAGAGGGATGTGGAGTATTGTGCCGAAGTGAGTGTGAAGATGGTGTTGAAGCAGAGCTGTGGAACTCGAGCATGAAGGAAGACTAGTACGGTGGCTGAAGTGGAATTAGCGTGAAGGTGGTGTCGGAACGGAGGTGAGTGTGAAGCAGTGTCCAGCTGTGTAGTAGATGGTGTCAAAGCAGAGGATTAGTGTGTGGGTTAGGCTGGGAGACTGTGTGGGGAAGACATTGAGCGTGAAGACTGGGGGCTCAGGAGGTGGATGACAGGTGTTCAAGCTGGTGGAGAATAAAATAAACAAAAAAAAAAGCTGATGAATGATTTTTTTTTTCCTCCACCCCCATAATTGCCATAACCTCTCTCTTTCTTCATCTTTTTTGCCAGCATTCCCTTTCTGCCACTACCGACCACCCTGACCAGCCTTACCATCCTGCCACTCTGGTCTTTTCCGACAGCTCTTTCGCACGCCTCACCGTCCTCGCTTCCACCAATCAGGGCGCCGGTGCCTTCACTGTCCTGCGGCAGCTCATCACCATCCTTACAGCCTTCACGATAGGTCTCTCGCTTGCGTCTTCGCTGACACTTACCCACGTTCCTGGATCACGATAGGTCTCTTCACTGGCCACTGCTTTCACCGTCCTTGTTCCTTTGCTGAGGATCTCCAATGTTCCGGGCATATCCGCCTTCCTGGATGCGGGCTGGACTCTTCTGGTACGTCTCACCATCACCTGGCTTCTGGACCATCACGGGAATCGAACTCAGCAACAAAAGGGCGGCAGATGGTGTCAAAGCAGAGGCTTAGTGTGTTGAAGATGGTGAGCCGGGAGGATGACATTGAAGTGGAGGCTAGGAGAACGGGTGGGGAGGAGAGTCAGAGTGGAGGCTGGGTGCCAAAGTGCTGTCCTGGTGGTGGATGACAGGTGTTGGAGCAGGCAAAAATAAAAGTACGTATACAAAAAAATTGAAGAGCGGTGACATTACACTGGGGCTACCGCACCACGCCTTGTGGGCAAGTCTTCAAAATGCAGATTTGAACTTGGCTAACAAAAGAAAGAGAAAAGACAGGGACTTGAACCCGACAGACGGATGGTTGAAGGGTGGTGACATTATGTCGGGGCTATCACCTTGCACCAGGTGGGCAGGTTTTCCGAATGCTGATTTGAACTTGGCCAACATCTTGGTGATGGATGACAGGTGCTGGAGCAGGTCAAAAAAAAAAAAACACGTCTACAAAAAATTTGAAGAGCAGTGACGTTACACTGGGGCAACTCTTCAAAATGCAGATTTGAACTTGGCTAACGTCTTAGCGCTGGCTTACAAAAGGTACTTGAACCCGACAGACGGACGGTTGAAGGGTGCTGACATTATGCCGGGGGGGGCTATCACCTTGCACCTGCTGGGCAGGCCTTCCGAATGCTGATTTGAACTTGGCCAACATCTTGGTGGTGGATGACAGGTGTTGGAACAGGTCAAAAAAAACACGTCTACAAAATAATCGAAGAGCAGTGACGTTACACTGGGGCTACCGCTCCGCACCTTGTGAGCAACACTTCAAAATGCAGATTTGAACTTGGCTAACATCTTAGCGCTGGCAGAGAGCGTAAAGACAGGGACTCGAACTCAAGACCCGTCCGCCAGACAGATGGTTGAAGGGCGGTTACTTTACGCTGGGGCTATCACTTTGCACCTGGTGAGCTGCTCTTCCAAATGCTGATTTGAATTTGGCTAACATCTGAGCCCTGGCTGAAAAAAGAAAGCCAAAAGACAGGGTCACAAACCCACGAACTGTCCGACAGATGGTTAGGTGAAGGGCGGTGACATTGTGCTGGTGCTATTTCTTCCAAATACAGATTTGAACTTGGCTAACAAAAGAAAGAGAAAAGACAGGTACTCGAACCGGGAATCACGGGAATCGAACTCAGGACCTTTGGGTTGCAAGGCAGCGACGCTAACCACCTGGCTATGCGAGCTACCTGTATTATGGGCGTTGTTTGGATGGCCCTTCATTTTTTTGGGTGGTTGGACTTGAACCCTCCAGCTATTGAGCAACAAAAGGGCGGCAGATGGTGTCAAAGCAGAGGCTTAGCGTGTTGAAGATGGTGAGCCGGGAGGATGACATTGAAGTGGAGGCTAGGAGAACGGGTGGGGAGGAGAGTCAGAGTGGAGGCTGGGTGCCAAAGTGCTGTCCTGGTGGTGGATGACAGGTGTTGGAGCAGGCAAAAATAAAAGTGTATACAAAAAAATTGAAGAGCGGTGACATTACACTGGGGCTACCGCACCACGCCTTGTGGGCAAGTCTTCAAAATGCAGATTTGAACTTGGCTAACAAAAGAAAGAGAAAAGACAGGGACATGAACCCGACAGACGGATGGTTGAAGGGTGGTGACATTATGTCGGGGCTATCACCTTGCACCAGGTGTGCAGGTTTTCCGAATGCTGATTTGAACTTGGCCAACATCTTGGTGATGGATGACAGGTGCTGGAGCAGGTCAAAAAAAAAAAAACACGTCTACAAAAAATTTGAAGAGCAGTGACGTTACACTGGGGCAACTCTTCAAAATGCAGATTTGAACTTGGCTAACGTCTTAGCGCTGGCTTACCAAAGGTACTTGAACCCGACAGACGGACGGTTGAAGGGTGCTGACATTATGCCGGCGGGGCTATCACCTTGCACCTGGTGGGCAGGCCTTCCGAATGCTGATTTGAACTTGGCCAACATCTTGGTGGTGGATGACAGGTGTTGGAACAGGTCAAAAAAAACACGTCTACAAAAAAATCGAAGAGCAGTGACGTTACACTGGGGCTACCGCTCCGCACCTTGTGAGCAACACTTCAAAATGCAGATTTGAACTTGGCTAACATCTTAACGCTGGCAGAGACTCGAACTCAAGACCCGTCCGCCAGACAGATGGTTGAAGGGCGGTTACTTTACGCTGGGGCTATCACTTTGCACCTGGTGAGCTGCTCTTCCAAATGCTGATTTGAATTTGGCTAACATCTGAGCCCTGGCTGAAAAAAGAAAGCCAAAAGACAGGGTCACAAACCCACGAACTGTCCGACAGATGGTTAGGTGAAGGGCGGTGACATTGTGCTGGTGCTATTGCTTCCAAATACAGATTTGAACTTGGCTAACAAAAGAAAGAGAAAAGACAGGTACTCGAACCGGCGAATCGTCTGACATTGGAATGGTTGAATGGCTTCAACATTACGCAAGGGCTATCGCTGCTCACCTGGTTGGCAATGCTTCCAAACGCAGAAGGGAGCTTGGCTAATGTCGTAGCCCTGGCTGACATAAGAAAAAGAAAAGAAAGGGACTCACTGGAAGGCCACTGTATCGAGTTCTCAGACAGCCCAGTGGTTAGCGCTTCTGCCTTGAGATGCAAAGGTCGAGGGTTCCAATCCCCTTGCCGGCATCAATGTGGTTGCTTGCCTCCTTACAGTATCGTTGAGACTAAAGGACAGCAAGCTGTGGACTAGAAGATGGTTGCTTTCTGAGAACTAGAGCGAGAAGGAAGGATACGGAGGACCAGAGGGATGTGGAGTATTGTGCCGAAGTGAGTGTGAAGATGGTGTTGAAGCAGAGCTGTGGAACTCGAGCATGAAGGAAGACCAGTACGGTGGCTGAAGCGGAATTAGCGTGAAGGTGGTGTCGGAACGGAGGTGAGTGTGAAGCAGTGTCCAGCTGTGTGGTAGATGGTGTCAAAGCAGAGGATTAGTGTGTGGGTTAGGCTGGGAGACTGTGTGGGGAAAACATTGAGTGTGAAGACTGGGGGCTCAGGAGGTGGATGACAGATGTTCAAGCTGGTGGAGAATAAAATAAACAAAAAAAAAAGCTGATGAATGATTTTTTTTTCCCTCCACCCCCATAATTGCCATAACCTCTCTCTTTCTTCATCTTTTTTGCCAGCATTCCCTTTCTGCCAATCAGGGCGCCGGTGCCTTCCCTGTCCTGCGGCAGCTCATCACCATCCTTACAGCCTTCACGATAGGTCTCTCGCTTGCGTCTTCGCTGACACTTACCCACGTTCCTGGATCCCGACAGACGGACGGTTGAAGGGTGCTGACATTATGCCGGGGGGGCTATCACCTTGCACCTGCTGGGCAGGCCTTACGAATGCTGATTTGAACTTGGCCAACATCTTGGTGGTGGATGACAGGTGTTGGAACAGGTCAAAAAAAACACGTCTACAAAATAATCGAAGAGCAGTGACGTTACACTGGGGCTACCGCTCCGCACCTTGTGAGCAACACTTCAAAATGCAGATTTGAACTTGGCTAACATCTTAGCGCTGGCAGAGAGCGTAAAGACAGGGACTCGAACTCAAGCCCCGTCCGCCAGACAGATGGTTGAAGGGCGGTTACTTTACGCTGGGGCTATCACTTTGCACCTGGTGAGCTGCTCTTCCAAATGCTGATTTGAATTTGGCTAACATCTGAGCCCTAACTGAAAAAAGAAAGCCAAAAGACAGGGTCACAAACCCACGAACTGTCCGACAGATGGTTAGGTGAAGGGCGGTGACATTGTGCTGGTGCTATTGCTTCCAAATACAGATTTGAACTTGGCTAACAAAAGAAAGAGAAAAGACAGGTACTCGAACCGGGAATCACGGGAATCGAACTCAGGACCTTTGGGTTGCAAGGCAGCGACGCTAACCACCTGGCTATGCGAGCTACCTGTATTATGGGCGTTGTTTGGATGGCCCTTCATTTTTTTGGGTGGTTGGACTTGAACCCTCCAGCTATTGAGCAACAAAAGGGCGGCAGATGGTGTCAAAGCAGAGGCTTAGCGTGTTGAAGATGGTGAGCCGGGAGGATGACATTGAAGTGGAGGCTAGGAGAACGGGTGGGGAGGAGAGTCAGAGTGGAGGCTGGGTGCCAAAGTGCTGTCCTGGTGGTGGATGACAGGTGTTGGAGCAGGCAAAAATAAAAGTGTATACAAAACAATTGAAGAGCGGTGACATTACACTGGGGCTACCGCACCACGCCTTGTGGGCAAGTCTTCAAAATGCAGATTTGAACTTGGCTAACAAAAGAAAGAGAAAAGACAGGGACATGAACCCGACAGACGGATGGTTGAAGGGTGGTGACATTATGTCGGGGCTATCACCTTGCACCAGGTGTGCAGGTTTTCCGAATGCTGATTTGAACTTGGCCAACATCTTGGTGATGGATGACAGGTGCTGGAGCAGGTCAAAAAAAAAAAAACACGTCTACAAAAAATTTGAAGAGCAGTGACGTTACACTGGGGCAACTCTTCAAAATGCAGATTTGAACTTGGCTAACGTCTTACCAAGGCTTACCAAAGGTACTTGAACCCGACAGACGGACGGTTGAAGGGTGCTGACATTATGCCGGCGGGGCTATCACCTTGCACCTGCTGGGCAGGCCTTCCGAATGCTGATTTGAACTTGGCCAACATCTTGGTGGTGGATGACAGGTGTTGGAACAGGTCAAAAAAAACACGTCTACAAAATAATCGAAGAGCAGTGACGTTACACTGGGGCTACCGCTCCGCACCTTGTGAGCAATACTTCAAAATGCAGATTTGAACTTGGCTAACATCTTAACGCTGGCAGAGACTCGAACTCAAGACCCGTCCGCCAGACAGATGGTTGAAGGGCGGTTACTTTACGCTGGGGCTATCACTTTGCACCTGGTGAGCTGCTCTTCCAAATGCTGATTTGAATTTGGCTAACATCTGAGCCCTGGCTGAAAAAAGAAAGCCAAAAGACAGGGTCACAAACCCACGAACTGTCCGACAGATGGTTAGGTGAAGGGCGGTGACATTGTGCTGGTGCTATTGCTTCCAAATACAGATTTGAACTTGGCTAACAAAAGAAAGAGAAAAGACAGGTACTCGAACCGGCGAATCGTCTGACATTGGAATGGTTGAATGGCTTCAACATTACGCAAGGGCTATCGCTGCTCACCTGGTTGGCAATGCTTCCAAACGCAGAAGGGAGCTTGGCTAATGTCGTAGCCCTGGCTGACATAAGAAAAAGAAAAGAAAGGGACTCACTGGAAGGCCACTGTATCGAGTTCTCAGACAGCCCAGTGGTTAGCGCTTCTGCCTTGAGATGCAAAGGTCGAGGGTTCCAATCCCCTTGCCGGCATCAATGTGGTTGCTTGCCTCCTTACAGTATCGTTGAGACTAAAGGACAGCAAGCTGCGGACTAGAAGATGGTTGCTTTCTGAGAACTAGAGCGAGAAGGAAGGATACGGAGGACCAGAGGGATGTGGAGTATTGTGCCGAAGTGAGTGTGAAGATGGTGTTGAAGCAGAGCTGTGGAACTCGAGCATGAAGGAAGACTAGTACGGTGGCTGAAGCGGAATTAGCGTGAAGGTGGTGTCGGAACGGAGGTGAGTGTGAAGCAGTGTCCAGCTGTGTGGTAGATGGTGTCAAAGCAGAGGATTAGTGTGTGGGTTAGGCTGGGAGACTGTGTGGGGAAGACATTGAGCGTGAAGACTGGGGGCTCAGGAGGTGGATGACAGGTGTTCAAGCTGGTGGAGAATAAAATAAACAAAAAAAAAAGCTGATGAATGATTTTTTTTTTCCTCCACCCCCATAATTGCCATAACCTCTCTCTTTCTTCATCTTTTTTGCCAGCATTCCCTTTCTGCCACTACCGACCACCCTGACCAGCCTTACCATCCTGCCACTCTGGTCTTTTCCGACAGCTCTTTCGCACGCCTCACCGTCCTCGCTTCCACCAATCAGGGCGCCGGTGCCTTCACTGTCCTGCGGCAGCTCATCACCATCCTTACAGCCTTCACGATAGGTCTCTCGCTTGCGTCTTCGCTGACACTTACCCACGTTCCTGGATCACGATAGGTCTCTTCACTGGCCACTGCTTTCACCGTCCTTGTTCCTTTGCTGAGGATCTCCAATGTTCCGGGCATATCCGCCTTCCTGGATGCGGGCTGGACTCTTCTGGTACGTCTCACCATCACCTGGCTTCTGGACCATCACGGGAATCGAACTCAGGACCTTTGGGTTGCAAGGCAGCGACGCTAACCACCTGGCTATGCGAGCTACCTGTATTCTGGGCGTTGTTTGGACGGCCCTTCATTTTTTTGGGTGGTTAGACTTGAACCCTCCAGCTATTGAGCAACAAAAGGGCGGCAGATGGTGTCAAAGCAGAGGCTTAGCGTGTTGAAGATGGTGAGCCGGGAGGATGACATTGAAGTGGAGGCTAGGAGAACGGGTGGGGAGGAGAGTCAGAGTGGAGGCTGGGTGCCAAAGTGCTGTCCTGGTGGTGGATGACAGGTGTTGGAGCAGGCAAAAATAAAAGTACGTATACAAAAAAATTGAAGAGCGGTGACATTACACTGGGGCTACCGCACCACGCCTTGTGGGCAAGTCTTCAAAATGCAGATTTGAACTTGGCTAACAAAAGAAAGAGAAAAGACAGGGACTTGAACCCGACAGACGGATGGTTGAAGGGTGGTGACATTATGTCGGGGCTATCACCTTGCACCAGGTGGGCAGGTTTTCCGAATGCTGATTTGAACTTGGCCAACATCTTGGTGATGGATGACAGGTGCTGGAGCAGGTCAAAAAAAAAAAACACGTCTACAAAAAATTTGAAGAGCAGTGACGTTACACTGGGGCAACTCTTCAAAATGCAGATTTGAACTTGGCTAACGTCTTAGCGCTGGCTTACAAAAGGTACTTGAACCCGACAGACGGACGGTTGAAGGGTGCTGACATTATGCCGGGGGGGGCTATCACCTTGCACCTGCTGGGCAGGCCTTCCGAATGCTGATTTGAACTTGGCCAACATCTTGGTGGTGGATGACAGGTGTTGGAACAGGTCAAAAAAAACACGTCTACAAAATAATCGAAGAGCAGTGACGTTACACTGGGGCTACCGCTCCGCACCTTGTGAGCAACACTTCAAAATGCAGATTTGAACTTGGCTAACATCTTAGCGCTGGCAGAGAGCATAAAGACAGGGACTCGAACTCAAGACCCGTCCGCCAGACAGATGGTTGAAGGGCGGTTACTTTACGCTGGGGCTATCACTTTGCACCTGGTGAGCTGCTCTTCCAAATGCTGATTTGAATTTGGCTAACATCTGAGCCCTGGCTGAAAAAAGAAAGCCAAAAGACAGGGTCACAAACCCACGAACTGTCCGACAGATGGTTAGGTGAAGGGCGGTGACATTGTGCTGGTGCTATTGCTTCCAAATACAGATTTGAACTTGGCTAACAAAAGAAAGAGAAAAGACAGGTACTCGAACCGGCTGGCATTGGAATGGTTGAATGGCTTCAACATTACGCAAGGGCTATCGCTGCTCACCTGGTTGGCAATGCTTCCAAACGCAGAAGGGAGCTTGGCTAATGTCGTAGCCCTGGCTGACATAAGAAAAAGAAAAGAAAGGGACTCACTGGAAGGCCACTGTATTGAGTTCTCAGACAGCCCAGTGGTTAGCGCTTCTGCCTTGAGATGCAAAGGTCGAGGGTTCCAATCCCCTTGCCGGCATCAATGTGGTTGCTTGCCTCCTTACAGTATCGTTGAGACTAAAGGACAGCAAGCTGCGGACTAGAAGATGGTTGCTTTCTGAGAACTAGAGCGAGAAGGAAGGATACGGAGGACCAGAGGGATGTGGAGTATTGTGCCGAAGTGAGTGTGAAGATGGTGTTGAAGCAGAGCTGTGGAACTCGAGCATGAAGGAAGACCAGTACGGTGGCTGAAGCGGAATTAGCGTGAAGGTGGTGTCGGAACGGAGGTGAGTGTGAAGCAGTGTCCAGCTGTGTGGTAGATGGTGTCAAAGCAGAGGATTAGTGTGTGGGTTAGGCTGGGAGACTGTGTGGGGAAAACATTGAGTGTGAAGACTGGGGGCTCAGGAGGTGGATGACAGATGTTCAAGCTGGTGGAGAATAAAATAAACAAAAAAAAAAGCTGATGAATGATTTTTTTTTCCCTCCACCCCCATAATTGCCATAACCTCTCTCTTTCTTCATCTTTTTTGCCAGCATTCCCTTTCTGCCAATCAGGGCGCCGGTGCCTTCACTGTCCTGCGGCAGCTCATCACCATCCTTACAGCCTTCACGATAGGTCTCTCGCTTGCGTCTTCGCTGACACTTACCCACGTTCCTGGATCACGATAGGTCTCTTCACTGGCCACTGCTTTCACCGTCCTTGTTCCTTTGCTGAGGATCTCCAAAGTTCCGGGCATATCCGCCTTCCTGGATGCGGGCTGGACTCTTCTGGTACGTCTCACCATCACCTGGCTTCTGGACCATCACGGGAATCGAACTCAGGACCTTTGGGTTGCAAGGCAGCGACGCTAACCACCTGGCTATGCGAGCTACCTGTATTCTGGGTGTTGTTTGGACGGCCCTTCATTTTTTTGGGTGGTTAGACTTGAACCCTCCAGCTATTGAGCAACAAAAGGGCGGCAGATGGTGTCAAAGCAGAGGCTTAGCGTGTTGAAGATGGTGAGCCGGGAGGATGACATTGAAGTGGAGGCTAGGAGAACGGGTGGGGAGGAGAGTCAGAGTGGAGGCTGGGTGCCAAAGTGCTGTCCTGGTGGTGGATGACAGGTGTTGGAGCAGGCAAAAATAAAAGTACGTATACAAAAAAATTGAAGAGCGGTGACATTACACTGGGGCTACCGCACCACGCCTTGTGGGCAAGTCTTCAAAATGCAGATTTGAACTTGGCTAACAAAAGAAAGAGAAAAGACAGGGACTTGAACCCGACAGACGGATGGTTGAAGGGTGGTGACATTATGTCGGGGCTATCACCTTGCACCAGGTGGGCAGGTTTTCCGAATGCTGATTTGAACTTGGCCAACATCTTGGTGATGGATGACAGGTGCTGGAGCAGGTCAAAAAAAAAAAAACACGTCTACAAAAAATTTGAAGAGCAGTGACGTTACACTGGGGCAACTCTTCAAAATGCAGATTTGAACTTGGCTAACGTCTTAGCGCTGGCTTACAAAAGGTACTTGAACCCGACAGACGGACGGTTGAAGGGTGCTGACATTATGCCGGGGGGGGCTATCACCTTGCACCTGCTGGGCAGGCCTTCCGAATGCTGATTTGAACTTGGCCAACATCTTGGTGGTGGATGACAGGTGTTGGAACAGGTCAAAAAAAACACGTCTACAAAATAATCGAAGAGCAGTGACGTTACACTGGGGCTACCGCTCCGCACCTTGTGAGCAACACTTCAAAATGCAGATTTGAACTTGGCTAACATCTTAGCGCTGGCAGAGAGCATAAAGACAGGGACTCGAACTCAAGACCCGTCCGCCAGACAGATGGTTGAAGGGCGGTTACTTTACGCTGGGGCTATCACTTTGCACCTGGTGAGCTGCTCTTCCAAATGCTGATTTGAATTTGGCTAACATCTGAGCCCTGGCTGAAAAAAGAAAGCCAAAAGACAGGGTCACAAACCCACGAACTGTCCGACAGATGGTTAGGTGAAGGGCGGTGACATTGTGCTGGTGCTATTGCTTCCAAATACAGATTTGAACTTGGCTAACAAAAGAAAGAGAAAAGACAGGTACTCGAACCGGCGAACCGGCTGGCATTGGAATGGTTGAATGGCTTCAACATTACGCAAGGGCTATCGCTGCTCACCTGGTTGGCAATGCTTCCAAACGCAGAAGGGAGCTTGGCTAATGTCGTAGCCCTGGCTGACATAAGAAAAAGAAAAGAAAGGGACTCACTGGAAGGCCACTGTATCGAGTTCTCAGACAGCCCAGTGGTTAGCGCTTCTGCCTTGAGATGCAAAGGTCGAGGGTTCCAATCCCCTTGCCGGCATCAATGTGGTTGCTTGCCTCCTTACAGTATCGTTGAGACTAAAGGACAGCAAGCTGCGGACTAGAAGATGGTTGCTTTCTGAGAACTAGAGCGAGAAGGAAGGATACGGAGGACCAGAGGGATGTGGAGTATTGTGCCGAAGTGAGTGTGAAGATGGTGTTGAAGCAGAGCTGTGGAACTCGAGCATGAAGGAAGACTAGTACGGTGGCTGAAGCGGAATTAGCGTGAAGGTGGTGTCGGAACGGAGGTGAGTGTGAAGCAGTGTCCAGCTGTGTGGTAGATGGTGTCAAAGCAGAGGATTAGTGTGTGGGTTAGGCTGGGAGACTGTGTGGGGAAAACATTGAGCGTGAAGACTGGGGGCTCAGGAGGTGGATGACAGATGTTCAAGCTGGTGGAGAATAAAATAAACAAAAAAAAAAAGCTGAAGAATGATTTTTTTTTTCCTCCACCCCCATAATTGCCATAACCTCTCTCTTTCTTCATCTTTTTTGCCAGCATTCCCTTTCTGCCACTACCGACCACCCTGACCAGCCTTACCATCCTTGTCTTTTCCGACAGCTCTTTCGCACGCCTCACCGTCCTCGCTTCCACCAATCAGGGCGCCGGTGCCTTCACTGTCCTGCGGCAGCTCATCACCATCCTTACAGCCTTCACGATAGGTCTCTCGCTTGCGTCTTCGCTGACACTTACCCACGTTCCTGGATCACGATAGGTCTCTTCACTGGCCACTGCTTTCACCGTCCTTGTTCCTTTGCTGAGGATCTCCAATGTTCCGGGCATATCCGCCTTCCTGGATGCGGGCTGGACTCTTCTGGTACGTCTCACCATCACCTGGCTTCTGGACCATCACGGGAATCGAACTCAGGACCTTTGGGTTGCAAGGCAGCGACGCTAACCACCTGGCTATGCGAGCTACCTGTATTCTGGGCGTTGTTTGGACGGCCCTTCATTTTTTTGGGTGGTTAGACTTGAACCCTCCAGCTATTGAGCAACAAAAGGGCGGCAGATGGTGTCAAAGCAGAGGCTTAGCGTGTTGAAGATGGTGAGCCGGGAGGATGACATTGAAGTGGAGGCTAGGAGAACGGGTGGGGAGGAGAGTCAGAGTGGAGGCTGGGTGCCAAAGTGCTGTCCTGGTGGTGGATGACAGGTGTTGGAGCAGGCAAAAATAAAAGTACGTATACAAAAAAATTGAAGAGCGGTGACATTACACTGGGGCTACCGCACCACGCCTTGTGGGCAAGTCTTCAAAATGCAGATTTGAACTTGGCTAACAAAAGAAAGAGAAAAGACAGGGACTTGAACCCGACAGACGGATGGTTGAAGGGTGGTGACATTATGTCGGGGCTATCACCTTGCACCAGGTGGGCAGGTTTTCCGAATGCTGATTTGAACTTGGCCAACATCTTGGTGATGGATGACAGGTGCTGGAGCAGGTCAAAAAAAAAAAAACACGTCTACAAAAAATTTGAAGAGCAGTGACGTTACACTGGGGCAACTCTTCAAAATGCAGATTTGAACTTGGCTAACGTCTTAGCGCTGGCTTACAAAAGGTACTTGAACCCGACAGACGGACGGTTGAAGGGTGCTGACATTATGCCGGGGGGGGGGCTATCACCTTGCACCTGCTGGGCAGGCCTTCCGAATGCTGATTTGAACTTGGCCAACATCTTGGTGGTGGATGACAGGTGTTGGAACAGGTCAAAAAAAACACGTCTACAAAATAATCGAAGAGCAGTGACGTTACACTGGGGCTACCGCTCCGCACCTTGTGAGCAACACTTCAAAATGCAGATTTGAACTTGGCTAACTTCTTAGCGCTGGCAGAGAGCGTAAAGACAGGGACTCGAACTCAAGACCCGTCCGCCAGACAGATGGTTGAAGGGCGGTTACTTTACGCTGGGGCTATCACTTTGCACCTGGTGAGCTGCTCTTCCAAATACTGATTTGAATTTGGCTAACATCTGAGCCCTGGCTGAAAAAAGAAAGCCAAAAGACAGGGTCACAAACCCACGAACTGTCCGACAGATGGTTAGGTGAAGGGCGGTGACATTGTGCTGGTGCTATTTCTTCCAAATACAGATTTGAACTTGGCTAACAAAAGAAAGAGAAAAGACAGGTACGCGAACCGGGAATCACGGGAATCGAACTCAGGACCTTTGGGTTGCAAGGCAGCGACGCTAACCACCTGGCTATGCGAGCTACCTGTATTATGGGCGTTGTTTGGATGGCCCTTCATTTTTTTGGGTGGTTGGACTTGAACCCTCCAGCTATTGAGCAACAAAAGGGCGGCAGATGGTGTCAAAGCAGAGGCTTAGCGTGTTGAAGATGGTGAGCCGGGAGGATGACATTGAAGTGGAGGCTAGGAGAACGGGTGGGGAGGAGAGTCAGAGTGGAGGCTGGGTGCCAAAGTGCTGTCCTGGTGGTGGATGACAGGTGTTGGAGCAGGCAAAAATAAAAGTGTATACAAAAAAATTGAAGAGCGGTGACATTACACTGGGGCTACCGCACCACGCCTTGTGGGCAAGTCTTCAAAATGCAGATTTGAACTTGGCTAACAAAAGAAAGAGAAAAGACAGGGACATGAACCCGACAGACGGATGGTTGAAGGGTGGTGACATTATGTCGGGGCTATCACCTTGCACCAGGTGTGCAGGTTTTCCGAATGCTGATTTGAACTTGGCCAACATCTTGGTGATGGATGACAGGTGCTGGAGCAGGTCAAAAAAAAAAAAACACGTCTACAAAAAATTTGAAGAGCAGTGACGTTACACTGGGGCAACTCTTCAAAATGCAGATTTGAACTTGGCTAACGTCTTAGCGCTGGCTTACCAAAGGTACTTGAACCCGACAGATGGACGGTTGAAGGGTGCTGACATTATGCCGGCGGGGCTATCACCTTGCACCTGCTGGGCAGGCCTTCCGAATGCTGATTTGAACTTGGCCAACATCTTGGTGGTGGATGACAGGTGTTGGAACAGGTCAAAAAAAACACGTCTACAAAAAAATCGAAGAGCAGTGACGTTACACTGGGGCTACCGCTCCGCACCTTGTGAGCAACACTTCAAAATGCAGATTTGAACTTGGCTAACATCTTAACGCTGGCAGAGACTCGAACTCAAGACCCGTCCGCCAGACAGATGGTTGAAGGGCGGTTACTTTACGCTGGGGCTATCACTTTGCACCTGGTGAGCTGCTCTTCCAAATGCTGATTTGAATTTGGCTAACATCTGAGCCCTGGCTGAAAAAAGAAAGCCAAAAGACAGGGTCACAAACCCACGAACTGTCCGACAGATGGTTAGGTGAAGGGCGGTGACATTGTGCTGGTGCTATTGCTTCCAAATACAGATTTGAACTTGGCTAACAAAAGAAAGAGAAAAGACAGGTACTCGAACCGGCGAATCGTCTGACATTGGAATGGTTGAATGGCTTCAACATTACGCAAGGGCTATCGCTGCTCACCTGGCTGGCAATGCTTCCAAACGCAGAAGGGAGCTTGGCTAATGTCGTAGCCCTGGCTGACATAAGAAAAAGAAAAGAAAGGGACTCACTGGAAGGCCACTGTATCGAGTTCTCAGACAGCCCAGTGGTTAGCGCTTCTGCCTTGAGATGCAAAGGTCGAGGGTTCCAATCCCCTTGCCGGCATCAATGTGGTTGCTTGCCTCCTTACAGTATCGTTGAGACTAAAGGACAGCAAGCTGCGGACTAGAAGATGGTTGCTTTCTGAGAACTAGAGCGAGAAGGAAGGATACGGAGGACCAGAGGGATGTGGAGTATTGTGCCGAAGTGAGTGTGAAGATGGTGTTGAAGCAGAGCTGTGGAACTCGAGCATGAAGGAAGACCAGTACGGTGGCTGAAGCGGAATTAGCGTGAAGGTGGTGTCGGAACGGAGGTGAGTGTGAAGCAGTGTCCAGCTGTGTGGTAGATGGTGTCAAAGCAGAGGATTAGTGTGTGGGTTAGGCTGGGAGACTGTGTGGGGAAAACATTGAGTGTGAAGACTGGGGGCTCAGGAGGTGGATGACAGATGTTCAAGCTGGTGGAGAATAAACAAAAAAAAAAGCTGATGAATGATTTTTTTTTCCCTCCACCCCCATAATTGCCATAACCTCTCTCTTTCTTCATCTTTTTTGCCAGCATTCCCTTTCTGCCAATCAGGGCGCCGGTGCCTTCACTGTCCTGCGGCAGCTCATCACCATCCTTACAGCCTTCACGATAGGTCTCTCGCTTGCGTCTTCGCTGACACTTACCCACGTTCCTGGATCACGATAGGTCTCTTCACTGGCCACTGCTTTCACCGTCCTTGTTCCTTTGCTGAGGATCTCCAATGTTCCGGGCATATCCGCCTTCCTGGATGCGGGCTGGACTCTTCTGGTACGTCTCACCATCACCTGGCTTCTGGACCATCACGGGAATCGAACTCAGGACCTTTGGGTTGCAAGGCAGCGACGCTAACCACCTGGCTATGCGAGCTACCTGTATTCTGGGCGTTGTTTGGACGGCCCTTCATTTTTTTGGGTGGTTAGACTTGAACCCTCCAGCTATTGAGCAACAAAAGGGCGGCAGATGGTGTCAAAGCAGAGGCTTAGCGTGTTGAAGATGGTGAGCCGGGAGGATGACATTGAAGTGGAGGCTAGGAGAACGGGTGGGGAGGAGAGTCAGAGTGGAGGCTGGGTGCCAAAGTGCTGTCCTGGTGGTGGATGACAGGTGTTGGAGCAGGCAAAAATAAAAGTACGTATACAAAAAAATTGAAGAGCGGTGACATTACACTGGGGCTACCGCACCACGCCTTGTGGGCAAGTCTTCAAAATGCAGATTTGAACTTGGCTAACAAAAGAAAGAGAAAAGACAGGGACTTGAACCCGACAGACGGATGGTTGAAGGGTGGTGACATTATGTCGGGGCTATCACCTTGCACCAGGTGGGCAGGTTTTCCGAATGCTGATTTGAACTTGGCCAACATCTTGGTGATGGATGACAGGTGCTGGAGCAGGTCAAAAAAAAAAAAACACGTCTACAAAAAATTTGAAGAGCAGTGACGTTACACTGGGGCAACTCTTCAAAATGCAGATTTGAACTTGGCTAACGTCTTAGCGCTGGCTTACAAAAGGTACTTGAACCCGACAGACGGACGGTTGAAGGGTGCTGACATTATGCCGGGGGGGGGCTATCACCTTGCACCTGCTGGGCAGGCCTTCCGAATGCTGATTTGAACTTGGCCAACATCTTGGTGGTGGATGACAGGTGTTGGAACAGGTCAAAAAAAACACGTCTGACACGATGCCGGCTGGCAGGTAGTGGATCCTCTGTGCCAGAGAGGGATGGCGAGGACCGCGCTAGTGGACCGGTTCTAAGCCACTACAGGTTTTCACCAGAGCCCGCCGCAAAGCGGGATGGTCTTGCTGCGGCGGTAGTGACCAGGTCGTATCCACTAGCAACGGCTCACCTCTCTGGCTGCTGAAGATGCTGAAGATAGGCGCGGTACAAGGGAGTAGGCAGAAGCAAGGTCGGACGTAGCAGAAGGTCGGGGGCAGGCGGCAAGGATCGTAGTCAGGGGCAACGGCAGGAGGTCAGGAACACGGACTAGGAACAGACAAGGGAACGCTTTCACTAGGCACAAGTGCAACAAGATCCGGCAAGGGAGTGCAGGGGAAGTGACTAGATATAGGGAAGTGCACAGGTGAACACAATAAGCTAATTGGGCCAGGCACCAATCATTGGTGCACTGGCCCTTTAAATCTCAGGGAGCTGGCGCGCGCGCGCCCTAGAGAGCGGAGCCGCGCGCGCCAGCACATGACAGCAGGAGACGGGAACGGGTAAGTGACCTGGGATGCGATTCGCGAGCGGGCGCGTCCCGCTGTGCGAATCGCATCCCCAACGGCCATGACAGGGCAGCGCTCCCGGTCAGCGGGACCGACCGGGGCGCTGCGGAGAGAGAGACGCCGTACGCGCTCCGGGGAGGAGCGGGGACCCGGAGCGCTAGGCGTAACAGTACCCCCCCCCTTAGGTCTCCCCCTCTTCTTGGGGCCAAAGAACCTGAGGAAAAAAAATTCAATTTTTCCGTGATGAGGTCCGATGCAAATTAGGAGGGGTTCTGTGTGGAAACGAACGAGACAGTCCAATCTTTTATTGTAAAAACAATAGATGTAGAGGGGTCTGGCGAGACTGGTCACAGGAACGTAGAACCTGTTGATGAGAGAGGCCAAAAAAATTTTTCCTGCAGATCCGGAATCCAAGAAGGCCACTGTAGAGAAGGAGAAGGCAGAGGCAGACATCCGCACAGGCACAGTAAGACGTGGAGAAGCAGAGTAGACATCAAGGACTGTCTCACCTTTGTGCGGAGTCAGCGTACGTCTTTCCAGGCGGGGAGGACGGATAGGACAATCTCTTAGGAAGTGTTCGGTACTAGCACAGTACAGGCAGAGGTTCTCCATACGGCATCGTGTCCTCTCTTGAGGTGTCAAGCGAGACCGGTCAACTTGCATAGCCTCCGCGGCGGGAAGCACAGGAACAGATTGCAGAGGACCAGAGGAGAGAGGAGCCGGGGAGAAAAAACGCTTCGTGCGAACAAAGTCCATATCCAGGCGAAGCTCCAGACGCCATCCGGAAGAACGCATGTCAATGCGAGTGGCAAGATGAATGAGTTCATGTAGGTCAGCAGGAGTCTCTCGTGCGGCCAGAACATCTTTAATGTTGCTGGATAGGCCTTTTTTAAAGGTCGCGCAGAGAACCTCACTATTCCAGGACAACTCGTAAGCAAGAGCACGGAACTGAATGGCGTACTCGCCAACGGAAGAAACACCCTGGGCCAGGTTCAGCAGGGCAATCTCGGCTGAAGAAGCTCGGGCAGGTTCCTCAAAGACACTTCGAATTTCCGAGAAGAAGGAGTGTACAGAGGCAGTGACGGGGTCATTGCGGTCCCAGAGCGGTGCGGCCCATGACAGGGCTTTTCCAGACAGAAGGCTGACTACGAAAGCCACCATAGACCTCTCAGTAGGAAACTGGTCCGACATCATCTCCAAGTGCTGGGAACATTGCGAAAGAAAGCCACGGCAATACTTAGAGTCCCCATCAAATTTGTCCGGCAAGGACAGGCAGAGGCTAGGAGTGGCCACTCGCTGCGGAGGAGGTGCAGGAGCTGGCGGAGGAGAAGATTGCTGGAGAAGTTGCGACTGAAGTTGGTGCGAAATGGTGGACATTTCCGACAGCTGACGGGTTAGAAGGGCGATCAGTCGGGCTTGCTGGGCGGCCACCGTGGTGAGGTCAGCGACAACTGACAGAGGAACTTCAGCGGGATCCATGGCCGGATCTACTGACACGATGCCGGCTGGCAGGTAGTGGATCCTCTGTGCCAGAGAGGGATGGCGAGGACCGCGCTAGTGGACCGGTTCTAAGCCACTACAGGTTTTCACCAGAGCCCGCCGCAAAGCGGGATGGTCTTGCTGCGGCGGTAGTGACCAGGTCGTATCCACTAGCAACGGCTCACCTCTCTGGCTGCTGAAGATGCTGAAGATAGGCGCGGTACAAGGGAGTAGGCAGAAGCAAGGTCGGACGTAGCAGAAGGTCGGGGGCAGGCGGCAAGGATCGTAGTCAGGGGCAACGGCAGGAGGTCAGGAACACGGACTAGGAACAGACAAGGGAACGCTTTCACTAGGCACAAGTGCAACAAGATCCGGCAAGGGAGTGCAGGGGAAGTGACTAGATATAGGGAAGTGCACAGGTGAACACAATAAGCTAATTGGGCCAGGCACCAATCATTGGTGCACTGGCCCTTTAAATCTCAGGGAGCTGGCGCGCGCGCGCCCTAGAGAGCGGAGCCGCGCGCGCCAGCACATGACAGCAGGAGACGGGAACGGGTAAGTGACCTGGGATGCGATTCGCGAGCGGGCGCGTCCCGCTGTGCGAATCGCATCCCCAACGGCCATGACAGGGCAGCGCTCCCGGTCAGCGGGACCGACCGGGGCGCTGCGGAGAGAGAGACGCCGTACGCGCTCCGGGGAGGAGCGGGGACCCGGAGCGCTAGGCGTAACAACGTCTACAAAATAATCGAAGAGCAGTGACGTTACACTGGGGCTACCGCTCCGCACCTTGTGAGCAACACTTCAAAATGCAGATTTGAACTTGGCTAACTTCTTAGCGCTGGCAGAGACTCGAACTCAAGACCCGTCCGCCAGACAGATGGTTGAAGGGCGGTTACTTTACGCTGGGGCTATCACTTTGCACCTGGTGAGCTGCTCTTCCAAATGCTGATTTGAATTTGGCTAACATCTGAGCCCTGGCTGAAAAAAGAAAGCCAAAAGACAGGGTCACAAACCCACGAACTGTCCGACAGATGGTTAGGTGAAGGGCGGTGACATTGTGCTGGTGCTATTGCTTCCAAATACAGATTTGAACTTGGCTAACAAAAGAAAGAGAAAAGACAGGTACTCGAACCGGCGAATCGTCTGACATTGGAATGGTTGAATGGCTTCAACATTACGCAAGGGCTATCGCTGCTCACCTGGTTGGCAATGCTTCCAAACGCAGAAGGGAGCTTGGCTAATGTCGTAGCCCTGGCTGACATAAGAAAAAGAAAAGAAAGGGACTCACTGGAAGACCACTGTATCGAGTTCTCAGACAGCCCAGTGGTTAGCGCTTCTGCCTTGAGATGCAAAGGTCGAGGGTTCCAATCCCCTTGCCGGCATCAATGTGGTTGCTTGCCTCCTTACAGTATCGTTGAGACTAAAGGACAGCAAGCTGCGGACTAGAAGATGGTTGCTTTCTGAGAACTAGAGCGAGAAGGAAGGATACGGAGGACCAGAGGGATGTGGAGTATTGTGCCGAAGTGAGTGTGAAGATGGTGTTGAAGCAGAGCTGTGGAACTCGAGCATGAAGGAAGACTAGTACGGTGGCTGAAGCGGAATTAGCGTGAAGGTGGTGTCGGAACGGAGGTGAGTGTGAAGCAGTGTCCAGCTGTGTGGTAGATGGTGTCAAAGCAGAGGATTAGTGTGTGGGTTAGGCTGGGAGACTGTGTGGGGAAGACATTGAGCGTGAAGACTGGGGGCTCAGGAGGTGGATGACAGGTGTTCAAGCTGGTGGAGAATAAAATAAACAAAAAAAAAAGCTGATGAATGATTTTTTTTTCCTCCACCCCCATAATTGCCATAACCTCTCTCTTTCTTCATCTTTTTTGCCAGAATTCCCTTTCTGCCACTACCGACCACCCTGACCAGCCTTACCATCCTGCCACTCTGGTATTTTCCGACAGCTCTTTCGCACGCCTCACCGTCCTCGCTTCCACCAATCAGGGCGCCGGTGCCTTCACTGCCCTGCGGCAGCTCATCACCATCCTTACAGCCTTCACGATAGGTCTCTCGCTTGCGTCTTCGCTGACACTTACCCACGTTCCTGGATCACGATAGGTCTCTTCACTGGCCACTGCTTTCACCGTCCTTGTTCCTTTGCTGAGGATCTCCAATGTTCCGGGCATATCCGCCTTCCTGGATGCGGGCTGGACTCTTCTGGTACGTCTCACCATCACCTGGCTTCTGGACCATCACGGGAATCGAACTCAGGACCTTTGGGTTGCAAGGCAGCGACGCTAACCACCTGGCTATGCGAGCTACCTGTATTCTGGGCGTTGTTTGGACGGCCCTTCATTTTTTTGGGTGGTTAGACTTGAACCCTCCAGCTATTGAGCAACAAAAGGGCGGCAGATGGTGTCAAAGCAGAGGCTTAGCGTGTTGAAGATGGTGAGCCGGGAGGATGACATTGAAGTGGAGGCTAGGAGAACGGGTGGGGAGGAGAGTCAGAGTGGAGGCTGGGTGCCAAAGTGCTGTCCTGGTGGTGGATGACAGGTGTTGGAGCAGGCAAAAATAAAAGTACGTATACAAAAAAATTGAAGAGCGGTGACATTACACTGGGGCTACCGCACCACGCCTTGTGGGCAAGTCTTCAAAATGCAGATTTGAACTTGGCTAACAAAAGAAAGAGAAAAGACAGGGACTTGAACCCGACAGACGGATGGTTGAAGGGTGGTGACATTATGTCGGGGCTATCACCTTGCACCAGGTGGGCAGGTTTTCCGAATGCTGATTTGAACTTGGCCAAAATCTTGGTGATAGATGACAGGTGCTGGAGCAGGTCAAAAAAAAAAAAAACACGTCTACAAAAAATTTGAAGAGCAGTGACGTTACACTGGGGCAACTCTTCAAAATGCAGATTTGAACTTGGCTAACGTCTTAGCGCTGGCTTACAAAAGGTACTTGAACCCGACAGACGGACGGTTGAAGGGTGCTGACATTATGCCGGGGGGGCTATCACCTTGCACCTGCTGGGCAGGCCTTACGAATGCTGATTTGAACTTGGCCAACATCTTGGTGGTGGATGACAGGTGTTGGAACAGGTCAAAAAAAACACGTCTACAAAATAATCGAAGAGCAGTGACGTTACACTGGGGCTACCGCTCCGCACCTTGTGAGCAACACTTCAAAATGCAGATTTGAACTTGGCTAACATCTTAACGCTGGCAGAGACTCGAACTCAAGACCCGTCCGCCAGACAGATGGTTGAAGGGCGGTTACTTTACGCTGGGGCTATCACTTTGCACCTGGTGAGCTGCTCTTCCAAATGCTGATTTGAATTTGGCTAACATCTGAGCCCTGGCTGAAAAAAGAAAGCCAAAAGACAGGGTCACAAACCCACGAACTGTCCGACAGATGGTTAGGTGAAGGGCGGTGACATTGTGCTGGTGCTATTGCTTCCAAATACAGATTTGAACTTGGCTAACAAAAGAAAGAGAAAAGACAGGTACTCGAACCGGCGAATCGTCTGACATTGGAATGGTTGAATGGCTTCAACATTACGCAAGGGCTATCGCTGCTCACCTGGTTGGCAATGCTTCCAAACGCAGAAGGGAGCTTGGCTAATGTCGTAGCCCTGGCTGACATAAGAAAAAGAAAAGAAAGGGACTCACTGGAAGGCCACTGTATCGAGTTCTCAGACAGCCCAGTGGTTAGCGCTTCTGCCTTGAGATGCAAAGGTCGAGGGTTCCAATCCCCTTGCCGGCATCAATGTGGTTGCTTGCCTCCTTACAGTATCGTTGAGACTAAAGGACAGCAAGCTGCGGACTAGAAGATGGTTGCTTTCTGAGAACTAGAGCGAGAAGGAAGGATACGGAGGACCAGAGGGATGTGGAGTATTGTGCCGAAGTGAGTGTGAAGATGGTGTTGAAGCAGAGCTGTGGAACTCGAGCATGAAGGAAGACTAGTACGGTGGCTGAAGTGGAATTAGCGTGAAGGTGGTGTCGGAACGGAGGTGAGTGTGAAGCAGTGTCCAGCTGTGTAGTAGATGGTGTCAAAGCAGAGGATTAGTGTGTGGGTTAGGCTGGGAGACTGTGTGGGGAAGACATTGAGCGTGAAGACTGGGGGCTCAGGAGGTGGATGACAGGTGTTCAAGCTGGTGGAGAATAAAATAAACAAAAAAAAAAGCTGATGAATGATTTTTTTTTTCCTCCACCCCCATAATTGCCATAACCTCTCTCTTTCTTCATCTTTTTTGCCAGCATTCCCTTTCTGCCACTACCGACCACCCTGACCAGCCTTACCATCCTGCCACTCTGGTCTTTTCCGACAGCTCTTTCGCACGCCTCACCGTCCTCGCTTCCACCAATCAGGGCGCCGGTGCCTTCACTGTCCTGCGGCAGCTCATCACCATCCTTACAGCCTTCACGATAGGTCTCTCGCTTGCGTCTTCGCTGACACTTACCCACGTTCCTGGATCACGATAGGTCTCTTCACTGGCCACTGCTTTCACCGTCCTTGTTCCTTTGCTGAGGATCTCCAATGTTCCGGGCATATCCGCCTTCCTGGATGCGGGCTGGACTCTTCTGGTACGTCTCACCATCACCTGGCTTCTGGACCATCACGGGAATCGAACTCAGGACCTTTGGGTTGCAAGGCAGCGACGCTAACCACCTGGCTATGCGAGCTACCTGTATTCTGGGCGTTGTTTGGACGGCCCTTCATTTTTTTGGGTGGTTAGACTTGAACCCTCCAGCTATTGAGCAACAAAAGGGCGGCAGATGGTGTCAAAGCAGAGGCTTAGCGTGTTGAAGATGGTGAGCCGGGAGGATGACATTGAAGTGGAGGCTAGGAGAACGGGTGGGGAGGAGAGTCAGAGTGGAGGCTGGGTGCCAAAGTGCTGTCCTGGTGGTGGATGACAGGTGTTGGAGCAGGCAAAAATAAAAGTACGTATACAAAAAAATTGAAGAGCGGTGACATTACACTGGGGCTACCGCACCACGCCTTGTGGGCAAGTCTTCAAAATGCAGATTTGAACTTGGCTAACAAAAGAAAGAGAAAAGACAGGGACTTGAACCCGACAGACGGATGGTTGAAGGGTGGTGATATTATGTCGGGGCTATCACCTTGCACCAGGTGGGCAGGTTTTCCGAATGCTGATTTGAACTTGGCCAACATCTTGGTGATGGATGACAGGTGCTGGAGCAGGTCAAAAAAAAAAAAACACGTCTACAAAAAATTTGAAGAGCAGTGACGTTACACTGGGGCAACTCTTCAAAATGCAGATTTGAACTTGGCTAACGTCTTAGCGCTGGCTTACAAAAGGTACTTGAACCCGACAGACGGACGGTTGAAGGGTGCTGACATTATGCCGGGGGGGGCTATCACCTTGCACCTGCTGGGCAGGCCTTCCGAATGCTGATTTGAACTTGGCCAACATCTTGGTGGTGGATGACAGGTGTTGGAACAGGTCAAAAAAAACACGTCTACAAAATAATCGAAGAGCAGTGACGTTACACTGGGGCTACCGCTCCGCACCTTGTGAGCAACACTTCAAAATGCAGATTTGAACTTGGCTAACATCTTAGCGCTGGCAGAGAGCGTAAAGACAGGGACTCGAACTCAAGACCCGTCTGCCAGACAGATGGTTGAAGGGCGGTTACTTTACGCTGGGGCTATCACTTTGCACCTGGTGAGCTGCTCTTCCAAATGCTGATTTGAATTTGGCTAACATCTGAGCCCTGGCTGAAAAAAGAAAGCCAAAAGACAGGGTCACAAACCCACGAACTGTCCGACAGATGGTTAGGTGAAGGGCGGTGACATTGTGCTGGTGCTATTGCTTCCAAATACAGATTTGAACTTGGCTAACAAAAGAAAGAGAAAAGACAGGTACTCGAACCGGCGAACCGGCTGGCATTGGAATGGTTGAATGGCTTCAACATTACGCAAGGGCTATCGCTGCTCACCTGGTTGGCAATGCTTCCAAACGCAGAAGGGAGCTTGGCTAATGTCGTAGCCCTGGCTGACATAAGAAAAAGAAAAGAAAGGGACTCACTGGAAGGCCACTGTATCGAGTTCTCAGACAGCCCAGTGGTTAGCGCTTCTGCCTTGAGATGCAAAGGTCGAGGGTTCCAATCCCCTTGCCGGCATCAATGTGGTTGCTTGCCTCCTTACAGTATCGTTGAGACTAAAGGACAGCAAGCTGCGGACTAGAAGATGGTTGCTTTCTGAGAACTAGAGCGAGAAGGAAGGCTACGGAGGACCAGAGGGATGTGGAGTATTGTGCCGAAGTGAGTGTGAAGATGGTGTTGAAGCAGAGCTGTGGAACTCGAGCATGAAGGAAGACCAGTACGGTGGCTGAAGCGGAATTAGCGTGAAGGTGGTGTCGGAACGGAGGTGAGTGTGAAGCAGTGTCCAGCTGTGTGGTAGATGGTGTCAAAGCAGAGGATTAGTGTGTGGGTTAGGCTGGGAGACTGTGTGGGGAAAACATTGAGCGTGAAGACTGGGGGCTCAGGAGGTGGATGACAGATGTTCAAGCTGGTGGAGAATAAAATAAACAAAAAAAAAAAAGCTGATGAATGATTTTTTTTTTTCCTCCACCCCCATAATTGCCATAACCTCTCTCTTTCTTCATCTTTTTTGCCAGCATTCCCTTTCTGCCACTACCGACCACCCTGACCAGCCTTACCATCCTTGTCTTTTCCGACAGCTCTTTCGCACGCCTCACCATCCTCGCTTCCACCATTCAGGGCGCCGGTGCCTTCACTGTCCTGCGGCAGCTCATCACCATCCTTACAGCCTTCACGATAGGTCTCTCGCTTGCGTCTTCGCTGACACTTACCCACGTTCCTGGATCACGATAGGTCTCTTCACTGGCCACTGCTTTCACCGTCCTTGTTCCTTTGCTGAGGATCTCCAATGTTCCGGGCATATCCGCCTTCCTGGATGCGGGCTGGACTCTTCTGGTACGTCTCACCATCACCTGGCTTCTGGACCGTCACGGGAATCGAACTCAGGACCTTTGGGTTGCAAGGCAGCGACGCTAACCACCTGGCTATGCGAGCTACCTGTATTCTGGGCGTTGTTTGGACGGCCCTTCATTTTTTTGGGTGGTTGGACTTGAACCCTCCAGCTATTGAGCAACAAAAGGGCGGCAGATGGTGTCAAAGCAGAGGCTTAGTGTGTTGAAGATGGTGAGCCGGGAGGATGACATTGAAGTGGAGGCTAGGAGAACGGGTGGGGAGGAGAGTCAGAGTGGAGGCTGGGTGCCAAAGTGCTGTCCTGGTGGTGGATGACAGGTGTTGGAGCAGGCAAAAATAAAAGTACGTATACAAAAAAATTGAAGAGCGGTGACATTACACTGGGGCTACCGCACCACGCCTTGTGGGCAAGTCTTCAAAATGCAGATTTGAACTTGGCTAACAAAAGAAAGAGAAAAGACAGGGACTTGAACCCGACAGACGGATGGTTGAAGGGTGGTGACATTATGTCGGGGCTATCACCTTGCACCAGGTGGGCAGGTTTTCCGAATGCTGATTTGAACTTGGCCAACATCTTGGTGATGGATGACAGGTGCTGGAGCAGGTCAAAAAAAAAAAAACACGTCTACAAAAAATTTGAAGAGCAGTGACGTTACACTGGGGCAACTCTTCAAAATGCAGATTTGAACTTGGCTAACGTCTTAGCGCTGGCTTACAAAAGGTACTTGAACCCGACAGACGGACGGTTGAAGGGTGCTGACATTATGCCGGGGGGGCTATCACCTTGCACCTGCTGGGCAGGCCTTCCGAATGCTGATTTGAACTTGGCCAACATCTTGGTGGTGGATGACAGGTGTTGGAACAGGTCAAAAAAAACACGTCTACAAAATAATCGAAGAGCAGTGACGTTACACTGGGGCTACCGCTCCGCACCTTGTGAGCAACACTTCAAAATGCAGATTTGAACTTGGCTAACATCTTAGCGCTGGCAGAGAGCGTAAAGACAGGGACTCGAACTCAAGACCCGTCCGCCAGACAGATGGTTGAAGGGCGGTTACTTTACGCTGGGGCTATCACTTTGCACCTGGTGAGCTGCTCTTCCAAATGCTGATTTGAATTTGGCTAACATCTGAGCCCTGGCTGAAAAAAGAAAGCCAAAAGACAGGGTCACAAACCCACGAACTGTCCGACAGATGGTTAGGTGAAGGGCGGTGACATTGTGCTGGTGCTATTTCTTCCAAATACAGATTTGAACTTGGCTAACAAAAGAAAGAGAAAAGACAGGTACTCGAACCAGGAATCACGGGAATCGAACTCAGGACCTTTGGGTTGCAAGGCAGCGACGCTAACCACCTGGCTATGCGAGCTACCTGTATTATGGGCGTTGTTTGGATGGCCCTTCATTTTTTTGGGTGGTTGGACTTGAACCCTCCAGCTATTGAGCAACAAAAGGGCGGCAGATGGTGTCAAAGCAGAGGCTTAGCGTGTTGAAGATGGTGAGCCGGGAGGATGACATTGAAGTGGAGGCTAGGAGAACGGGTGGGGAGGAGAGTCAGAGTGGAGGCTGGGTGCCAAAGTGCTGTCCTGGTGGTGGATGACAGGTGTTGGAGCAGGCAAAAATAAAAGTGTATACAAAAAAATTGAAGAGCGGTGACATTACACTGGGGCTACCGCACCACGCCTTGTGGGCAAGTCTTCAAAATGCAGATTTGAACTTGGCTAACAAAAGAAAGAGAAAAGACAGGGACATGAACCCGACAGACGGATGGTTGAAGGGTGGTGACATTATGTCGGGGCTATCACCTTGCACCAGGTGTGCAGGTTTTCCGAATGCTGATTTGAACTTGGCCAACATCTTGGTGATGGATGACAGGTGCTGGAGCAGGTCAAAAAAAAAAAAACACGTCTACAAAAAATTTGAAGAGCAGTGACGTTACACTGGGGCAACTCTTCAAAATGCAGATTTGAACTTGGCTAACGTCTTAGCGCTGGCTTACCAAAGGTACTTGAACCCGACAGACGGACGGTTGAAGGGTGCTGACATTATGCCGGCGGGGCTATCACCTTGCACCTGGTGGGCAGGCCTTCCGAATGCTGATTTGAACTTGGCCAACATCTTGGTGGTGGATGACAGGTGTTGGAACAGGTCAAAAAAAACACGTCTACAAAAAAATCGAAGAGCAGTGACGTTACACTGGGGCTACCGCTCCGCACCTTGTGAGCAACACTTCAAAATGCAGATTTGAACTTGGCTAACATCTTAACGCTGGCAGAGACTCGAACTCAAGACCCGTCCGCCAGACAGATGGTTGAAGGGCGGTTACTTTACGCTGGGGCTATCACTTTGCACCTGGTGAGCTGCTCTTCCAAATGCTGATTTGAATTTGGCTAACATCTGAGCCCTGGCTGAAAAAAGAAAGCCAAAAGACAGGGTCACAAACCCACGAACTGTCCGACAGATGGTTAGGTGAAGGGCGGTGACATTGTGCTGGTGCTATTGCTTCCAAATACAGATTTGAACTTGGCTAACAAAAGAAAGAGAAAAGACAGGTACTCGAACCGGCGAATCGTCTGACATTGGAATGGTTGAATGGCTTCAACATTACGCAAGGGCTATCGCTGCTCACCTGGTTGGCAATGCTTCCAAACGCAGAAGGGAGCTTGGCTAATGTCGTAGCCCTGGCTGACATAAGAAAAAGAAAAGAAAGGGACTCACTGGAAGGCCACTGTATCGAGTTCTCAGACAGCCCAGTGGTTAGCGCTTCTGCCTTGAGATGCAAAGGTCGAGGGTTCCAATCCCCTTGCCGGCATCAATGTGGTTGCTTGCCTCCTTACAGTATCGTTGAGACTAAAGGACAGCAAGCTGTGGACTAGAAGATGGTTGCTTTCTGAGAACTAGAGCGAGAAGGAAGGATACGGAGGACCAGAGGGATGTGGAGTATTGTGCCGAAGTGAGTGTGAAGATGGTGTTGAAGCAGAGCTGTGGAACTCGAGCATGAAGGAAGACCAGTACGGTGGCTGAAGCGGAATTAGCGTGAAGGTGGTGTCGGAACGGAGGTGAGTGTGAAGCAGTGTCCAGCTGTGTGGTAGATGGTGTCAAAGCAGAGGATTAGTGTGTGGGTTAGGCTGGGAGACTGTGTGGGGAAAACATTGAGTGTGAAGACTGGGGGCTCAGGAGGTGGATGACAGATGTTCAAGCTGGTGGAGAATAAAATAAACAAAAAAAAAAGCTGATGAATGATTTTTTTTTCCCTCCACCCCCATAATTGCCATAACCTCTCTCTTTCTTCATCTTTTTTGCCAGCATTCCCTTTCTGCCAATCAGGGCGCCGGTGCCTTCCCTGTCCTGCGGCAGCTCATCACCATCCTTACAGCCTTCACGATAGGTCTCTCGCTTGCGTCTTCGCTGACACTTACCCACGTTCCTGGATCCCGACAGACGGACGGTTGAAGGGTGCTGACATTATGCCGGGGGGGCTATCACCTTGCACCTGCTGGGCAGGCCTTACGAATGCTGATTTGAACTTGGCCAACATCTTGGTGGTGGATGACAGGTGTTGGAACAGGTCAAAAAAAACACGTCTACAAAATAATCGAAGAGCAGTGACGTTACACTGGGGCTACCGCTCCGCACCTTGTGAGCAACACTTCAAAATGCAGATTTGAACTTGGCTAACATCTTAGCGCTGGCAGAGAGCGTAAAGACAGGGACTCGAACTCAAGCCCCGTCCGCCAGACAGATGGTTGAAGGTCGGTTACTTTACGCTGGGGCTATCACTTTGCACCTGGTGAGCTGCTCTTCCAAATGCTGATTTGAATTTGGCTAACATCTGAGCCCTAACTGAAAAAAGAAAGCCAAAAGACAGGGTCACAAACCCACGAACTGTCCGACAGATGGTTAGGTGAAGGGCGGTGACATTGTGCTGGTGCTATTGCTTCCAAATACAGATTTGAACTTGGCTAACAAAAGAAAGAGAAAAGACAGGTACTCGAACCGGGAATCACGGGAATCGAACTCAGGACCTTTGGGTTGCAAGGCAGCGACGCTAACCACCTGGCTATGCGAGCTACCTGTATTATGGGCATTGTTTGGATGGCCCTTCATTTTTTTGGGTGGTTGGACTTGAACCCTCCAGCTATTGAGCAACAAAAGGGCGGCAGATGGTGTCAAAGCAGAGGCTTAGCGTGTTGAAGATGGTGAGCCGGGAGGATGACATTGAAGTGGAGGCTAGGAGAACGGGTGGGGAGGAGAGTCAGAGTGGAGGCTGGGTGCCAAAGTGCTGTCCTGGTGGTGGATGACAGGTGTTGGAGCAGGCAAAAATAAAAGTGTATACAAAACAATTGAAGAGCGGTGACATTACACTGGGGCTACCGCACCACGCCTTGTGGGCAAGTCTTCAAAATGCAGATTTGAACTTGGCTAACAAAAGAAAGAGAAAAGACAGGGACATGAACCCGACAGACGGATGGTTGAAGGGTGGTGACATTATGTCGGGGCTATCACCTTGCACCAGGTGTGCAGGTTTTCCGAATGCTGATTTGAACTTGGCCAACATCTTGGTGATGGATGACAGGTGCTGGAGCAGGTCAAAAAAAAAAAAACACGTCTACAAAAAATTTGAAGAGCAGTGACGTTACACTGGGGCAACTCTTCAAAATGCAGATTTGAACTTGGCTAACGTCTTAGCGCTGGCTTACCAAAGGTACTTGAACCCGACAGACGGACGGTTGAAGGGTGCTGACATTATGCCGGCGGGGCTATCACCTTGCACCTGCTGGGCAGGCCTTCCGAATGCTGATTTGAACTTGGCCAACATCTTGGTGGTGGATGACAGGTGTTGGAACAGGTCAAAAAAAACACGTCTACAAAATAATCGAAGAGCAGTGACGTTACACTGGGGCTACCGCTCCGCACCTTGTGAGCAATACTTCAAAATGCAGATTTGAACTTGGCTAACATCTTAACGCTGGCAGAGACTCGAACTCAAGACCCGTCCGCCAGACAGATGGTTGAAGGGCGGTTACTTTACGCTGGGGCTATCACTTTGCACCTGGTGAGCTGCTCTTCCAAATGCTGATTTGAATTTGGCTAACATCTGAGCCCTGGCTGAAAAAAGAAAGCCAAAAGACAGGGTCACAAACCCACGAACTGTCCGACAGATGGTTAGGTGAAGGGCGGTGACATTGTGCTGGTGCTATTGCTTCCAAATACAGATTTGAACTTGGCTAACAAAAGAAAGAGAAAAGACAGGTACTCGAACCGGCGAATCGTCTGACATTGGAATGGTTGAATGGCTTCAACATTACGCAAGGGCTATCGCTGCTCACCTGGTTGGCAATGCTTCCAAACGCAGAAGGGAGCTTGGCTAATGTCGTAGCCCTGGCTGACATAAGAAAAAGAAAAGAAAGGGACTCACTGGAAGGCCACTGTATCGAGTTCTCAGACAGCCCAGTGGTTAGCGCTTCTGCCTTGAGATGCAAAGGTCGAGGGTTCCAATCCCCTTGCCGGCATCAATGTGGTTGCTTGCCTCCTTACAGTATCGTTGAGACTAAAGGACAGCAAGCTGCGGACTAGAAGATGGTTGCTTTCTGAGAACTAGAGCGAGAAGGAAGGATACGGAGGACCAGAGGGATGTGGAGTATTGTGCCGAAGTGAGTGTGAAGATGGTGTTGAAGCAGAGCTGTGGAACTCGAGCATGAAGGAAGACTAGTACGGTGGCTGAAGCGGAATTAGCGTGAAGGTGGTGTCGGAACGGAGGTGAGTGTGAAGCAGTGTCCAGCTGTGTGGTAGATGGTGTCAAAGCAGAGGATTAGTGTGTGGGTTAGGCTGGGAGACTGTGTGGGGAAGACATTGAGCGTGAAGACTGGGGGCTCAGGAGGTGGATGACAGGTGTTCAAGCTGGTGGAGAATAAAATAAACAAAAAAAAAAGCTGATGAATGATTTTTTTTTTCCTCCACCCCCATAATTGCCATAACCTCTCTCTTTCTTCATCTTTTTTGCCAGCATTCCCTTTCTGCCAATCAGGGCGCCGGTGCCTTCACTGTCCTGCGGCAGCTCATCACCATCCTTACAGCCTTCACGATAGGTCTCTCGCTTGCGTCTTCGCTGACACTTACCCACGTTCCTGGATCACGATAGGTCTCTTCACTGGCCACTGCTTTCACCGTCCTTGTTCCTTTGCTGAGGATCTCCAAAGTTCCGGGCATATCCGCCTTCCTGGATGCGGGCTGGACTCTTCTGGTACGTCTCACCATCACCTGGCTTCTGGACCATCACGGGAATCGAACTCAGGACCTTTGGGTTGCAAGGCAGCGACGCTAACCACCTGGCTATGCGAGCTACCTGTATTCTGGGTGTTGTTTGGACGGCCCTTCATTTTTTTGGGTGGTTAGACTTGAACCCTCCAGCTATTGAGCAACAAAAGGGCGGCAGATGGTGTCAAAGCAGAGGCTTAGCGTGTTGAAGATGGTGAGCCGGGAGGATGACATTGAAGTGGAGGCTAGGAGAACGGGTGGGGAGGAGAGTCAGAGTGGAGGCTGGGTGCCAAAGTGCTGTCCTGGTGGTGGATGACAGGTGTTGGAGCAGGCAAAAATAAAAGTACGTATACAAAAAAATTGAAGAGCGGTGACATTACACTGGGGCTACCGCACCACGCCTTGTGGGCAAGTCTTCAAAATGCAGATTTGAACTTGGCTAACAAAAGAAAGAGAAAAGACAGGGACTTGAACCCGACAGACGGATGGTTGAAGGGTGGTGACATTATGTCGGGGCTATCACCTTGCACCAGGTGGGCAGGTTTTCCGAATGCTGATTTGAACTTGGCCAACATCTTGGTGATGGATGACAGGTGCTGGAGCAGGTCAAAAAAAAAAAAACACGTCTACAAAAAATTTGAAGAGCAGTGACGTTACACTGGGGCAACTCTTCAAAATGCAGATTTGAACTTGGCTAACGTCTTAGCGCTGGCTTACAAAAGGTACTTGAACCCGACAGACGGACGGTTGAAGGGTGCTGACATTATGCCGGGGGGGGCTATCACCTTGCACCTGCTGGGCAGGCCTTCCGAATGCTGATTTGAACTTGGCCAACATCTTGGTGGTGGATGACAGGTGTTGGAACAGGTCAAAAAAAACACGTCTACAAAATAATCGAAGAGCAGTGACGTTACACTGGGGCTACCGCTCCGCACCTTGTGAGCAACACTTCAAAATGCAGATTTGAACTTGGCTAACATCTTAGCGCTGGCAGAGAGCATAAAGACAGGGACTCGAACTCAAGACCCGTCCGCCAGACAGATGGTTGAAGGGCGGTTACTTTACGCTGGGGCTATCACTTTGCACCTGGTGAGCTGCTCTTCCAAATGCTGATTTGAATTTGGCTAACATCTGAGCCCTGGCTGAAAAAAGAAAGCCAAAAGACAGGGTCACAAACCCACGAACTGTCCGACAGATGGTTAGGTGAAGGGCGGTGACATTGTGCTGGTGCTATTGCTTCCAAATACAGATTTGAACTTGGCTAACAAAAGAAAGAGAAAAGACAGGTACTCGAACCGGCTGGCATTGGAATGGTTGAATGGCTTCAACATTACGCAAGGGCTATCGCTGCTCACCTGGTTGGCAATGCTTCCAAACGCAGAAGGGAGCTTGGCTAATGTCGTAGCCCTGGCTGACATAAGAAAAAGAAAAGAAAGGGACTCACTGGAAGGCCACTGTATCGAGTTCTCAGACAGCCCAGTGGTTAGCGCTTCTGCCTTGAGATGCAAAGGTCGAGGGTTCCAATCCCCTTGCCGGCATCAATGTGGTTGCTTGCCTCCTTACAGTATCGTTGAGACTAAAGGACAGCAAGCTGCGGACTAGAAGATGGTTGCTTTCTGAGAACTAGAGCGAGAAGGAAGGATACGGAGGACCAGAGGGATGTGGAGTATTGTGCCGAAGTGAGTGTGAAGATGGTGTTGAAGCAGAGCTGTGGAACTCGAGCATGAAGGAAGACCAGTACGGTGGCTGAAGCGGAATTAGCGTGAAGGTGGTGTCGGAACGGAGGTTGGAACAGGTCAAAAAAAACACGTCTACAAAAAAATCGAAGAGCAGTGACGTTACACTGGGGCTACCGCTCCGCACCTTGTGAGCAACACTTCAAAATGCAGATTTGAACTTGGCTAACATCTTAACGCTGGCAGAGACTCGAACTCAAGACCCGTCCGCCAGACAGATGGTTGAAGGGCGGTTACTTTACGCTGGGGCTATCACTTTGCACCTGGTGAGCTGCTCTTCCAAATGCTGATTTGAATTTGGCTAACATCTGAGCCCTGGCTGAAAAAAGAAAGCCAAAAGACAGGGTCACAAACCCACGAACTGTCCGACAGATGGTTAGGTGAAGGGCGGTGACATTGTGCTGGTGCTATTGCTTCCAAATACAGATTTGAACTTGGCTAACAAAAGAAAGAGAAAAGACAGGTACTCGAACCGGCGAATCGTCTGACATTGGAATGGTTGAATGGCTTCAACATTACGCAAGGGCTATCGCTGCTCACCTGGTTGGCAATGCTTCCAAACGCAGAAGGGAGCTTGGCTAATGTCGTAGCCCTGGCTGTCAAAGCAGAGGATTAGTGTGTGGGTTAGGCTGGGAGACTGTGTGGGGAAAACATTGAGCGTGAAGACTGGGGGCTCAGGAGGTGGATGACAGATGTTCAAGCTGGTGGAGAATAAAATAAACAAAAAAAAAAAGCTGATGAATGATTTTTTTTTTCCTCCACCCCCATAATTGCCATAACCTCTCTCTTTCTTCATCTTTTTTGCCAGCATTCCCTTTCTGCCACTACCGACCACCCTGACCAGCCTTACCATCCTTGTCTTTTCCGACAGCTCTTTCGCACGCCTCACCGTCCTCGCTTCCACCAATCAGGGCGCCGGTGCCTTCACTGTCCTGCGGCAGCTCATCACCATCCTTACAGCCTTCACGATAGGTCTCTCGCTTGCGTCTTCGCTGACACTTACCCACGTTCCTGGATCACGATAGGTCTCTTCACTGGCCACTGCTTTCACCGTCCTTGTTCCTTTGCTGAGGATCTCCAATGTTCCGGGCATATCCGCCTTCCTGGATGCGGGCTGGACTCTTCTGGTACGTCTCACCATCACCTGGCTTCTGGACCATCACGGGAATCGAACTCAGGACCTTTGGGTTGCAAGGCAGCGACGCTAACCACCTGGCTATGCGAGCTACCTGTATTCTGGGCGTTGTTTGGACGGCCCTTCATTTTTTTGGGTGGTTAGACTTGAACCCTCCAGCTGGTGTCTTTCTGAGAACTAGAGCGAGAAGGAAGGATACGGAGGACCAGAGGGATGTGGAGTATTGTGCCGAAGTGAGTGTGAAGATGGTGTTGAAGCAGAGCTGTGGAACTCGAGCATGAAGGAAGACTAGTACGGTGGCTGAAGCGGAATTAGCGTGAAGGTGGTGTCGGAACGGAGGTGAGTGTGAAGCAGTGTCCAGCTGTGTGGTAGATGGTGTCAAAGCAGAGGATTAGTGTGTGGGTTAGGCTGGGAGACTGTGTGGGGAAGACATTGAGCGTGAAGACTGGGGGCTCAGGAGGTGGATGACAGGTGTTCAAGCTGGTGGAGAATAAAATAAACAAAAAAAAAAGCTGATGAATGATTTTTTTTTTCCTCCACCCCCATAATTGCCATAACCTCTCTCTTTCTTCATCTTTTTTGCCAGCATTCCCTTTCTGCCACTACCGACCACCCTGACCAGCCTTACCATCCTGCCACTCTGGTCTTTTCCGACAGCTCTTTCGCACGCCTCACCGTCCTCGCTTCCACCAATCAGGGCGCCGGTGCCTTCACTGCCCTGCGGCAGCTCATCACCATCCTTACAGCCTTCACGATAGGTCTCTCGCTTGCGTCTTCGCTGACATTGAAGTGGAGGCTAGGAGAACGGGTGGGGAGGAGAGTCAGAGTGGAGGCTGGGTGCCAAAGTGCTGTCCTGGTGGTGGATGACAGGTGTTGGAGCAGGCAAAAATAAAAGTACGTATACAAAAAAATTGAAGAGCGGTGACATTACACTGGGGCTACCGCACCACGCCTTGTGGGCAAGTCTTCAAAATGCAGATTTGAACTTGGCTAACAAAAGAAAGAGAAAAGACAGGGACTTGAACCCGACAGACGGATGGTTGAAGGGTGGTGACATTATGTCGGGGCTATCACCTTGCACCAGGTGGGCAGGTTTTCCGAATGCTGATTTGAACTTGGCCAACATCTTGGTGATGGATGACAGGTGCTGGAGCAGGTCAAAAAAAAAAAAACACGTCTACAAAAAATTTGAAGAGCAGTGACATTACACTGGGGCAACTCTTCAAAATGCAGATTTGAACTTGGCTAACGTCTTAGCGCTGGCTTACAAAAGGTACTTGAACCCGACAGACGGACGGTTGAAGGGTGCTGACATTATGCCGGGGGGGGGCTATCACCTTGCACCTGCTGGGCAGGCCTTCCGAATGCTGATTTGAACTTGGCCAACATCTTGGTGGTGGATGACAGGTGTTGGAACAGGTCAAAAAAAACACGTCTACAAAATAATCGAAGAGCAGTGACGTTACACTGGGGCTACCGCTCCGCACCTTGTGAGCAACACTTCAAAATGCAGATTTGAACTTGGCTAACTTCTTAGCGCTGGCAGAGACTCGAACTCAAGACCCGTCCGCCAGACAGATGGTTGAAGGGCGGTTACTTTACGCTGGGGCTATCACTTTGCACCTGGTGAGCTGCTCTTCCAAATGCTGATTTGAATTTGGCTAACATCTGAGCCCTGGCTGAAAAAAGAAAGCCAAAAGACAGGGTCACAAACCCACGAACTGTCCGACAGATGGTTAGGTGAAGGGCGGTGACATTGTGCTGGTGCTATTGCTTCCAAATACAGATTTGAACTTGGCTAACAAAAGAAAGAGAAAAGACAGGTACTCGAACCGGCGAATCGTCTGACATTGGAATGGTTGAATGGCTTCAACATTACGCAAGGGCTATCGCTGCTCACCTGGTTGGCAATGCTTCCAAACGCAGAAGGGAGCTTGGCTAATGTCGTAGCCCTGGCTGACATAAGAAAAAGAAAAGAAAGGGACTCACTGGAAGACCACTGTATCGAGTTCTCAGACAGCCCAGTGGTTAGCGCTTCTGCCTTGAGATGCAAAGGTCGAGGGTTCCAATCCCCTTGCCGGCATCAATGTGGTTGCTTGCCTCCTTACAGTATCGTTGAGACTAAAGGACAGCAAGCTGCGGACTAGAAGATGGTTGCTTTCTGAGAACTAGAGCGAGAAGGAAGGATACGGAGGACCAGAGGGATGTGGAGTATTGTGCCGAAGTGAGTGTGAAGATGGTGTTGAAGCAGAGCTGTGGAACTCGAGCATGAAGGAAGACTAGTACGGTGGCTGAAGCGGAATTAGCGTGAAGGTGGTGTCGGAACGGAGGTGAGTGTGAAGCAGTGTCCAGCTGTGTGGTAGATGGTGTCAAAGCAGAGGATTAGTGTGTGGGTTAGGCTGGGAGACTGTGTGGGGAAGACATTGAGCGTGAAGACTGGGGGCTCAGGAGGTGGATGACAGGTGTTCAAGCTGGTGGAGAATAAAATAAACAAAAAAAAAAGCTGATGAATCATTTTTTTTTCCTCCACCCCCATAATTGCCATAACCTCTCTCTTTCTTCATCTTTTTTGCCAGAATTCCCTTTCTGCCACTACCGACCACCCTGACCAGCCTTACCATCCTGCCACTCTGGTCTTTTCCGACAGCTCTTTCGCACGCCTCACCGTCCTCGCTTCCACCAATCAGGGCGCCGGTGCCTTCACTGCCCTGCGGCAGCTCATCACCATCCTTACAGCCTTCACGATAGGTCTCTCGCTTGCGTCTTCGCTGACACTTACCCACGTTCCTGGATCACGATAGGTCTCTTCACTGGCCACTGCTTTCACCGTCCTTGTTCCTTTGCTGAGGATCTCCAATGTTCCGGGCATATCCGCCTTCCTGGATGCGGGCTGGACTCTTCTGGTACGTCTCACCATCACCTGGCTTCTGGACCATCACGGGAATCGAACTCAGGACCTTTGGGTTGCAAGGCAGCGACGCTAACCACCTGGCTATGCGAGCTACCTGTATTCTGGGCGTTGTTTGGACGGCCCTTCATTTTTTTGGGTGGTTGGACTTGAACCCTCCAGCTATTGAGCAACAAAAGGGCGGCAGATGGTGTCAAAGCAGAGGCTTAGCGTGTTGAAGATGGTGAGCCGGGAGGATGACATTGAAGTGGAGGCTAGGAGAACGGGTGGGGAGGAGAGTCAGAGTGGAGGCTGGGTGCCAAAGTGCTGTCCTGGTGGTGGATGACAGGTGTTGGAGCAGGCAAAAATAAAAGTACGTATACAAAAAAATTGAAGAGCGGTGACATTACACTGGGGCTACCGCACCACGCCTTGTGGGCAAGTCTTCAAAATGCAGATTTGAACTTGGCTAACAAAAGAAAGAGAAAAGACAGGGACTTGAACCCGACAGACGGATGGTTGAAGGGTGGTGACATTATGTCGGGGCTATCACCTTGCACCAGGTGGGCAGGTTTTCCGAATGCTGATTTGAACTTGGCCAACATCTTGGTGATGGATGACAGGTGCTGGAGCAGGTCAAAAAAAAAAAACACGTCTACAAAAAATTTGAAGAGCAGTGACGTTACACTGGGGCAACTCTTCAAAATGCAGATTTGAACTTGGCTAACGTCTTAGCGCTGGCTTACAAAAGGTACTTGAACCCGACAGACGGACGGTTGAAGGGTGCTGACATTATGCCGGGGGGGGCTATCACCTTGCACCTGCTGGGCAGGCCTTCCGAATGCTGATTTGAACTTGGCCAACATCTTGGTGGTGGATGACAGGTGTTGGAACAGGTCAAAAAAAACACGTCTACAAAATAATCGAAGAGCAGTGACGTTACACTGGGGCTACCGCTCCGCACCTTGTGAGCAACACTTCAAAATGCAGATTTGAACTTGGCTAACATCTTAGCGCTGGCAGAGAGCGTAAAGACAGGGACTCGAACTCAAGACCCGTCTGCCAGACAGATGGTTGAAGGGCGGTTACTTTACGCTGGGGCTATCACTTTGCACCTGGTGAGCTGCTCTTCCAAATGCTGATTTGAATTTGGCTAACATCTGAGCCCTGGCTGAAAAAAGAAAGCCAAAAGACAGGGTCACAAACCCACGAACTGTCCGACAGATGGTTAGGTGAAGGGCGGTGACATTGTGCTGGTGCTATTGCTTCCAAATACAGATTTGAACTTGGCTAACAAAAGAAAGAGAAAAGACAGGTACTCGAACCGGCGAACCGGCTGGCATTGGAATGGTTGAATGGCTTCAACATTACGCAAGGGCTATCGCTGCTCACCTGGTTGGCAATGCTTCCAAACGCAGAAGGGAGCTTGGCTAATGTCGTAGCCCTGGCTGACATAAGAAAAAGAAAAGAAAGGGACTCACTGGAAGGCCACTGTATCGAGTTCTCAGACAGCCCAGTGGTTAGCGCTTCTGCCTTGAAATGCAAAGGTCGAGGGTTCCAATCCCCTTGCCGGCATCAATGTGGTTGCTTGCCTCCTTACAGTATCGTTGAGACTAAAGGACAGCAAGCTGCGGACTAGAAGATGGTTGCTTTCTGAGAACTAGAGCGAGAAGGAAGGATACGGAGGACCAGAGGGATGTGGAGTATTGTGCCGAAGTGAGTGTGAAGATGGTGTTGAAGCAGAGCTGTGGAACTCGAGCATGAAGGAAGACCAGTACGGTGGCTGAAGCGGAATTAGCGTGAAGGTGGTGTCGGAACGGAGGTGAGTGTGAAGCAGTGTCCAGCTGTGTGGTAGATGGTGTCAAAGCAGAGGATTAGTGTGTGGGTTAGGCTGGGAGACTGTGTGGGGAAAACATTGAGCGTGAAGACTGGGGGCTCAGGAGGTGGATGACAGATGTTCAAGCTGGTGGAGAATAAAATAAACAAAAAAAAAAAAGCTGATGAATGATTTTTTTTTTTCCTCCACCCCCATAATTGCCATAACCTCTCTCTTTCTTCATCTTTTTTGCCAGCATTCCCTTTCTGCCACTACCGACCACCCTGACCAGCCTGCCACTCTGGTCTTTTCCGACAGCTCTTTCGCACGCCTCACCGTCCTCGCTTCCACCAATCAGGGCGCCGGTGCCTTCACTGTCCTGCGGCAGCTCATCACCATCCTTACAGCCTTCACGATAGGTCTCTCGCTTGCGTCTTCGCTGACACTTACCCACGTTCCTGGATCACGATAGGTCTCTTCACTGGCCACTGCTTTCACCGTCCTTGTTCCTTTGCTGAGGATCTCCAATGTTCCGGGCATATCCGCCTTCCTGGATGCGGGCTGGACTCTTCTGGTACGTCTCACCATCACCTGGCTTCTGGACCATCACGGGAATCGAACTCAGGACCTTTGGGTTGCAAGGCAGCGACGCTAACCACCTGGCTATGCGAGCTACCTGTATTCTGGGCGTTGTTTGGACGGCCCTTCATTTTTTTGGGTGGTTGGACTTGAACCCTCCAGCTATTGAGCAACAAAAGGGCGGCAGATGGTGTCAAAGCAGAGGCTTAGCGTGTTGAAGATGGTGAGCCGGGAGGATGACATTGAAGTGGAGGCTAGGAGAACGGGTGGGGAGGAGAGTCAGAGTGGAGGCTGGGTGCCAAAGTGCTGTCCTGGTGGTGGATGACAGGTGTTGGAGCAGGCAAAAATAAAAGTACGTATACAAAAAAATTGAAGAGCGGTGACATTACACTGGGGCTACCGCACCACGCCTTGTGGGCAAGTCTTCAAAATGCAGATTTGAACTTGGCTAACAAAAGAAAGAGAAAAGACAGGGACTTGAACCCGACAGACGGATGGTTGAAGGGTGGTGACATTATGTCGGGGCTATCACCTTGCACCAGGTGGGCAGGTTTTCCGAATGCTGATTTGAACTTGGCCAACATCTTGGTGATGGATGACAGGTGCTGGAGCAGGTCAAAAAAAAAAAAACACGTCTACAAAAAATTTGAAGAGCAGTGACGTTACACTGGGGCAACTCTTCAAAATGCAGATTTGAACTTGGCTAACGTCTTAGCGCTGGCTTACAAAAGGTACTTGAACCCGACAGACGGACGGTTGAAGGGTGCTGACATTATACCGGGGGGGGCTATCACCTTGCACCTGCTGGGCAGGCCTTCCGAATGCTGATTTGAACTTGGCCAACATCTTGGTGGTGGATGACAGGTGTTGGAACAGGTCAAAAAAAACACGTCTACAAAATAATCGAAGAGCAGTGACGTTACACTGGGGCTACCGCTCCGCACCTTGTGAGCAACACTTCAAAATGCAGATTTGAACTTGGCTAACATCTTAGCGCTGGCAGAGAGCGTAAAGACAGGGACTCGAACTCAAGACCCGTCCGCCAGACAGATGGTTGAAGGGCGGTTACTTTACGCTGGGGCTATCACTTTGCACCTGGTGAGCTGCTCTTCCAAATGCTGATTTGAATTTGGCTAACATCTGAGCCCTGGCTGAAAAAAGAAAGCCAAAAGACAGGGTCACAAACCCACGAACTGTCCGACAGATGGTTAGGTGAAGGGCGGTGACATTGTGCTGGTGCTATTGCTTCCAAATACAGATTTGAACTTGGCTAACAAAAGAAAGAGAAAAGACAGGAACTCGAACCGGCGAACCGGCTGGCATTGGAATGGTTGAATGGCTTCAACATTACGCAAGGGAAGACTCGAGCATGAAGGAAGACCAGTACGGTGGCTGAAGCGGAATTAGCGTGAAGGTGGTGTCGGAACGGAGGTGAGTGTGAAGCAGTGTCCAGCTGTGTGGTAGATGGTGTCAAAGCAGAGGATTAGTGTGTGGGTTAGGCTGGGAGACTGTGTGGGGAAAACATTGAGCGTGAAGACTGGGGGCTCAGGAGGTGGATGACAGATGTTCAAGCTGGTGGAGAATAAAATAAACAACAAAAAAAAAGCTGATGAATGATTTTTTTTTCCTCCACCCCCATAATTGCCATAACCTCTCTCTTTCTTCATCTTTTTTGCCAGCTTTCCCTTTCTGCCACTACCGACCACCCTGACCAGCCTTACCATCCTTGTCTTTTCCGACAGCTCTTTCGCACGCCTCACCGTCCTCGCTTCCACCAATCAGGGCGCCGGTGCCTTCACTGTCCTGCGGCAGCTCATCACCATCCTTACAGCCTTCACGATAGGTCTCTCGCTTGCGTCTTCGCTGACACTTACCCACGTTCCTGGATCACGATAGGTCTCTTCACTGGCCACTGCTTTCACCGTCCTTGTTCCTTTGCTGAGGATCTCCAATGTTCCGGGCATATCCGCCTTCCTGGATGCGGGCTGGACTCTTCTGGTACGTCTCACCATCACCTGGCTTCTGGACCATCACGGGAATCGAACTCAGGACCTTTGGGTTGCAAGGCAGCGACGCTAACCACCTGGCTATGCGAGCTACCTGTATTCTGGGCGTTGTTTGGACGGCCCTTCATTTTTTTGGGTGGTTAGACTTGAACCCTCCAGCTGGTTGCTTTCTGAGAACTAGAGCGAGAAGGAAGGATACGGAGGACCAGAGGGATGTGGAGTATTGTGCCGAAGTGAGTGTGAAGATGGTGTTGAAGCAGAGCTGTGGAACTCGAGCATGAAGGAAGACTAGTACGGTGGCTGAAGCGGAATTAGCGTGAAGGTGGTGTCGGAACGGAGGTGAGTGTGAAGCAGTGTCCAGCTGTGTGGTAGATGGTGTCAAAGCAGAGGATTAGTGTGTGGGTTAGGCTGGGAGACTGTGTGGGGAAGACATTGAGCGTGAAGACTGGGGGCTCAGGAGGTGGATGACAGGTGTTCAAGCTGGTGGAGAATAAAATAAACAAAAAAAAAAGCTGATGAATGATTTTTTTTTTCCTCCACCCCCATAATTGCCATAACCTCTCTCTTTCTTCATCTTTTTTGCCAGCATTCCCTTTCTGCCACTACCGACCACCCTGACCAGCCTTACCATCCTGCCACTCTGGTCTTTTCCGACAGCTCTTTCGCACGCCTCACCGTCCTCGCTTCCACCAATCAGGGCGCCGGTGCCTTCACTGCCCTGCGGCAGCTCATCACCATCCTTACAGCCTTCACGATAGGTCTCTCGCTTGCGTCTTCGCTGACATTGAAGTGGAGGCTAGGAGAACGGGTGGGGAGGAGAGTCAGAGTGGAGGCTGGGTGCCAAAGTGCTGTCCTGGTGGTGGATGACAGGTGTTGGAGCAGGCAAAAATAAAAGTACGTATACAAAAAAATTGAAGAGCGGTGACATTACACTGGGGCTACCGCACCACGCCTTGTGGGCAAGTCTTCAAAATGCAGATTTGAACTTGGCTAACAAAAGAAAGAGAAAAGACAGGGACTTGAACCCGACAGACGGATGGTTGAAGGGTGGTGACATTATGTCGGGGCTATCACCTTGCACCAGGTGGGCAGGTTTTCCGAATGCTGATTTGAACTTGGCCAACATCTTGGTGGTGGATGACAGGTGTTGGAACAGGTCAAAAAAAACACGTCTACAAAATAATCGAAGAGCAGTGACGTTACACTGGGGCTACCGCTCCGCACCTTGTGAGCAACACTTCAAAATGCAGATTTGAACTTGGCTAACATCTTAGCGCTGGCAGAGAGCGTAAAGACAGGGACTCGAACTCAAGACCCGTCCGCCAGACAGATGGTTGAAGGGCGGTTACTTTACGCTGGGGCTATCACTTTGCACCTGGTGAGCTGCTCTTCCAAATACTGATTTGAATTTGGCTAACATCTGAGCCCTGGCTGAAAAAAGAAAGCCAAAAGACAGGGTCACAAACCCACGAACTGTCCGACAGATGGTTAGGTGAAGGGCGGTGACATTGTGCTGGTGCTATTTCTTCCAAATACAGATTTGAACTTGGCTAACAAAAGAAAGAGAAAAGACAGGTACTCGAACCGGGAATCACGGGAATCGAACTCAGGACCTTTAGGTTGCAAGGCAGCGACGCTAACCACCTGGCTATGCGAGCTACCTGTATTATGGGCGTTGTTTGGATGGCCCTTCATTTTTTTGGGTGGTTGGACTTGAACCCTCCAGCTATTGAGCAACAAAAGGGCGGCAGATGGTGTCAAAGCAGAGGCTTAGCGTGTTGAAGATGGTGAGCCGGGAGGATGACATTGAAGTGGAGGCTAGGAGAACGGGTGGGGAGGAGAGTCAGAGTGGAGGCTGGGTGCCAAAGTGCTGTCCTGGTGGTGGATGACAGGTGTTGGAGCAGGCAAAAATAAAAGTGTATACAAAAAAATTGAAGAGCGGTGACATTACACTGGGGCTACCGCACCACGCCTTGTGGGCAAGTCTTCAAAATGCAGATTTGAACTTGGCTAACAAAAGAAAGAGAAAAGACAGGGACATGAACCCGACAGACGGATGGTTGAAGGGTGGTGACATTATGTCGGGGCTATCACCTTGCACCAGGTGTGCAGGTTTTCCGAATGCTGATTTGAACTTGGCCAACATCTTGGTGATGGATGACAGGTGCTGGAGCAGGTCAAAAAAAAAAAAACACGTCTACAAAAAATTTGAAGAGCAGTGACGTTACACTGGGGCAACTCTTCAAAATGCAGATTTGAACTTGGTTAGATGGTTAGGTGAAGGGCGGTGACATTGTGCTGGTGCTATTGCTTCCAAATACAGATTTGAACTTGGCTAACAAAAGAAAGAGAAAAGACAGGTACTCGAACCGGCAAATCGTCTGACATTGGAATGGTTGAATGGCTTCAACATTACGCAAGGGCTATCGCTGCTCACCTGGTTGGCAATGCTTCCAAACGCAGAAGGGAGCTTGGCTAATGTCGTAGCCCTGGCTGACATAAGAAAAAGAAAAGAAAGGGACTCACCACGCCTTGTGGGCAAGTCTTCAAAATGCAGATTTGAACTTGGCTAACAAAAGAAAGAGAAAAGACAGGGACTTGAACCCGACAGACGGATGGGAGCTTGGCTAATGTCGTAGCCCTGGCTGACATAAGAAAAAGAAAAGAAAGGGACTCACTGGAAGGCCACTGTATCGAGTTCTCAGACAGCCCAGTGGTTAGCGCTTCTGCCTTGAGATGCAAAGGTCGAGGGTTCCAATCCCCTTGCCGGCATCAATGTGGTTGCTTGCCTCCTTACAGTATCGTTGAGACTAAAGGACAGCAAGCTGCGGACTAGAAGATGGTTGCTTTCTGAGAACTAGAGCGAGAAGGAAGGATACGGAGGACCAGAGGGATGTGGAGTATTGTGCCGAAGTGAGTGTGAAGATGGTGTTGAAGCAGAGCTGTGGAACTCGAGCATGAAGGAAGACCAGTACGGTGGCTGAAGCGGAATTAGCGTGAAGGTGGTGTCGGAACGGAGGTGAGTGTGAAGCAGTGTCCAGCTGTGTGGTAGATGGTGTCAAAGCAGAGGATTAGTGTGTGGGTTAGGCTGGGAGACTGTGTGGGGAAAACATTGAGTGTGAAGACTGGAGGCTCAGGAGGTGGATGACAGATGTTCAAGCTGGTGGAGAATAAAATAAACAAAAAAAAAGCTGATGAATGATTTTTTTTTCCCTCCACCCCCATAATTGCCATAACCTCTCTCTTTCTTCATCTTTTTTGCCAGCATTCCCTTTCTGCCAATCAGGGCGCCGGTGCCTTCACTGTCCTGCGGCAGCTCATCACCATCCTTACAGCTTTCACGATAGGTCTCTCGCTTGCGTCTTCGCTGACACTTACCCACGTTCCTGGATCACGATAGGTCTCTTCACTGGCCACTGCTTTCACCGTCCTTGTTCCTTTGCTGAGGATCTCCAAAGTTCCGGGCATATCCGCCTTCCTGGATGCGGGCTGGACTCTTCTGGTACGTCTCACCATCACCTGGCTTCTGGACCATCACGGGAATCGAACTCAGGACCTTTGGGTTGCAAGGCAGCGACGCTAACCACCTGGCTATGCGAGCTACCTGTATTTTGGGTGTTGTTTGGACGGCCCTTCATTTTTTTGGGTGGTTAGACTTGAACCCTCCAGCTATTGAGCAACAAAAGGGCGGCAGATGGTGTCAAAGCAGAGGCTTAGCGTGTTGAAGATGGTGAGCCGGGAGGATGACATTGAAGTGGAGGCTAGGAGAACGGGTGGGGAGGAGAGTCAGAGTGGAGGCTGGGTGCCAAAGTGCTGTCCTGGTGGTGGATGACAGGTGTTGGAGCAGGCAAAAATAAAAGTACGTATACAAAAAAATTGAAGAGCGGTGACATTACACTGGGGCTACCGCACCACGCCTTGTGGGCAAGTCTTCAAAATGCAGATTTGAACTTGGCTAACAAAAGAAAGAGAAAAGACAGGGACTTGAACCCGACAGACGGATGGTTGAAGGGTGGTGACATTATGTCGGGGCTATCACCTTGCACCAGGTGGGCAGGTTTTCCGAATGCTGATTTGAACTTGGCCAACATCTTGGTGATGGATGACAGGTGCTGGAGCAGGTCAAAAAAAAAAAAACACGTCTACAAAAAATTTGAAGAGCAGTGACGTTACACTGGGGCAACTCTTCAAAATGCAGATTTGAACTTGGCTAACGTCTTAGCGCTGGCTTACAAAAGGTACTTGAACCCGACAGACGGACGGTTGAAGGGTGCTGACATTATGCCGGGGGGGGCTATCACCTTGCACCTGCTGGGCAGGCCTTCCGAATGCTGATTTGAACTTGGCCAACATCTTGGTGGTGGATGACAGGTGTTGGAACAGGTCAAAAAAAACACGTCTACAAAATAATCGAAGAGCAGTGACGTTACACTGGGGCTACCGCTCCGCACCTTGTGAGCAACACTTCAAAATGCAGATTTGAACTTGGCTAACATCTTAGCGCTGGCAGAGAGCGTAAAGACAGGGACTCGAACTCAAGACCCGTCCGCCAGACAGATGGTTGAAGGGCGGTTACTTTACGCTGGGGCTATCACTTTGCACCTGGTGAGCTGCTCTTCCAAATGCTGATTTGAATTTGGCTAACATCTGAGCCCTGGCTGAAAAAAGAAAGCCAAAAGACAGGGTCACAAACCCACGAACTGTCCGACAGATGGTTAGGTGAAGGGCGGTGACATTGTGCTGGTGCTATTGCTTCCAAATACAGATTTGAACTTGGCTAACAAAAGAAAGAGAAAAGACAGGTACTCGAACCGGCGAACCGGCTGGCATTGGAATGGTTGAATGGCTTCAACATTACGCAAGGGCTATCGCTGCTCACCTGGTTGGCAATGCTTCCAAACGCAGAAGGGAGCTTGGCTAATGTCGTAGCCCTGGCTGACATAAGAAAAAGAAAAGAAAGGGACTCACTGGAAGGCCACTGTATCGAGTTCTCAGACAGCCCAGTGGTTAGCGCTTCTGCCTTGAGATGCAAAGGTCGAGGGTTCCAATCCCCTTGCCGGCATCAATGTGGTTGCTTGCCTCCTTACAGTATCGTTGAGACTAAAGGACAGCAAGCTGCGGACTAGAAGATGGTTGCTTTCTGAGAACTAGAGCGAGAAGGAAGGATACGGAGGACCAGAGGGATGTGGAGTATTGTGCCGAAGTGAGTGTGAAGATGGTGTTGAAGCAGAGCTGTGGAACTCGAGCATGAAGGAAGACCAGTATGGTGGCTGAAGCGGAATTAGCGTGAAGGTGGTGTTGGAACGGAGGTGAGTGTGAAGCAGTGTCCAGCTGTGTGGTAGATGGTGTCAAAGCAGAGGATTAGTGTGTGGGTTAGGCTGGGAGACTGTGTGGGGAAAACATTGAGCGTGAAGACTGGGGGCTCAGGAGGTGGATGACAGATGTTCAAGCTGGTGGAGAATAAAATAAACAAAAAAAAAAAGCTGATGAATGATTTTTTTTTTCCTCCACCCCCATAATTGCCATAACCTCTCTCTTTCTTCATCTTTTTTGCCAGCATTCCCTTTCTGCCACTACCGACCACCCTGACCAGCCTTACCATCCTTGTCTTTTCCGACAGCTCTTTCGCACGCCTCACCGTCCTCGCTTCCACCAATCAGGGCGCCGGTGCCTTCACTGTCCTGCGGCAGCTCATCACCATCCTTACAGCCTTCACGATAGGTCTCTCGCTTGCGTCTTCGCTGACACTTACCCACGTTCCTGGATCACGATAGGTCTCTTCACTGGCCACTGCTTTCACCGTCCTTGTTCCTTTGCTGAGGATCTCCAATGTTCCGGGCATATCCGCCTTCCTGGATGCGGGCTGGACTCTTCTGGTACGTCTCACCATCACCTGGCTTCTGGACCATCACGGGAATCGAACTCAGGACCTTTGGGTTGCAAGGCAGCGACGCTAACCACCTGGCTATGCGAGCTACCTGTATTCTGGGCGTTGTTTGGACGGCCCTTCATTTTTTTGGGTGGTTAGACTTGAACCCTCCAGCTATTGAGCAACAAAAGGGCGGCAGATGGTGTCAAAGCAGAGGCTTAGCGTGTTGAAGATGGTGAGCCGGGAGGATGACATTGAAGTGGAGGCTAGGAGAACGGGTGGGGAGGAGAGTCAGAGTGGAGGCTGGGTGCCAAAGTGCTGTCCTGGTGGTGGATGACAGGTGTTGGAGCAGGCAAAAATAAAAGTACGTATACAAAAAAATTGAAGAGCGGTGACATTACACTGGGGCTACCGCACCACGCCTTGTGGGCAAGTCTTCAAAATGCAGATTTGAACTTGGCTAACAAAAGAAAGAGAAAAGACAGGGACTTGAACCCGACAGACGGATGGGAGCTTGGCTAATGTCGTAGCCCTGGCTGACATAAGAAAAAGAAAAGAAAGGGACTCACTGGAAGGCCACTGTATCGAGTTCTCAGACAGCCCAGTGGTTAGCGCTTCTGCCTTGAGATGCAAAGGTCGAGGGTTCCAATCCCCTTGCCGGCATCAATGTGGTTGCTTGCCTCCTTACAGTATCGTTGAGACTAAAGGACAGCAAGCTGCGGACTAGAAGATGGTTGCTTTCTGAGAACTAGAGCGAGAAGGAAGGATACGGAGGACCAGAGGGATGTGGAGTATTGTGCCGAAGTGAGTGTGAAGATGGTGTTGAAGCAGAGCTGTGGAACTCGAGCATGAAGGAAGACCAGTACGGTGGCTGAAGCGGTATTAGCGTGAAGGTGGTGTCGGAACGGAGGTGAGTGTGAAGCAGTGTCCAGCTGTGTGGTAGATGGTGTCAAAGCAGAGGATTAGTGTGTGGGTTAGGCTGGGAGACTGTGTGGGGAAAACATTGAGTGTGAAGACTGGGGGCTCAGGAGGTGGATGACAGATGTTCAAGCTGGTGGAGAATAAAATAAACAAAAAAAAAGCTGATGAATGATTTTTTTTTCCCTCCACCCCCATAATTGCCATAACCTCTCTCTTTCTTCATCTTTTTTGCCAGCATTCCCTTTCTGCCAATCAGGGCGCCGGTGCCTTCACTGTCCTGCGGCAGCTCATCACCATCCTTACAGCCTTCAGGATAGGTCTCTCGCTTGCGTCTTCGCTGACACTTACCCACGTTCCTGGATCACGATAGGTCTCTTCACTGGCCACTGCTTTCACCGTCCTTGTTCCTTTGCTGAGGATCTCCAAAGTTCCGGGCATATCCGCCTTCCTGGATGCGGGCTGGACTCTTCTGGTACGTCTCACCATCACCTGGCTTCTGGACCACCACGGGAATCGAACTCAGGACCTTTGGGTTGCAAGGCAGCGACGCTAACCACCTGGCTATGCGAGCTACCTGTATTCTGGGTGTTGTTTGGACGGCCCTTCATTTTTTTGGGTGGTTAGACTTGAACCCTCCAGCTATTGAGCAACAAAAGGGCGGCAGATGGTGTCAAAGCAGAGGCTTAGCGTGTTGAAGATGGTGAGCCGGGAGGATGACATTGAAGTGGAGGCTAGGAGAACGGGTGGGGAGGAGAGTCAGAGTGGAGGCTGGGTGCCAAAGTGCTGTCCTGGTGGTGGATGACAGGTGTTGGAGCAGGCAAAAATAAAAGTACGTATACAAAAAAATTGAAGAGCGGTGACATTACACTGGGGCTACCGCACCACGCCTTGTGGGCAAGTCTTCAAAATGCAGATTTGAACTTGGCTAACAAAAGAAAGAGAAAAGACAGGGACTTGAACCCGACAGACGGATGGTTGAAGGGTGGTGACATTATGTCGGGGCTATCACCTTGCACCAGGTGGGCAGGTTTTCCGAATGCTGATTTGAACTTGGCCAACATCTTGGTGATGGATGACAGGTGCTGGAGCAGGTCAAAAAAAAAAAAACACGTCTACAAAAAATTTGAAGAGCAGTGACGTTACACTGGGGCAACTCTTCAAAATGCAGATTTGAACTTGGCTAACGTCTTAGCGCTGGCTTACAAAAGGTACTTGAACCCGACAGACGGACGGTTGAAGGGTGCTGACATTATGCCGGGGGGGGCTATCACCTTGCACCTGCTGGGCAGGCCTTCCGAATGCTGATTTGAACTTGGCCAACATCTTGGTGGTGGATGACAGGTGTTGGAACAGGTCAAAAAAAACACGTCTACAAAATAATCGAAGAGCAGTGACGTTACACTGGGGCTACCGCTCCGCACCTTGTGAGCAGCACTTCAAAATGCAGATTTGAACTTGGCTAACATCTTAGCGCTGGCAGAGAGCGTAAAGACAGGGACTCGAACTCAAGACCCGTCCGCCAGACAGATGGTTGAAGGGCGGTTACTTTACGCTGGGGCTATCACTTTGCACCTGGTGAGCCGCTCTTCCAAATGCTGATTTGAATTTGGCTAACACCTGAGCCCTGGCTGAAAAAAGAAAGCCAAAAGACAGGGTCACAAACCCACGAACTGTCCGACAGATGGTTAGGTGAAGGGCGGTGACATTGTGCTGGTGCTATTGCTTCCAAATACAGATTTGAACTTGGCTAACAAAAGAAAGAGAAAAGACAGGTACTCGAACCGGCTGGCATTGGAATGGTTGAATGGCTTCAACATTACGCAAGGGCTATCGCTGCTCACCTGGTTGGCAATGCTTCCAAACGCAGAAGGGAGCTTGGCTAATGTCGTAGCCCTGGCTGACATAAGAAAAAGAAAAGAAAGGGACTCACTGGAAGGCCACTGTATCGAGTTCTCAGACAGCCCAGTGGTTAGCGCTTCTGCCTTGACATGCAAAGGTCGAGGGTTCCAATCCCCTTGCCGGCATCAATGTGGTTGCTTGCCTCCTTACAGTATCGTTGAGACTAAAGGACAGCAAGCTGCGGACTAGAAGATGGTTGCTTTCTGAGAACTAGAGCGAGAAGGAAGGATACGGAGGACCAGAGGGATGTGGAGTATTGTGCCGAAGTGAGTGTGAAGATGGTGTTGAAGCAGAGCTGTGGAACTCGAGCATGAAGGAAGACCAGTACGGTGGCTGAAGCGGAATTAGCGTGAAGGTGGTGTCGGAACGGAGGTGAGTGTGAAGCAGTGTCCAGCTGTGTGGTAGATGGTGTCAAAGCAGAGGATTAGTGTGTGGGTTAGGCTGGGAGACTGTGTGGGGAAAACATTGAGCGTGAAGACTGGGGGCTCAGGAGGTGGATGACAGATGTTCAAGCTGGTGGAGAATAAAATAAACAAAAAAAAAAAGCTGATGAATGATTTTTTTTTTCCTCCACCCCCATAATTGCCATAACCTCTCTCTTTCTTCATCTTTTTTGCCAGCATTCCCTTTCTGCCACTACCGACCACCCTGACCAGCCTTACCATCCTTGTCTTTTCCGACAGCTCTTTCGCACGCCTCACCGTCCTCGCTTCCACCAATCAGGGCGCCGGTGCCTTCACTGTCCTGCGGCAGCTCATCACCATCCTTACAGCCTTCACGATAGGTCTCTCGCTTGCGTCTTCGCTGACACTTACCCACGTTCCTGGATCACGATAGGTCTCTTCACTGGCCACTGCTTTCACCGTCCTTGTTCCTTTGCTGAGGATCTCCAATGTTCCGGGCATATCCGCCTTCCTGGATGCGGGCTGGACTCTTCTGGTACGTCTCACCATCACCTGGCTTCTGGACCATCACGGGAATCGAACTCAGGACCTTTGGGTTGCAAGGCAGCGACGCTAACCACCTGGCTATGCGAGCTACCTGTATTCTGGGCGTTGTTTGGACGGCCCTTCATTTTTTTGGGTGGTTAGACTTGAACCCTCCAGCTATTGAGCAACAAAAGGGCGGCAGATGGTGTCAAAGCAGAGGCTTAGCGTGTTGAAGATGGTGAGCCGGGAGGATGACATTGAAGTGGAGGCTAGGAGAACGGGTGGAGAGGAGAGTCAGAGTGGAGGCTGGGTGCCAAAGTGCTGTCCTGGTGGTGGATGACAGGTGTTGGAGCAGGCAAAAATAAAAGTACGTATACAAAAAAATTGAAGAGCGGTGACATTACACTGGGGCTACCGCACCACGCCTTGTGGGCAAGTCTTCAAAATGCAGATTTGAACTTGGCTAACAAAAGAAAGAGAAAAGACAGGGACTTGAACCCGACAGACGGATGGTTGAAGGGTGGTGACATTATGTCGGGGCTATCACCTTGCACCAGGTGGGCAGGTTTTCCGAATGCTGATTTGAACTTGGCCAACATCTTGGTGATGGATGACAGGTGCTGGAGCAGGTCAAAAAAAAAAAAACACGTCTACAAAAAATTTGAAGAGCAGTGACGTTACACTGGGGCAACTCTTCAAAATGCAGATTTGAACTTGGCTAACGTCTTAGCGCTGGCTTACAAAAGGTACTTGAACCCGACAGACGGACGGTTGAAGGGTGCTGACATTATGCCGGGGGGGGCTATCACCTTGCACCTGCTGGGCAGGCCTTCTGAATGCTGATTTGAACTTGGCCAACATCTTGGTGGTGGATGACAGGTGTTGGAACAGGTCAAAAAAAACACGTCTACAAAATAATCGAAGAGCAGTGACGTTACACTGGGGCTACCGCTCCGCACCTTGTGAGCAACACTTCAAAATGCAGATTTGAACTTGGCTAACTTCTTAGCGCTGGCAGAGAGCGTAAAGACAGGGACTCGAACTCAAGACCCGTCCGCCAGACAGATGGTTGAAGGGCGGTTACTTTACGCTGGGGCTATCACTTTGCACCTGGTGAGCTGCTCTTCCAAATACTGATTTGAATTTGGCTAACATCTGAGCCCTGGCTGAAAAAAGAAAGCCAAAAGACAGGGTCACAAACCCACGAACCGTCCGACAGATGGTTAGGTGAAGGGCGGTGACATTGTGCTGGTGCTATTTCTTCCAAATACAGATTTGAACTTGGCTAACAAAAGAAAGAGAAAAGACAGGTACTCGAACCGGGAATCACGGGAATCGAACTCAGGACCTTTGGGTTGCAAGGCAGCGACGCTAACCACCTGGCTATGCGAGCTACCTGTATTATGGGCGTTGTTTGGATGGCCCTTCATTTTTTTGGGTGGTTGGACTTGAACCCTCCAGCTATTGAGCAACAAAAGGGCGGCAGATGGTGTCAAAGCAGAGGCTTAGCGTGTTGAAGATGGTGAGCCGGGAGGATGACATTGAAGTGGAGGCTAGGAGAACGGGTGGGGAGGAGAGTCAGAGTGGAGGCTGGGTGCCAAAGTGCTGTCCTGGTGGTGGATGACAGGTGTTGGAGCAGGCAAAAATAAAAGTGTATACAAAAAAATTGAAGAGCGGTGACATTACACTGGGGCTACCGCACCACGCCTTGTGGGCAAGTCTTCAAAATGCAGATTTGAACTTGGCTAACAAAAGAAAGAGAAAAGACAGGGACATGAACCCGACAGACGGATGGTTGAAGGGTGGTGACATTATGTCGGGGCTATCACCTTGCACCAGGTGTGCAGGTTTTCCGAATGCTGATTTGAACTTGGCCAACATCTTGGTGATGGATGACAGGTGCTGGAGCAGGTCAAAAAAAAAAAAACACGTCTACAAAAAATTTGAAGAGCAGTGACGTTACACTGGGGCAACTCTTCAAAATGCAGATTTGAACTTGGCTAACGTCTTAGCGCTGGCTTACCAAAGGTACTTGAACCCGACAGACGGACGGTTGAAGGGTGCTGACATTATGCCGGCGGGGCTATCACCTTGCACCTGCTGGGCAGGCCTTCCGAATGCTGATTTGAACTTGGCCAACATCTTGGTGGTGGATGACAGGTGTTGGAACAGGTCAAAAAAAACACGTCTACAAAAAAATCGAAGAGCAGTGACGTTACACTGGGGCTACCGCTCCGCACCTTGTGAGCAACACTTCAAAATGCAGATTTGAACTTGGCTAACATCTTAACGCTGGCAGAGACTCGAACTCAAGACCCGTCCGCCAGACAGATGGTTGAAGGGCGGTTACTTTACGCTGGGGCTATCACTTTGCACCTGGTGAGCTGCTCTTCCAAATGCTGATTTGAATTTGGCTAACATCTGAGCCCTGGCTGAAAAAAGAAAGCCAAAAGACAGGGTCACAAACCCACGAACTGTCCGACAGATGGTTAGGTGAAGGGCGGTGACATTGTGCTGGTGCTATTGCTTCCAAATACAGATTTGAACTTGGCTAACAAAAGAAAGAGAAAAGACAGGTACTCGAACCGGCGAATCGTCTGACATTGGAATGGTTGAATGGCTTCAACATTACGCAAGGGCTATCGCTGCTCACCTGGTTGGCAATGCTTCCAAACGCAGAAGGGAGCTTGGCTAATGTCGTAGCCCTGGCTGACATAAGAAAAAGAAAAGAAAGGGACTCACTGGAAGGCCACTGTATCGAGTTCTCAGACAGCCCAGTGGTTAGCGCTTCTGCCTTGAGATGCAAAGGTCGAGGGTTCCAATCCCCTTGCCGGCATCAATGTGGTTGCTTGCCTCCTTACAGTATCGTTGAGACTAAAGGACAGCAAGCTGCGGACTAGAAGATGGTTGCTTTCTGAGAACTAGAGCGAGAACGAAGGATACGGAGGACCAGAGGGATGTGGAGTATTGTGCCGAAGTGAGTGTGAAGATGGTGTTGAAGCAGAGCTGTGGAACTCGAGCATGAAGGAAGACCAGTACGGTGGCTGAAGCGGAATTAGCGTGAAGGTGGTGTCGGAACGGAGGTGAGTGTGAAGCAGTGTCCAGCTGTGTGGTAGATGGTGTCAAAGCAGAGGATTAGTGTGTGGGTTAGGCTGGGAGACTGTGTGGGGAAAACATTGAGTGTGAAGACTGGGGGCTCAGGAGGTGGATGACAGATGTTCAAGCTGGTGGAGAATAAAATAAACAAAAAAAAAAGCTGATGAATGATTTTTTTTTCCCTCCACCCCCATAATTGCCATAACCTCTCTCTTTCTTCATCTTTTTTGCCAGCATTCCCTTTCTGCCACTACCGACCACCCTGACCAGCCTTACCATCCTTGTCTTTTCCGACAGCTCTTTCGCACGCCTCACCGTCCTCGCTTCCACCAATCAGGGCGCCGGTGCCTTCACTGTCCTGCGGCAGCTCATCACCATCCTTACAGCCTTCACGATAGGTCTCTCGCTTGCGTCTTCACTGACACTTACCCACGTTCCTGGATCACGATAGGTCTCTTCACTGGCCACTGCTTTCACCGTCCTTGTTCCTTTGCTGAGGATCTCCAATGTTCCGGGCATATCCGCCTTCCTGGATGCGGGCTGGACTCTTCTGGTACGTCTCACCATCACCTGGCTTCTGGACCATCACGGGAATCGAACTCAGGACCTTTGGGTTGCAAGGCAGCGACGCTAACCACCTGGCTATGCGAGCTACCTGTATTCTGGGCGTTGTTTGGACGGCCCTTCATTTTTTTGGGTGGTTAGACTTGAACCCTCCAGCTATTGAGCAACAAAAGGGCGGCAGATGGTGTCAAAGCAGAGGCTTAGCGTGTTGAAGATGGTGAGCCGGGAGGATGACATTGAAGTGGAGGCTAGGAGAACGGGTGGGGAGGAGAGTCAGAGTGGAGGCTGGGTGCCAAAGTGCTGTCCTGGTGGTGGATGACAGGTGTTGGAGCAGGCAAAAATAAAAGTACGTATACAAAAAAATTGAAGAGCGGTGACATTACACTGGGGCTACCGCACCACGCCTTGTGGGCAAGTCTTCAAAATGCAGATTTGAACTTGGCTAACAAAAGAAAGAGAAAAGACAGGGACTTGAACCCGACAGACGGATGGTTGAAGGGTGGTGACATTATGTCGGGGCTATCACCTTGCACCAGGTGGGCAGGTTTTCCGAATGCTGATTTGAACTTGGCCAACATCTTGGTGATGGATGACAGGTGCTGGAGCAGGTCAAAAAAAAAAAAAACACGTCTACAAAAAATTTGAAGAGCAGTGACGTTACACTGGGGCAACTCTTCAAAATGCAGATTTGAACTTGGCTAACGTCTTAGCGCTGGCTTACAAAAGGTACTTGAACCTGACAGACGGACGGTTGAAGGGTGCTGACATTATGCCGGGGGGGGGGGCTATCACCTTGCACCTGCTGGGCAGGCCTTCCGAATGCTGATTTGAACTTGGCCAACATCTTGGTGGTGGATGACAGGTGTTGGAACAGGTCAAAAAAAACACGTCTACAAAATAATCGAAGAGCAGTGACGTTACACTGGGGCTACCGCTCCGCACCTTGTGAGCAACACTTCAAAATGCAGATTTGAACTTGGCTAACATCTTAGCGCTGGCAGAGAGCGTAAAGACAGGGACTCGAACTCAAGACCCGTCCGCCAGACAGATGGTTGAAGGGCGGTTACTTTACGCTGGGGCTATCACTTTGCACCTGGTGAGCTGCTCTTCCAAATGCTGATTTGAATTTGGCTAACATCTGAGCCCTGGCTGAAAAAAGAAAGCCAAAAGACAGGGTCACAAACCCACGAACTGTCCGACAGATGGTTAGGTGAAGGGCGGTGACATTGTGCTGGTGCTATTGCTTCCAAATACAGATTTGAACTTGGCTAACAAAAGAAAGAGAAAAGACAGGTACTCGAACCGGCGAACCGGCTGGCATTGGAATGGTTGAATGGCTTCAACATTACGCAAGGGCTATCGCTGCTCACCTGGTTGGCAATGCTTCCAAACGCAGAAGGGAGCTTGGCTAATGTCGTAGCCCTGGCTGACATAAGAAAAAGAAAAGAAAGGGACTCACTGGAAGGCCACTGTATCGAGTTCTCAGACAGCCCAGTGGTTAGCGCTTCTGCCTTGAGATGCAAAGGTCGAGGGTTCCAATCCCCTTGCCGGCATCAATGTGGTTGCTTGCCTCCTTACAGTATCGTTGAGACTAAAGGACAGCAAGCTGCGGACTAGAAGATGGTTGCTTTCTGAGAACTAGAGCGAGAAGGAAGGATACGGAGGACCAGAGGGATGTGGAGTATTGTGCCGAAGTGAGTGTGAAGATGGTGTTGAAGCAGAGCTGTGGAACTCGAGCATGAAGGAAGACCAGTACGGTGGCTGAAGTGGAATTAGCGTGAAGGTGGTGTCGGAACGGAGGTGAGTGTGAAGCAGTGTCCAGCTGTGTGGTAGATGGTGTCAAAGCAGAGGATTAGTGTGTGGGTTAGGCTGGGAGACTGTGTGGGGAAAACATTGAGTGTGAAGACTGGGGGCTCAGGAGGTGGATGACAGATGTTCAAGCTGGTGGAGAATAAAATAAACAAAAAAAAAAGCTGATGAATGATTTTTTTTTTCCCTCCACCCCCATAATTGCCATAACCTCTCTCTTTCTTCATCTTTTTTGCCAGCATTCCCTTTCTGCCAATCAGGGCGCCGGTGCCTTCACTGTCCTGCGGCAGCTCATCACCATCCTTACAGCCTTCACGATAGGTCTCTCGCTTGCGTCTTCGCTGACACTTACCCACGTTCCTGGATCACGATAGGTCTCTTCACTGGCCACTGCTTTCACCGTCCTTGTTCCTTTGCTGAGGATCTCCAATGTTCCGGGCATATCCGCCTTCCTGGATGCGGGCTGGACTCTTCTGGTACGTCTCACCATCACCTGGCTTCTGGACCATCACGGGAATCGAACTCAGGACCTTTGGGTTGCAAGGCAGCGACGCTAACCACCTGGCTATGCGAGCTACCTGTATTCTGGGTGTTGTTTGGACGGCCCTTCATTTTTTTGGGTGGTTAGACTTGAACCCTCCAGCTATTGAGCAACAAAAGGGCGGCAGATGGTGTCAAAGCAGAGGCTTAGCGTGTTGAAGATGGTGAGCCGGGAGGATGACATTGAAGTGGAGGCTAGGAGAACGGGTGGGGAGGAGAGTCAGAGTGGAGGCTGGGTGCCAAAGTGCTGTCCTGGTGGTGGATGACAGGTGTTGGAGCAGGCAAAAATAAAAGTACGTATACAAAAAAATTGAAGAGCGGTGACATTACACTGGGGCTACCGCACCACGCCTTGTGGGCAAGTCTTCAAAATGCAGATTTGAACTTGGCTAACAAAAGAAAGAGAAAAGACAGGGACTTGAACCCGACAGACGGATGGTTGAAGGGTGGTGACATTATATCGGGGCTATCACCTTGCACCAGGTGGGCAGGTTTTCCGAATGCTGATTTGAACTTGGCCAACATCTTGGTGATGGATGACAGGTGCTGGAGCAGGTCAAAAAAAAAAAAACACGTCTACAAAAAATTTGAAGAGCAGTGACGTTACACTGAGGCAACTCTTCAAAATGCAGATTTGAACTTGGCTAACGTCTTAGCGCTGGCTTACAAAAGGTACTTGAACCCGACAGACGGACGGTTGAAGGGTGCTGACATTATGCCGGGGGGGCTATCACCTTGCACCTGCTGGGCAGGCCTTCCGAATGCTGATTTGAACTTGGCCAACATCTTGGTGGTGGATGACAGGTGTTGGAACAGGTCAAAAAAAACACGTCTACAAAATAATCGAAGAGCAGTGACGTTACACTGGGGCTACCGCTCCGCACCTTGTGAGCAACACTTCAAAATGCAGATTTGAACTTGGCTAACATCTTAGCGCTGGCAGAGAGCGTAAAGACAGGGACTCGAACTCAAGACCCGTCCGCCAGACAGATGGTTGAAGGGCGGTTACTTTACGCTGGGGCTATCACTTTGCACCTGGTGAGCTGCTCTTCCAAATGCTGATTTGAATTTGGCTAACATCTGAGCCCTGGCTGAAAAAAGAAAGCCAAAAGACAGGGTCACAAACCCACGAACTGTCCGACAGATGGTTAGGTGAAGGGCGGTGACATTGTGCTGGTGCTATTGCTTCCAAATACAGATTTGAACTTGGCTAACAAAAGAAAGAGAAAAGACAGGTACTCGAACCGGCGAATCGTCTGACATTGGAATGGTTGAATGGCTTCAACATTACGCAAGGGCTATCGCTGCTCACCTGGTTGGCAATGCTTCCAAACGCAGAAGGGAGCTTGGCTAATGTCGTAGCCCTGGCTGACATAAGAAAAAGAAAAGAAAGGGACTCACTGGAAGGCCACTGTATCGAGTTCTCAGACAGCCCAGTGGTTAGCGCTTCTGCCTTGAGATGCAAAGGTCGAGGGTTCCAATCCCCTTGCCGGCATCAATGTGGTTGCTTGCCTCCTTACAGTATCGTTGAGACTAAAGGACAGCAAGCTGCGGACTAGAAGATGGTTGCTTTCTGAGAACTAGAGCGAGAAGGAAGGATACGGAGGACCAGAGGGATGTGGAGTATTGTGCCGAAGTGAGTGTGAAGATGGTGTTGAAGCAGAGCTGTGGAACTCGAGCATGAAGGAAGACCAGTACGGTGGCTGAAGCGGAATTAGCGTGAAGGTGGTGTCGGAACGGAGGTGAGTGTGAAGCAGTGTCCAGCTGTGTGGTAGATGGTGTCAAAGCAGAGGATTAGTGTGTGGGTTAGGCTGGGAGACTGTGTGGGGAAAACATTGAGCGTGAAGACTGGGGGCTCAGGAGGTGGATGACAGATGTTCAAGCTGGTGGAGAATAAAATAAACAAAAAAAAAAAGCTGATGAATGATTTTTTTTTTTCCTCCACCCCCATAATTGCCATAACCTCTCTCTTTCTTCATCTTTTTTGCCAGCATTCCCTTTCTGCCACTACCGACCACCCTGACCAGCCTTACCATCCTTGTCTTTTCCGACAGCTCTTTCGCACGCCTCACCGTCCTCGCTTCCACCAATCAGGGCGCCGGTGCCTTCACTGTCCTGCGGCAGCTCATCACCATCCTTACAGCCTTCACGATAGGTCTCTCGCTTGCGTCTTCGCTGACACTTACCCACGTTCCTGGATCACGATAGGTCTCTTCACTGGCCACTGCTTTCACCGTCCTTGTTCCTTTGCTGAGGATCTCCAATGTTCCGGGCATATCCGCCTTCCTGGATGCGGGCTGGACTCTTCTGGTACGTCTCACCATCACCTGGCTTCTGGACCATCACGGGAATCGAACTCAGGACCTTTGGGTTGCAAGGCAGCGACGCTAACCACCTGGCTATGCGAGCTACCTGTATTCTGGGCGTTGTTTGGACGGCCCTTCATTTTTTTGGGTGGTTAGACTTGAACCCTCCAGCTATTGAGCAACAAAAGGGCGGCAGATGGTGTCAAAGCAGAGGCTTAGCGTGTTGAAGATGGTGAGCCGGGAGGATGACATTGAAGTGGAGGCTAGGAGAACGGGTGGGGAGGAGAGTCAGAGTGGAGGCTGGGTGCCAAAGTGCTGTCCTGGTGGTGGATGACAGGTGTTGGAGCAGGCAAAAATAAAAGTACGTATACAAAAAAATTGAAGAGCGGTGACATTACACTGGGGCTACCGCACCACGCCTTGTGGGCAAGTCTTCAAAATGCAGATTTGAACTTGGCTAACAAAAGAAAGAGAAAAGACAGGGACTTGAACCCGACAGACGGATGGGAGCTTGGCTAATGTCGTAGCCCTGGCTGACATAAGAAAAAGAAAAGAAAGGGACTCACTGGAAGGCCACTGTATCGAGTTCTCAGACAGCCCAGTGGTTAGCGCTTCTGCCTTGAGATGCAAAGGTCGAGGGTTCCAATCCCCTTGCCGGCATCAATGTGGTTGCTTGCCTCCTTACAGTATCGTTGAGACTAAAGGACAGCAAGCTGCGGACTAGAAGATGGTTGCTTTCTGAGAACTAGAGCGAGAAGGAAGGATACGGAGGACCAGAGGGATGTGGAGTATTGTGCCGAAGTGAGTGTGAAGATGGTGTTGAAGCAGAGCTGTGGAACTCGAGCATGAAGGAAGACCAGTACGGTGGCTGAAGCGGAATTAGCGTGAAGGTGGTGTCGGAACGGAGGTGAGTGTGACGCAGTGTCCAGCTGTGTGGTAGATGGTGTCAAAGCAGAGGATTAGTGTGTGTGTTAGGCAGGGAGACTGTGTGGGGAAAACATTGAGCGTGAAGACTGGGGGCTCAGGAGGTGGATGACAGATGTTCAAGCTGGTGGAGAATAAAATAAACAAAAAAAAAAAGCTGATGAATGATTTTTTTTTTCCTCCACCCCCATAATTGCCATAACCTCTCTCTTTCTTCATCTTTTTTGCCAGCATTCCCTTTCTGCCACTACCGACCACCCTGACCAGCCTTACCATCCTTCTCTTTTCCGACAGCTCTTTCGCACGCCTCACCGTCCTCGCTTCCACCAATCAGGGCGCCGGTGCCTTCACTGTCCTGCGGCAGCTCATCACCATCCTTACAGCCTTCACGATAGGTCTCTCGCTTGCGTCTTCGCTGACACTTACCCACGTTCCTGGATCACGATAGGTCTCTTCACTGGCCACTGCTTTCACCGTCCTTGTTCCTTTGCTGAGGATCTCCAATGTTCCGGGCATATCCGCCTTCCTGGATGCGGGCTGGACTCTTCTGGTACGTCTCACCATCACCTGGCTTCTGGACCATCACGGGAATCGAACTCAGGACCTTTGGGTTGCAAGGCAGCGACGCTAACCACCTGGCTATGCGAGCTACCTGTATTCTGGGCGTTGTTTGGACGGCCCTTCATTTTTTTGGGTGGTTAGACTTGAACCCTCCAGCTATTGAGCAACAAAAGGGCGGCAGATGGTGTCAAAGCAGAGGCTTAGCGTGTTGAAGATGGTGAGCCGGGAGGATGACATTGAAGTGGAGGCTAGGAGAACGGGTGGGGAGGAGAGTCAGAGTGGAGGCTGGGTGCCAAAGTGCTGTCCTGGTGGTGGATGACAGGTGTTGGAGCAGGCAAAAATAAAAGTGTATACAAAAAAATTGAAGAGCGGTGACATTACACTGGGGCTACCGCACCACGCCTTGTGGGCAAGTCTTCAAAATGCAGATTTGAACTTGGCTAACAAAAGAAAGAGAAAAGACAGGGACATGAACCCGACAGACGGATGGTTGAAGGGTGGTGACATTATGTCGGGGCTATCACCTTGCACCAGGTGTGCAGGTTTTCCGAATGCTGATTTGAACTTGGCCAACATCTTGGTGATGGATGACAGGTGCTGGAGCAGGTCAAAAAAAAAAAAACACGTCTACAAAAAATTTGAAGAGCAGTGACGTTACACTGGGGCAACTCTTCAAAATGCAGATTTGAACTTGGCTAACGTCTTAGCGCTGGCTTACCAAAGGTACTTGAACCCGACAGACGGACGGTTGAAGGGTGCTGACATTATGCCGGCGGGGCTATCACCTTGCACCTGCTGGGCAGGCCTTCCGAATGCTGATTTGAACTTGGCCAACATCTTGGTGGTGGATGACAGGTGTTGGAACAGGTCAAAAAAAACACGTCTACAAAAAAATCGAAGAGCAGTGACGTTACACTGGGGCTACCGCTCCGCACCTTGTGAGCAACACTTCAAAATGCAGATTTGAACTTGGCTAACATCTTAACGCTGGCAGAGACTCGAACTCAAGACCCGTCCGCCAGACAGATGGTTGAAGGGCGGTTACTTTACGCTGGGGCTATCACTTTGCACCTGGTGAGCTGCTCTTCCAAATGCTGATTTGAATTTGGCTAACATCTGAGCCCTGGCTGAAAAAAGAAAGCCAAAAGACAGGGTCACAAACCCACGAACTGTCCGACAGATGGTTAGGTGAAGGGCGGTGACATTGTGCTGGTGCTATTGCTTCCAAATACAGATTTGAACTTGGCTAACAAAAGAAAGAGAAAAGACAGGTACTCGAACCGGCGAACCGGCTGGCATTGGAATGGTTGAATGGCTTCAACATTACGCAAGGGCTATCGCTGCTCACCTGGTTGGCAATGCTTCCAAACGCAGAAGGGAGCTTGGCTAATGTCGTAGCCCTGGCTGACATAAGAAAAAGAAAAGAAAGGGACTCACTGGAAGGCCACTGTATCGAGTTCTCAGACAGCCCAGTGGTTAGCGCTTCTGCCTTGAGATGCAAAGGTCGAGGGTTCCAATCCCCTTGCCGGCATCAATGTGGTTGCTTGCCTCCTTACAGTATCGTTGAGACTAAAGGACAGCAAGCTGCGGACTAGAAGATGGTTGCTTTCTGAGAACTAGAGCGAGAAGGAAGGATACGGAGGACCAGAGGGATGTGGAGTATTGTGCCGAAGTGAGTGTGAAGATGGTGTTGAAGCAGAGCTGTGGAACTCGAGCATGAAGGAAGACCTGAAGCGGAATTAGCGTGAAGGTGGTGTCGGAACGGAGGTGAGTGTGAAGCAGTGTCCAGCTGTGTGGTAGATGGTGTCAAAGCAGAGGATTAGTGTGTGGGATAGGCTGGGAGACTGTGTGGGGAAAACATTGAGTGTGAAGACTGGGGGCTCAGGAGGTGGATGACAGATGTTCAAGCTGGTGGAGAATAAAATAAACAAAAAAAAAAAGCTGATGAATGATTTTTTTTTCCTCCACCCCCATAATTGCCATAACCTCTCTCTTTCTTCATCTTTTTTGCCAGCATTCCCTTTCTGCCACTACCGACCACCTTGACCAGCCTTACCATCCTTGTCTTTTCCGACAGCTCTTTCGCACGCCTCACCGTCCTCGCTTCCACCAATCAGGGCGCCGGTGCCTTCACTGTCCTGCGGCAGCTCATCACCATCCTTACAGCCTTCACGATAGGTCTCTCGCTTGCGTCTTCGCTGACACTTACCCACGTTCCTGGATCACGATAGGTCTCTTCACTGGCCACTGCTTTCACCGTCCTTGTTCCTTTGCTGAGGATCTCCAATGTTCCGGGCATATCCGCCTTCCTGGATGCGGGCTGGACTCTTCTGGTACGTCTCACCATCACCTGGCTTCTGGACCATCACGGGAATCGAACTCAGGACCTTTGGGTTGCAAGGCAGCGACGCTAACCACCTGGCTATGCGAGCTACCTGTATTCTGGGCGTTGTTTGGACGGCCCTTAATTTTTTTGGGTGGTTAGACTTGAACCCTCCAGCTATTGAGCAACAAAAGGGCGGCAGATGGTGTCAAAGCAGAGGCTTAGCGTGTTGAAGATGGTGAGCCGGGAGGATGACATTGAAGTGGAGGCTAGGAGAACGGGTGGGGAGGAGAGTCAGAGTGGAGGCTGGGTGCCAAAGTGCTGTCCTGGTGGTGGATGACAGGTGTTGGAGCAGGCAAAAATAAAAGTACGTATACAAAAAAATTGAAGAGCGGTGACATTACACTGGGGCTACCGCACCACGCCTTGTGGGCAAGTCTTCAAAATGCAGATTTGAACTTGGCTAACAAAAGAAAGAGAAAAGACAGGGACTTGAACCCGACAGACGGATGGTTGAAGGGTGGTGACATTATGTCGGGGCTATCACCTTGCACCAGGTGGGCAGGTTTTCCGAATGCTGATTTGAACTTGGCCAACATCTTGGTGATGGATGACAGGTGCTGGAGCAGGTCAAAAAAAAAAAAACACGTCTACAAAAAATTTGAAGAGCAGTGACGTTACACTGGGGCAACTCTTCAAAATGCAGATTTGAACTTGGCTAACGTCTTAGCGCTGTCTTACAAAAGGTACTTGAACCCGACAGACGGACGGTTGAAGGGTGCTGACATTATGCCGGGGGGGGCTATCACCTTGCACCTGCTGGGCAGGCCTTCCGAATGCTGATTTGAACTTGGCCAACATCTTGGTGGTGGATGACAGGTGTTGGAACAGGTCAAAAAAAACACGTCTACAAAATAATCGAAGAGCAGTGACGTTACACTGGGGCTACCGCTCCGCACCTTGTGAGCAACACTTCAAAATGCAGATTTGAACTTGGCTAACATCTTAGCGCTGGCAGAGAGCGTAAAGACAGGGACTCGAACTCAAGACCCGTCCGCCAGACAGATGGATGAAGGGCGGTTACTTTACGCTGGGGCTATCACTTTGCACCTGGTGAGCTGCTCTTCCAAATGCTGATTTGAATTTGGCTAACATCTGAGCCCTGGCTGAAAAAAGAAAGCCAAAAGACAGGGTCACAAACCCACGAACTGTCCGACAGATGGTTAGGTGAAGGGCGGTGACATTGTGCTGGTGCTATTGCTTCCAAATACAGATTTGAACTTGGCTAACAAAAGAAAGAGAAAAGACAGGTACTCGAACCGGCGAACCGGCTGGCATTGGAATGGTTGAATGGCTTCAACATTACGCAAGGGCTATCGCTGCTCACCTGGTTGGCAATGCTTCCAAACGCAGAAGGGAGCTTGGCTAATGTCGTAGCCCTGGCTGACATAAGAAAAAGAAAAGAAAGGGACTCACTGGAAGGCCACTGTATCGAGTTCTCAGACAGCCCAGTGGTTAGCGCTTCTGCCTTGAGATGCAAAGGTCGAGGGTTCCAATCCCCTTGCCGGCATCAATGTGGTTGCTTGCCTCCTTACAGTATCGTTGAGACTAAAGGACAGCAAGCTGCGGACTAGAAGATGGTTGCTTTCTGAGAACTAGAGCGAGAAGGAAGGATACGGAGGACCAGAGGGATGTGGAGTATTGTGCCGAAGTGAGTGTGAAGATGGTGTTGAAGCAGAGCTGTGGAACTCGAGCATGAAGGAAGACCAGTACGGTGGCTGAAGCGGAATTAGCGTGAAGGTGGTGTCGGAACGGAGGTGAGTGTGAAGCAGTGTCCAGCTGTGTGGTAGATGGTGTCAAAGCAGAGGATTAGTGTGTGGGTTAGGCTGGGAGACTGTGTGGGGAAAACATTGAGCGTGAAGACTGGGGGCTCAGGAGGTGGATGACAGATGTTCAAGCTGGTGGAGAATAAAATAAACAAAAAAAAAAGCTGATGAATGATTTTTTTTTCCCTCCACCCCCATAATTGCCATAACCTCTCTCTTTCTTCATCTTTTTTGCCAGCATTCCCTTTCTGCCACTACCGACCACCCTTACCATCCTTGTCTTTTCCGACAGCTCTTTCGCACGCCTCACCGTCCTCGCTTCCACCAATCAGGGCGCCGGTGCCTTCACTGTCCTGCGGCAGCTCATCACCATCCTTACAGCCTTCACGATAGGTCTCTCGCTTGCGTCTTCGCTGATACTTACCCACGTTCCTGGATCACGATAGATCTCTTCACTGGCCACTGCTTTCACCGTCCTTGTTCCTTTGCTGAGGATCTCCAATGTTCCGGGCATATCCGCCTTCCTGGATGCGGGCTGGACTCTTCTGGTACGTCTCACCATCACCTGGCTTCTGGACCATCACGGGAATCGAACTCAGGACCTTTGGGTTGCAAGGCAGCGACGCTAACCACCTGGCTATGCGAGCTACCTGTATTCTGGGCGTTGTTTGGACGGCCCTTCATTTTTTTGGGTGGTTAGACTTAAACCCTCCAGCTATTGAGCAACAAAAGGGCGGCAGATGGTGTCAAAGCAGAGGCTTAGCGTGTTGAAGATGGTGAGCCGGGAGGATGACATTGAAGTGGAGGCTAGGAGAACGGGTGGGGAGGAGAGTCAGAGTGGAGGCTGGGTGCCAAAGTGCTGTCCTGGTGGTGGATGACAGGTGTTGGAGCAGGCAAAAATAAAAGTACGTATACAAAAAAATTGAAGAGCGGTGACATTACACTGGGGCTACCGCACCACGCCTTGTGGGCAAGTCTTCAAAATGCAGATTTGAACTTGGCTAACAAAAGAAAGAGAAAAGACAGGGACTTGAACCCGACAGACGGATGGTTGAAGGGTGGTGACATTATGTCGGGGCTATCACCTTGCACCAGGTGGGCAGGTTTTCCGAATGCTGATTTGAACTTGGCCAACATCTTGGTGATGGATGACAGGTGCTGGAGCAGGTCAAAAAAAAAAAAACACGTCTACAAAAAATTTGAAGAGCAGTGACGTTACACTGGGGCAACTCTTCAAAATGCAGATTTGAACTTGGCTAACGTCTTAGCGCTGTCTTACAAAAGGTACTTGAACCCGACAGACGGACGGTTGAAGGGTGCTGACATTATGCCGGGGGGGGCTATCACCTTGCACCTGCTGGGCAGGCCTTCCGAATGCTGATTTGAACTTGGCCAACATCTTGGTGGTGGATGACAGGTGTTGGAACAGGTCAAAAAAAACACGTCTACAAAATAATCGAAGAGCAGTGACGTTACACTGGGGCTACCGCTCCGCACCTTGTGAGCAACACTTCAAAATGCAGATTTGAACTTGGCTAACATCTTAGCGCTGGCAGAGAGCGTAAAGACAGGGACTCGAACTCAAGACCCGTCCGCCAGACAGATGGATGAAGGGCGGTTACTTTACGCTGGGGCTATCACTTTGCACCTGGTGAGCTGCTCTTCCAAATGCTGATTTGAATTTGGCTAACATCTGAGCCCTGGCTGAAAAAAGAAAGCCAAAAGACAGGGTCACAAACCCACGAACTGTCCGACAGATGGTTAGGTGAAGGGCGGTGACATTGTGCTGGTGCTATTGCTTCCAAATACAGATTTGAACTTGGCTAACAAAAGAAAGAGAAAAGACAGGTACTCGAACCGGGAATCACGGGAATCGAACTCAGGACCTTTGGGTTGCAAGGCAGCGACGCTAACCACCTGGCTATGCGAGCTACCTGTATTATGGGCGTTGTTTGGATGGCCCTTCATTTTTTTGGGTGGTTGGACTTGAACCCTCCAGCTATTGAGCAACAAAAGGGCGGCAGATGGTGTCAAAGCAGAGGCTTAGCGTGTTGAAGATGGTGAGCCGGGAGGATGACATTGAAGTGGAGGCTAGGAGAACGGGTGGGGAGGAGAGTCAGAGTGGAGGCTGGGTGCCAAAGTGCTGTCCTGGTGGTGGATGACAGGTGTTGGAGCAGGCAAAAATAAAAGTGTATACAAAAAAATTGAAGAGCGGTGACATTACACTGGGGCTACCGCACCACGCCTTGTGGGCAAGTCTTCAAAATGCAGATTTGAACTTGGCTAACAAAAGAAAGAGAAAAGACAGGGACATGAACCCGACAGACGGATGGTTGAAGGGTGGTGACATTATGTCGGGGCTATCACCTTGCACCAGGTGGGCAGGTTTTCCGAATGCTGATTTGAACTTGGCCAACATCTTGGTGATGGATGACAGGTGCTGGAGCAGGTCAAAAAAAAAAAAACACGTCTACAAAAAATTTGAAGAGCAGTGACGTTACACTGGGGCAACTCTTCAAAATGCAGATTTGAACTTGGCTAACGTCTTAGCGCTGGCTTACCAAAGGTACTTGAACCCGACAGACGGACGGTTGAAGGGTGCTGACATTATGCCGGCGGGGCTATCACCTTGCACCTGCTGGGCAGGCCTTCCGAATGCTGATTTGAACTTGGCCAACATCTTGGTGGTGGATGACAGGTGTTGGAACAGGTCAAAAAAAACACGTCTACAAAAAAATCGAAGAGCAGTGACGTTACACTGGGGCTACCGCTCCGCACCTTGTGAGCAACACTTCAAAATGCAGATTTGAACTTGGCTAACATCTTAACGCTGGCAGAGACTCGAACTCAAGACCCGTCCGCCAGACAGATGGTTGAAGGGCGGTTACTTTACGCTGGGGCTATCACTTTGCACCTGGTGAGCTGCTCTTCCAAATGCTGATTTGAATTTGGCTAACATCTGAGCCCTGGCTGAAAAAAGAAAGCCAAAAGACAGGGTCACAAACCCACGAACTGTCCGACAGATGGTTAGGTGAAGGGCGGTGACATTGTGCTGGTGCTATTGCTTCCAAATACAGATTTGAACTTGGCTAACAAAAGAAAGAGAAAAGACAGGTACTCGAACCGGCGAATCGTCTGACATTGGAATGGTTGAATGGCTTCAACATTACGCAAGGGCTATCGCTGCTCACCTGGTTGGCAATGCTTCCAAACGCAGAAGGGAGATTGGCTAATGTCGTAGCCCTGGCTGACATAAGAAAAAGAAAAGAAAGGGACTCACTGGAAGGCCACTGTATCGAGTTCTCAGACAGCCCAGTGGTTAGCGCTTCTGCCTTGAGATGCAAAGGTCGAGGGTTCCAATCCCCTTGCCGGCATCAATGTGGTTGCTTGCCTCCTTACAGTATCGTTGAGACTAAAGGACAGCAAGCTGCGGACTAGTAGATGGTTGCTTTCTGAGAACTAGAGCGAGAAGGAAGGATACGGAGGACCAGAGGGATGTGGAGTATTGTGCCGAAGTGAGTGTGAAGATGGTGTTGAAGCAGAGCTGTGGAACTCGAGCATGAAGGAAGACTAGTACGGTGGCTGAAGCGGAATTAGCGTGAAGGTGGTGTCGGAACAGAGGTGAGTGTGAAGCAGTGTCCAGCTGTGTGGTAGATGGTGTCAAAGCAGAGGATTAGTGTGTGGGTTAGGCTGGGAGACTGTGTGGGGAAGACATTGAGCGTGAAGACTGGGGGCTCAGGAGGTGGATGACAGGTGTTCAAGCTGGTGGAGAATAAAATAAACAAAAAAAAAAGCTGATGAATGATTTTTTTTTCCTCCACCCCCATAATTGCCATAACCTCTCTCTTTCTTCATCTTTTTTGCCAGCATTCCCTTTCTGCCACTACCGACCACCCTGACCAGCCTTACCATCCTGCCAATCTGGTCTTTTCCGACAGCTCTTTCGCACGCCTCACCGTCCTCGCTTCCACCAATCAGGGCACCGGTGCCCTCACTGCCCTGAGGCAGCTCATCACCATCCTTACAGCCTTCACGATAGGTCTCTCGCTTGCGTCTTCGCTGACACTTACCCACGTTCCTGGATCACGATAGGTCTCTTCACTGGCCACTGCTTTCACCGTCCTTGTTCCTTTGCTGAGGATCTCCAATGTTCCGGGCATATCCGCCTTCCTGGATGCGGGCTGGACTCTTCTGGTACGTCTCACCATCACCTGGCTTCTGGACCATCACGGGAATCGAACTCAGGACCTTTGGGTTGCAAGGCAGCAACGCTAACCACCTGGCTATGCGAGCTACCTGTATTCTGGGCGTTGTTTGGACGGCCCTTCATTTTTTTGGGTGGTTAGACTTGAACCCTCCAGCTATTGAGCAACAAAAGGGCGGCAGATGGTGTCAAAGCAGAGGCTTAGCGTGTTGAAGATGGTGAGCCGGGAGGATGACATTGAAGTGGAGGCTAGGAGAACGGGTGGGGAGGAGAGTCAGAGTGGAGGCTGGGTGCCAAAGTGCTGTCCTGGTGGTGGATGACAGGTGTTGGAGCAGGCAAAAATAAAAGTACGTATACAAAAAAATTGAAGAGCGGTGACATTACACTGGGGCTACCGCACCACGCCTTGTGGGCAAGTCTTCAAAATGCAGATTTGAACTTGGCTAACAAAAGAAAGAGAAAAGACAGGGACTTGAACCCGACAGACGGATGGGAGCTTGGCTAATGTCGTAGCCCTGGCTGACATAAGAAAAAGAAAAGAAAGGGACTCACTGGAAGGCCACTGTATCGAGTTCTCAGACAGCCCAGTGGTTAGCGCTTCTGCCTTGAGATGCAAAGGTCGAGGGTTCCAATCCCCTTGCCGGCATCAATGTGGTTGCTTGCCTCCTTACAGTATCGTTGAGACTAAAGGACAGCAAGCTGCGGACTAGAAGATGGTTGCTTTCTGAGAACTAGAGCGAGAAGGAAGGATACGGAGGACCAGAGGGATGTGGAGTATTGTGCCGAAGTGAGTGTGAAGATGGTGTTGAAGCAGAGCTGTGGAACTCGAGCATGAAGGAAGACCAGTACGGTGGCTGAAGCGGAATTAGCGTGAAGGTGGTGTCGGAACGGAGGTGAGTGTGACGCAGTGTCCAGCTGTGTGGTAGATGGTGTCAAAGCAGAGGATTAGTGTGTGTGTTAGGCAGGGAGACTGTGTGGGGAAAACATTGAGCGTGAAGACTGGGGGCTCAGGAGGTGGATGACAGATGTTCAAGCTGGTGGAGAATAAAATAAACAAAAAAAAAAAGCTGATGAATGATTTTTTTTTTCCTCCACCCCCATAATTGCCATAACCTCTCTCTTTCTTCATCTTTTTTGCCAGCATTCCCTTTCTGCCACTACCGACCACCCTGACCAGCCTTACCATCCTTCTCTTTTCCGACAGCTCTTTCGCACGCCTCACCGTCCTCGCTTCCACCAATCAGGGCGCCGGTGCCTTCACTGTCCTGCGGCAGCTCATCACCATCCTTACAGCCTTCACGATAGGTCTCTCGCTTGCGTCTTCGCTGACACTTACCCACGTTCCTGGATCACGATAGGTCTCTTCACTGGCCACTGCTTTCACCGTCCTTGTTCCTTTGCTGAGGATCTCCAATGTTCCGGGCATATCCGCCTTCCTGGATGCGGGCTGGACTCTTCTGGTACGTCTCACCATCACCTGGCTTCTGGACCATCACGGGAATCGAACTCAGGACCTTTGGGTTGCAAGGCAGCGACGCTAACCACCTGGCTATGCGAGCTACCTGTATTCTGGGCATTGTTTGGACGGCCCTTCATTTTTTTGGGTGGTTAGACTTGAACCCTCCAGCTATTGAGCAACAAAAGGGCGGCAGATGGTGTCAAAGCAGAGGCTTAGCGTGTTGAAGATGGTGAGCCGGGAGGATGACATTGAAGTGGAGGCTAGGAGAACGGGTGGGGAGGAGAGTCAGAGTGGAGGCTGGGTGCCAAAGTGCTGTCCTGGTGGTGGATGACAGGTGTTGGAGCAGGCAAAAATAAAAGTGTATACAAAAAAATTGAAGAGCGGTGACATTACACTGGGGCTACCGCACCACGCCTTGTGGGCAAGTCTTCAAAATGCAGATTTGAACTTGGCTAACAAAAGAAAGAGAAAAGACAGGGACATGAACCCGACAGACGGATGGTTGAAGGGTGGTGACATTATGTCGGGGCTATCACCTTGCACCAGGTGTGCAGGTTTTCCGAATGCTGATTTGAACTTGGCCAACATCTTGGTGATGGATGACAGGTGCTGGAGCAGGTCAAAAAAAAAAAAACACGTCTACAAAAAATTTGAAGAGCAGTGATGTTACACTGGGGCAACTCTTCAAAATGCAGATTTGAACTTGGCTAACGTCTTAGCGCTGGCTTACCAAAGGTACTTGAACCCGACAGACGGACGGTTGAAGGGTGCTGACATTATGCCGGCGGGGCTATCACCTTGCACCTGCTGGGCAGGCCTTCCGAATGCTGATTTGAACTTGGCCAACATCTTGGTGGTGGATGACAGGTGTTGGAACAGGTCAAAAAAAACACGTCTACAAAAAAATCGAAGAGCAGTGACGTTACACTGGGGCTACCGCTCCGCACCTTGTGAGCAACACTTCAAAATGCAGATTTGAACTTGGCTAACATCTTAACGCTGGCAGAGACTCGAACTCAAGACCCGTCCGCCAGACAGATGGTTGAAGGGCGGTTACTTTACGCTGGGGCTATCACTTTGCACCTGGTGAGCTGCTCTTCCAAATGCTGATTTGAATTTGGCTAACATCTGAGCCCTGGCTGAAAAAAGAAAGCCAAAAGACAGGGTCACAAACCCACGAACTGTCCGACAGATGGTTAGGTGAAGGGCGGTGACATTGTGCTGGTGCTATTGCTTCCAAATACAGATTTGAACTTGGCTAACAAAAGAAAGAGAAAAGACAGGTACTCGAACCGGCGAACCGGCTGGCATTGGAATGGTTGAATGGCTTCAACATTACGCAAGGGCTATCGCTGCTCACCTGGTTGGCAATGCTTCCAAACGCAGAAGGGAGCTTGGCTAATGTCGTAGCCCTGGCTGACATAAGAAAAAGAAAAGAAAGGGACTCACTGGAAGGCCACTGTATCGAGTTCTCAGACAGCCCAGTGGTTAGCGCTTCTGCCTTGAGATGCAAAGGTCGAGGGTTCCAATCCCCTTGCCGGCATCAATGTGGTTGCTTGCCTCCTTACAGTATCGTTGAGACTAAAGGACAGCAAGCTGCGGACTAGAAGATGGTTGCTTTCTGAGAACTAGAGCGAGAAGGAAGGATACGGAGGACCAGAGGGATGTGGAGTATTGTGCCGAAGTGAGTGTGAAGATGGTGTTGAAGCAGAGCTGTGGAACTCGAGCATGAAGGAAGACCTGAAGCGGAATTAGCGTGAAGGTGGTGTCGGAACGGAGGTGAGTGTGAAGCAGTGTCCAGCTGTGTGGTAGATGGTGTCAAAGCAGAGGATTAGTGTGTGGGATAGGCTGGGAGACTGTGTGGGGAAAACATTGAGTGTGAAGACTGGGGGCTCAGGAGGTGGATGACAGATGTTCAAGCTGGTGGAGAATAAAATAAACAAAAAAAAAAAGCTGATGAATGATTTTTTTTTCCTCCACCCCCATAATTGCCATAACCTCTCTCTTTCTTCATCTTTTTTGCCAGCATTCCCTTTCTGCCACTACCGACCACCCTGACCAGCCTTACCATCCTTGTCTTTTCCGACAGCTCTTTCGCACGCCTCACCGTCCTCGCTTCCACCAATCAGGGCGCCGGTGCCTTCACTGTCCTGCGGCAGCTCATCACCATCCTTACAGCCTTCACGATAGGTCTCTCGCTTGCGTCTTCGCTGACACTTACCCACGTTCCTGGATCACGATAGGTCTCTTCACTGGCCACTGCTTTCACCGTCCTTGTTCCTTTGCTGAGGATCTCCAATGTTCCGGGCATATCCGCCTTCCTGGATGCGGGCTGGACTCTTCTGGTACGTCTCACCATCACCTGGCTTCTGGACCATCACGGGAATCGAACTCAGGACCTTTGGGTTGCAAGGCAGCGACGCTAACCACCTGGCTATGCGAGCTACCTGTATTCTGGGCGTTGTTTGGACGGCCCTTAATTTTTTTGGGTGGTTAGACTTGAACCCTCCAGCTATTGAGCAACAAAAGGGCGGCAGATGGTGTCAAAGCAGAGGCTTAGCGTGTTGAAGATGGTGAGCCGGGAGGATGACATTGAAGTGGAGGCTAGGAGAACGGGTGGGGAGGAGAGTCAGAGTGGAGGCTGGGTGCCAAAGTGCTGTCCTGGTGGTGGATGACAGGTGTTGGAGCAGGCAAAAATAAAAGTACGTATACAAAAAAATTGAAGAGCGGTGACATTACACTGGGGCTACCGCACCACGCCTTGTGGGCAAGTCTTCAAAATGCAGATTTGAACTTGGCTAACAAAAGAAAGAGAAAAGACAGGGACTTGAACCCGACAGACGGATGGTTGAAGGGTGGTGACATTATGTCGGGGCTATCACCTTGCACCAGGTGGGCAGGTTTTCCGAATGCTGATTTGAACTTGGCCAACATCTTGGTGATGGATGACAGGTGCTGGAGCAGGTCAAAAAAAAAAAAACACGTCTACAAAAAATTTGAAGAGCAGTGACGTTACACTGGGGCAACTCTTCAAAATGCAGATTTGAACTTGGCTAACGTCTTAGCGCTGTCTTACAAAAGGTACTTGAACCCGACAGACGGACGGTTGAAGGGTGCTGACATTATGCCGGGGGGGGCTATCACCTTGCACCTGCTGGGCAGGCCTTCCGAATGCTGATTTGAACTTGGCCAACATCTTGGTGGTGGATGACAGGTGTTGGAACAGGTCAAAAAAAACACGTCTACAAAATAATCGAAGAGCAGTGACGTTACACTGGGGCTACCGCTCCGCACCTTGTGAGCAACACTTCAAAATGCAGATTTGAACTTGGCTAACATCTTAGCGCTGGCAGAGAGCGTAAAGACAGGGACTCGAACTCAAGACCCGTCCGCCAGACAGATGGATGAAGGGCGGTTACTTTACGCTGGGGCTATCACTTTGCACCTGGTGAGCTGCTCTTCCAAATGCTGATTTGAATTTGGCTAACATCTGAGCCCTGGCTGAAAAAAGAAAGCCAAAAGACAGGGTCACAAACCCACGAACTGTCCGACAGATGGTTAGGTGAAGGGCGGTGACATTGTGCTGGTGCTATTGCTTCCAAATACAGATTTGAACTTGGCTAACAAAAGAAAGAGAAAAGACAGGTACTCGAACCGGCGAACCGGCTGGCATTGGAATGGTTGAATGGCTTCAACATTACGCAAGGGCTATCGCTGCTCACCTGGTTGGCAATGCTTCCAAACGCAGAAGGGAGCTTGGCTAATGTCGTAGCCCTGGCTGACATAAGAAAAAGAAAAGAAAGGGACTCACTGGAAGGCCACTGTATCGAGTTCTCAGACAGCCCAGTGGTTAGCGCTTCTGCCTTGAGATGCAAAGGTCGAGGGTTCCAATCCCCTTGCCGGCATCAATGTGGTTGCTTGCCTCCTTACAGTATCGTTGAGACTAAAGGACAGCAAGCTGCGGACTAGAAGATGGTTGCTTTCTGAGAACTAGAGCGAGAAGGAAGGATACGGAGGACCAGAGGGATGTGGAGTATTGTGCCGAAGTGAGTGTGAAGATGGTGTTGAAGCAGAGCTGTGGAACTCGAGCATGAAGGAAGACCAGTACGGTGGCTGAAGCGGAATTAGCGTGAAGGTGGTGTCGGAACGGAGGTGAGTGTGAAGCAGTGTCCAGCTGTGTGGTAGATGGTGTCAAAGCAGAGGATTAGTGTGTGGGTTAGGCTGGGAGACTGTGTGGGGAAAACATTGAGCGTGAAGACTGGGGGCTCAGGAGGTGGATGACAGATGTTCAAGCTGGTGGAGAATAAAATAAACAAAAAAAAAAGCTGATGAATGATTTTTTTTTCCCTCCACCCCCATAATTGCCATAACCTCTCTCTTTCTTCATCTTTTTTGCCAGCATTCCCTTTCTGCCACTACCGACCACCCTTACCATCCTTGTCTTTTCCGACAGCTCTTTCGCACGCCTCACCGTCCTCGCTTCCACCAATCAGGGCGCCGGTGCCTTCACTGTCCTGCGGCAGCTCATCACCATCCTTACAGCCTTCACGATAGGTCTCTCGCTTGCGTCTTCGCTGATACTTACCCACGTTCCTGGATCACGATAGATCTCTTCACTGGCCACTGCTTTCACCGTCCTTGTTCCTTTGCTGAGGATCTCCAATGTTCCGGGCATATCCGCCTTCCTGGATGCGGGCTGGACTCTTCTGGTACGTCTCACCATCACCTGGCTTCTGGACCATCACGGGAATCGAACTCAGGACCTTTGGGTTGCAAGGCAGCGACGCTAACCACCTGGCTATGCGAGCTACCTGTATTCTGGGCGTTGTTTGGACGGCCCTTCATTTTTTTGGGTGGTTAGACTTAAACCCTCCAGCTATTGAGCAACAAAAGGGCGGCAGATGGTGTCAAAGCAGAGGCTTAGCGTGTTGAAGATGGTGAGCCGGGAGGATGACATTGAAGTGGAGGCTAGGAGAACGGGTGGGGAGGAGAGTCAGAGTGGAGGCTGGGTGCCAAAGTGCTGTCCTGGTGGTGGATGACAGGTGTTGGAGCAGGCAAAAATAAAAGTACGTATACAAAAAAATTGAAGAGCGGTGACATTACACTGGGGCTACCGCACCACGCCTTGTGGGCAAGTCTTCAAAATGCAGATTTGAACTTGGCTAACAAAAGAAAGAGAAAAGACAGGGACTTGAACCCGACAGACGGATGGTTGAAGGGTGGTGACATTATGTCGGGGCTATCACCTTGCACCAGGTGGGCAGGTTTTCCGAATGCTGATTTGAACTTGGCCAACATCTTGGTGATGGATGACAGGTGCTGGAGCAGGTCAAAAAAAAAAAAACACGTCTACAAAAAATTTGAAGAGCAGTGACGTTACACTGGGGCAACTCTTCAAAATGCAGATTTGAACTTGGCTAACGTCTTAGCGCTGTCTTACAAAAGGTACTTGAACCCGACAGACGGACGGTTGAAGGGTGCTGACATTATGCCGGGGGGGGCTATCACCTTGCACCTGCTGGGCAGGCCTTCCGAATGCTGATTTGAACTTGGCCAACATCTTGGTGGTGGATGACAGGTGTTGGAACAGGTCAAAAAAAACACGTCTACAAAATAATCGAAGAGCAGTGACGTTACACTGGGGCTACCGCTCCGCACCTTGTGAGCAACACTTCAAAATGCAGATTTGAACTTGGCTAACATCTTAGCGCTGGCAGAGAGCGTAAAGACAGGGACTCGAACTCAAGACCCGTCCGCCAGACAGATGGATGAAGGGCGGTTACTTTACGCTGGGGCTATCACTTTGCACCTGGTGAGCTGCTCTTCCAAATGCTGATTTGAATTTGGCTAACATCTGAGCCCTGGCTGAAAAAAGAAAGCCAAAAGACAGGGTCACAAACCCACGAACTGTCCGACAGATGGTTAGGTGAAGGGCGGTGACATTGTGCTGGTGCTATTGCTTCCAAATACAGATTTGAACTTGGCTAACAAAAGAAAGAGAAAAGACAGGTACTCGAACCGGGAATCACGGGAATCGAACTCAGGACCTTTGGGTTGCAAGGCAGCGACGCTAACCACCTGGCTATGCGAGCTACCTGTATTATGGGCGTTGTTTGGATGGCCCTTCATTTTTTTGGGTGGTTGGACTTGAACCCTCCAGCTATTGAGCAACAAAAGGGCGGCAGATGGTGTCAAAGCAGAGGCTTAGCGTGTTGAAGATGGTGAGCCGGGAGGATGACATTGAAGTGGAGGCTAGGAGAACGGGTGGGGAGGAGAGTCAGAGTGGAGGCTGGGTGCCAAAGTGCTGTCCTGGTGGTGGATGACAGGTGTTGGAGCAGGCAAAAATAAAAGTGTATACAAAAAAATTGAAGAGCGGTGACATTACACTGGGGCTACCGCACCACGCCTTGTGGGCAAGTCTTCAAAATGCAGATTTGAACTTGGCTAACAAAAGAAAGAGAAAAGACAGGGACATGAACCCGACAGACGGATGGTTGAAGGGTGGTGACATTATGTCGGGGCTATCACCTTGCACCAGGTGGGCAGGTTTTCCGAATGCTGATTTGAACTTGGCCAACATCTTGGTGATGGATGACAGGTGCTGGAGCAGGTCAAAAAAAAAAAAACACGTCTACAAAAAATTTGAAGAGCAGTGACGTTACACTGGGGCAACTCTTCAAAATGCAGATTTGAACTTGGCTAACGTCTTAGCGCTGGCTTACCAAAGGTACTTGAACCCGACAGACGGACGGTTGAAGGGTGCTGACATTATGCCGGCGGGGCTATCACCTTGCACCTGCTGGGCAGGCCTTCCGAATGCTGATTTGAACTTGGCCAACATCTTGGTGGTGGATGACAGGTGTTGGAACAGGTCAAAAAAAACACGTCTACAAAAAAATCGAAGAGCAGTGACGTTACACTGGGGCTACCGCTCCGCACCTTGTGAGCAACACTTCAAAATGCAGATTTGAACTTGGCTAACATCTTAACGCTGGCAGAGACTCGAACTCAAGACCCGTCCGCCAGACAGATGGTTGAAGGGCGGTTACTTTATGCTGGGGCTATCACTTTGCACCTGGTGAGCTGCTCTTCCAAATGCTGATTTGAATTTGGCTAACATCTGAGCCCTGGCTGAAAAAAGAAAGCCAAAAGACAGGGTCACAAACCCACGAACTGTCCGACAGATGGTTAGGTGAAGGGCGGTGACATTGTGCTGGTGCTATTGCTTCCAAATACAGATTTGAACTTGGCTAACAAAAGAAAGAGAAAAGACAGGTACTCGAACCGGCGAATCATCTGACATTGGAATGGTTGAATGGCTTCAACATTACGCAAGGGCTATCGCTGCTCACCTGGTTGGCAATGCTTCCAAACGCAGAAGGGAGCTTGGCTAATGTCGTAGCCCTGGCTGACATAAGAAAAAGAAAAGAAAGGGACTCACTGGAAGGCCACTGTATTGAGTTCTCAGACAGCCCAGTGGTTAGCGCTTCTGCCTTGAGATGCAAAGGTCGAGGGTTCCAATCCCCTTGCCGGCATCAATGTGGTTGCTTGCCTCCTTACAGTATCGTTGAGACTAAAGGACAGCAAGCTGCGGACTAGAAGATGGTTGCTTTCTGAGAACTAGAGCGAGAAGGAAGGATACGGAGGACCAGAGGGATGTGGAGTATTGTGCCGAAGTGAGTGTGAAGATGGTGTTGAAGCAGAGCTGTGGAACTCGAGCATGAAGGAAGACTAGTACGGTGGCTGAAGCGGAATTAGCGTGAAGGTGGTGTCGGAACGGAGGTGAGTGTGAAGCAGTGTCCAGCTGTGTGGTAGATGGTGTCAAAGCAGAGGATTAGTGTGTGGGTTAGGCTGGGAGACTGTGTGGGGAAGACATTGAGCGTGAAGACTGGGGGCTCAGGAGGTGGATGACAGGTGTTCAAGCTGGTGGAGAATAAAATAAACAAAAAAAAAAGCTGATGAATGATTTTTTTTTTCCTCCACCCCCATAATTGCCATAACCTCTCTCTTTCTTCATCTTTTTTGCCAGCATTCCCTTTCTGCCACTACCGACCACCCTGCCAAGCCTTACCATCCTGTCACTCTAGTCTTTTCCGACAGCTCTTCCGCACGCCTCACCGTCCTCGCTTCCACCAATCAGGGCGCCGGTGCCTTCACTGTCCTGCGGCAGCTCATCACCATCCTTACAGCCTTCACGATAGGTCTCTCGCTTGCGTCTTCGCTGACACTTACCCACGTTCCTGGATCACGATAGGTCTCTTCACTGGCCACTGCTTTCACCGTCCTTGTTCCTTTGCTGAGGATCTCCATATCCGCCTTCCTGGATGCGGGCTGGACTCTTCTGGTACGTCTCACCATCACCTGGCTTCTGGACCATCACGGGAATCGAACTCAGGACCTTTGGGTTGCAAGGCAGCGACGCTAACCACCTGGCTATGCGAGCTACCTGCATTCTGGGCGTTGTTTGGACGGCCCTTCATTTTTTTGGGTGGTTAGACTTGAACCCTCCAGCTATTGAGCAACAAAAGGGCGGCAGATGGTGTCAAAGCAGAGGCTTAGCGTGTTGAAGATGGTGAGCCGGGAGGATGACATTGAAGTGGAGGCTAGGAGAACGGGTGGGGAGGAGAGTCAGAGTGGAGGCTGGGTGCCAAAGTGCTGTCCTGGTGGTGGATGACAGGTGTTGGAGCAGGCAAAAATAAAAGTACGTATACAAAAAAATTGAAGAGCGGTGACATTACACTGGGGCTACTGCACCACACCTTGTGGGCAAGTCTTCAAAATGCAGATTTGAACTTGGCTAACAAAAGAAAGAGAAAAGACAGGGACTTGAACCCGACAGACGGATGGTTGAAGGGTGGTGACATTATGTCGGGGCTATCACCTTGCACCAGGTGGGCAGGTTTTCCGAATGCTGATTTGAACTTGGCCAACATCTTGGTGATGGATGACAGGTGCTGGAGCAGGTCAAAAAAAAAAAACACGTCTACAAAAAATTTGAAGAGCAGTGACGTTACACTGGGGCAACTCTTCAAAATGCAGATTTGAACTTGGCTAACGTCTTAGCGCTGGCTTACAAAAGGTACTTGAACCCGACAGACGGACGGTTGAAGGGTGCTGACATTATGCCGGGGGGGGCTATCACCTTGCACCTGCTGGGCAGGCCTTCCGAATGCTGATTTGAACTTGGCCAACATCTTGGTGGTGGATGACAGGTGTTGGAACAGGTCAAAAAAAACACGTCTACAAAATAATCGAAGAGCAGTGACGTTACACTGGGGCTACCGCTCCGCACCTTGTGAGCAACACTTCAAAATGCAGATTTGAACTTGGCTAACATCTTAGCGCTGGCAGAGAGCGTAAAGACAGGGACTCGAACTCAAGACCCGTCCGCCAGACAGATGGTTGAAGGGCGGTTACTTTACGCTTGGGCTATCACTTTGCACCTGGTGAGCTGCTCTTCCAAATACTGATTTGAATTTGGCTAACATCTGAGCCCTGGCTGAAAAAAGAAAGCCAAAAGACAGGGTCACAAACCCACGAACTGTCCGACAGATGGTTAGGTGAAGGGCGGTGACATTGTGCTGGTGCTATTGCTTCCAAATACAGATTTGAACTTGGCTAACAAAAGAAAGAGAAAAGACAGGTACTCGAACCGGGAATCACGGGAATCGAACTCAGGACCTTTGGGTTGCAAGGCAGCGACGCTAACCACCTGGCTATGCGAGCTACCTGTATTATGGGCGTTGTTTGGATGGCCCTTCATTTTTTTGGGTGGTTGGACTTGAACCCTCCAGCTATTGAGCAACAAAAGGGCGGCAGATGGTGTCAAAGCAGAGGCTTAGCGTGTTGAAGATGGTGAGCCGGGAGGATGACATTGAAGTGGAGGCTAGGAGAACGGGTGGGGAGGAGAGTCAGAGTGGAGGCTGGGTGCCAAAGTGCTGTCCTGGTGGTGGATGACAGGTGTTGGAGCAGGCAAAAATAAAAGTGTATACAAAAAAATTGAAGAGCGGTGACATTACACTGGGGCTACCGCACCACGCCTTGTGGGCAAGTCTTCAAAATGCAGATTTGAACTTGGCTAACAAAAGAAAGAGAAAAGACAGGGACATGAACCCGACAGACGGATGGTTGAAGGGTGGTGACATTATGTCGGGGCTATCACCTTGCACCAGGTGGGCAGGTTTTCCGAATGCTGATTTGAACTTGGCCAACATCTTGGTGATGGATGACAGGTGCTGGAGCAGGTCAAAAAAAAAAAAACACGTCTACAAAAAATTTGAAGAGCAGTGACGTTACACTGGGGCAACTCTTCAAAATGCAGATTTGAACTTGGCTAATGTCTTAGCGCTGGCTTACCAAAGGTACTTGAACCCGACAGACGGACGGTTGAAGGGTGCTGACATTATGCCGGCGGGGCTATCACCTTGCACCTGCTGGGCAGGCCTTCCGAATGCTGATTTGAACTTGGCCAACATCTTGGTGGTGGATGACAGGTGTTGGAACAGGTCAAAAAAAACACGTCTACAAAAAAATCGAAGAGCAGTGACGTTACACTGGGGCTACCGCTCCGCACCTTGTGAGCAACACTTCAAAATGCAGATTTGAACTTGGCTAACATCTTAACGCTGGCAGAGACTCGAACTCAAGACCCGTCCGCCAGACAGATGGTTGAAGGGCGGTTACTTTACGCTGGGGCTATCACTTTGCACCTGGTGAGCTGCTCTTCCAAATGCTGATTTGAATTTGGCTAACATCTGAGCCCTGGCTGAAAAAAGAAAGCCAAAAGACAGGGTCACAAACCCACGAACTGTCCGACAGATGGTTAGGTGAAGGGCGGTGACATTGTGCTGGTGCTATTGCTTCCAAATACAGATTTGAACTTGGCTAACAAAAGAAAGAGAAAAGACAGGTACTCGAACCGGCTGGCATTGGAATGGTTGAATGGCTTCAACATTACGCAAGGGCTATCGCTGCTCACCTGGTTGGCAATGCTTCCAAACGCAGAAGGGAGCTTGGCTAATGTCGTAGCCCTGGCTGACATAAGAAAAAGAAAAGAAAGGGACTCACTGGAAGGCCACTGTATCGAGTTCTCAGACAGCCCAGTGGTTAGCGCTTCTGCCTTGAGATGCAAAGGTCGAGGGTTCCAATCCCCTTGCCGGCATCAATGTGGTTGCTTGCCTCCTTACAGTATCGTTGAGACTAAAGGACAGCAAGCTGCGGACTAGAAGATGGTTGCTTTCTGAGAACTAGAGCGAGAAGGAAGGATACGGAGGACCAGAGGGATGTGGAGTATTGTGCCGAAGTGAGTGTGAAGATGGTGTTGAAGCAGAGCTGTGGAACTCGAGCATGAAGGAAGACCAGTACGGTGGCTGAAGCGGAATTAGCGTGAAGGTGGTGTCGGAACGGAGGTGAGTGTGAAGCAGTGTCCAGCTGTGTGGTAGATGGTGTCAAAGCAGAGGATTAGTGTGTGGGTTAGGCTGGGAGACTGTGTGGGGAAGACATTGAGCGTGAAGACTGGGGGCTCAGGAGGTGGATGACAGGTGTTCAAGCTGGTGGAGAATAAAATAAACAAAAAAAAAAGCTGATGAATGATTTATTTTTTCCTCCACCCCCATAATTGCCATAACCTCTCTCTTTCTTCATCTTTTTTGCCAGCATTCCCTTTCTGCCACTACCGACCACCCTTACCATCCTGGTCTTTTCCGACAACTCTTTCGCACGCCTCACCGTCCTCGCTTCCACCAATCAGGGCGCCGGTGCCTTCACTGTCCTGCGGCAGCTCATCACCATCCTTACAGCCTTCACGATAGGTCTCTCGCTTGCATCTTCGCTGACACTTACCCACGTTCCTGGATCACGATAGGTCTCTTCACTGGCCACTGCTTTCACCGTCCTTGTTCCTTTGCTGAGGATCTCCAATGTTCCGGGCATATCCGCCTTCCTGGATGCGGGCTGGACTCTTCTGGTACGTCTCACCATCACCTGGCTTCTGGACCATCACGGGAATCGAACTCAGGACCTTTGGGTTGCAAGGCAGCGACGCTAACCACCTGGCTATGCGAGCTACCTGTATTCTGGGCGTTGGTTGGACGGCCCTTCATTTTTTTGGGTGGTTAGACTTGAACCCTCCAGCTATTGAGCAACAAAAGGGCGGCAGATGGTGTCAAAGCAGAGGCTTAGCGTGTTGAAGATGGTGAGCCGGGAGGATGACATTGAAGTGGAGGCTAGGAGAACGGGTGGGGAGGAGAGTCAGAGTGGAGGCTGGGTGCCAAAGTGCTGTCCTGGTGGTGGATGACAGGTGTTGGAGCAGGCAAAAATAAAAGTACGTATACAAAAAAATTGAAGAGCGGTGACATTACACTGGGGCTACCGCACCACGCCTTGTGGGCAAGTCTTCAAAATGCAGATTTGAACTTGGCTAACAAAAGAAAGAGAAAAGACAGGGACTTGAACCCGACAGACGGATGGTTGAAGGGTGGTGACATTATGTCGGGGCTATCACCTTGCACCAGGTGGGCAGGTTTTCCGAATGCTGATTTGAACTTGGCCAACATCTTGGTGATGGATGACAGGTGCTGGAGCAGGTCAAAAAAAAAAAAACACGTCTACAAAAAATTTGAAGAGCAGTGACGTTACACTGGGGCAACTCTTCAAAATGCAGATTTGAACTTGGCTAACGTCTTAGCGCTGGCTTACAAAAGGTACTTGAACCCGACAGACGGATGGTTGAAGGGTGCTGACATTATGCCGGGGGGGGCTATCACCTTGCACCTGCTGGGCAGGCCTTCCGAATGCTGATTTGAACTTGGCCAACATCTTGGTGGTGGATGACAGGTGTTGGAACAGGTCAAAAAAAACACGTCTACAAAATAATCGAAGAGCAGTGATGTTACACTGGGGCTACCGCTCCGCACCTTGTGAGCAACACTTCAAAATGCAGATTTGAACTTGGCTAACATCTTAGCGCTGGCAGAGAGCGTAAAGACAGGGACTCGAACTCAAGACCCGTCCGCCAGACAGATGGTTGAAGGGCGGATACTTTACGCTGGGGCTATCACTTTGCACCTGGTGAGCTGCTCTTCCAAATACTGATTTGAATTTGGCTAACATCTGAGCCCTGGCTGAAAAAAGAAAGCCAAAAGACAGGGTCACAAACCCACGAACTGTCCGACAGATGGTTAGGTGAAGGGCGGTGACATTGTGCTGGTGCTATTGCTTCCAAATACAGATTTGAACTTGGCTAACAAAAGAAAGAGAAAAGACAGGTACTCGAACCGGCGAATCGTCTGACATTGGAATGGTTGAATGGCTTCAACATTACGCAAGGGCTATCGCTGCTCACCTGGTTGGCAATGCTTCCAAACGCAGAAGGGAGCTTGGCTAATGTCGTAGCCCTGGCTGACATAAGAAAAAGAAAAGAAAGGGACTCACTGGAAGGCCACTGTATTGAGTTCTCAGACAGCCCAGTGGTTAGCGCTTCTGCCTTGAGATGCAAAGGTCGAGGGTTCCAATCCCCTTGCCGGCATCAATGTGGTTGCTTGCCTCCTTACAGTATCGTTGAGACTAAAGGACAGCAAGCTGCGGACTAGAAGATGGTTGCTTTCTGAGAACTAGAGCGAGAAGGAAGGATACGGAGGACCAGAGGGATGTGGAGTATTGTGCCGAAGTGAGTGTGAAGATGGTGTTGAAGCAGAGCTGTGGAACTCGAGCATGAAGGAAGACTAGTACGGTGGCTGAAGCGGAATTAGCGTGAAGGTGGTGTCGGAACGGAGGTGAGTGTGAAGCAGTGTCCAGCTGTGTGGTAGATGGTGTCAAAGCAGAGGATTAGTGTGTGGGTTAGGCTGGGAGACTGTGTGGGGAAGACATTGAGCGTGAAGACTGGGGGATCAGGAGGTGGATGACAGGTGTTCAAGCTGGTGGAGAATAAAATAAACAAAAAAAAAAGCTGATGAATGATTTTTTTTTTCCTCCACCCCCATAATTGCCATAACCTCTCTCTTTCTTCATCTTTTTTGCCAGCATTCCCTTTCTGCCACTACCGACCAGCCTTACCATCCTGGTCTTTTCCGACAGCTCTTTCGCACGCCTCACCGTCCTCGCTTCCACCAATCAGGGCGCCGGTGCCTTCACTGTCCTGCGGCAGCTCATCACCATCCTTACAGCCTTCACGATAGGTCTCTCGCTTGCGTCTTCGCTGACACTTACCCACGTTCCTGGATCACGATAGGTCTCTTCACTGGCCACTGCTTTCACCGTCCTTGTTCCTTTGCTGAGGATCTCCAATGTTCCGGGCATATCCGCCTTCCTGGATGCGGGCTGGACTCTTCTGGTACGTCTCACCATCACCTGGCTTCTGGACCATCACGGGAATCGAACTCAGGACCTTTGGGTTGCAAGGCAGCGACGCTAACCACCTGGCTATGCGAGCTACCTGTATTCTGGGCGTTGGTTGGACGGCCCTTCATTTTTTTGGGTGGTTAGACTTGAACCCTCCAGCTATTGAGCAACAAAAGGGCGGCAGATGGTGTCAAAGCAGAGGCTTAGCGTGTTGAAGATGGTGAGCCGGGAGGATGACATTGAAGTGGAGGCTAGGAGAACGGGTGGGGAGGAGAGTCAGAGTGGAGGCTGGGTGCCAAAGTGCTGTCCTGGTGGTGGATGACAGGTGTTGGAGCAGGCAAAAATAAAAGTACGTATACAAAAAAATTGAAGAGCGGTGACATTACACTGGGGCTACCGCACCACGCCTTGTGGGCAAGTCTTCAAAATGCAGATTTGAACTTGGCTAACAAAAGAAAGAGAAAAGACAGGGACTTGAACCCGACAGACGGATGGTTGAAGGGTGGTGACATTATGTCGGGGCTATCACCTTGCACCAGGTGGGCAGGTTTTCCGAATGCTCATTTGAACTTGGCCAACATCTTGGTGATGGATGACAGGTGCTGGAGCAGGTCAAAAAAAAAAAAACACGTCTACAAAAAATTTGAAGAGCAGTGACGTTACACTGGGGCAACTCTTCAAAATGCAGATTTGAACTTGGCTAACGTCTTAGCGCTGGCTTACAAAAGGTACTTGAACCCGACAGACGGACGGTTGAAGGGTGCTGACATTATGCCGGGGGGGGGGCTATCACCTTGCACCTGCTGGGCAGGCCTTCCGAATGCTGATTTGAACTTGGCCAACATCTTGGTGGTGGATGACAGGTGTTGGAACAGGTCAAAAAAAACACGTCTACAAAATAATCGAAGAGCAGTGACGTTACACTGGGGCTTCCGCTCCGCACCTTGTGAGCAACACTTCAAAATGCAGATTTGAACTTGGCTAACATCTTAGCGCTGGCAGAGAGCGTAAAGACAGGGACTCGAACTCAAGACCCGTCCGCCAGACAGATGGTTGAAGGGCGGTTACTTTACGCTGGGGCTATCACTTTGCACCTTGCGAGCTGCTCTTCCAAATACTGATTTGAATTTGGCTAACATCTGAGCCCTGGCTGAAAAAAGAAAGCCAAAAGACAGGGTCACAAACCCACGAACTGTCCGACAGATGGTTAGGTGAAGGGCGGTGACATTGTGCTGGTGCTATTTCTTCCAAATACAGATTTGAACTTGGCTAACAAAAGAAAGAGAAAAGACAGGTACTCGAACCGGGAATCACGGGAATCGAACTCAGGACCTTTGGGTTGCAAGGCAGCGACGCTAACCACCTGGCTATGCGAGCTACCTGTATTCTGGGCGTTGTTTGGACGGCCCTTCATTTTTTTGGGTGGTTAGACTTGAACCCTCCAGCTATTGAGCAACAAAAGGGCGGCAGATGGTGTCAAAGCAGAGGCTTAGCGTGTTGAAGATGGTGAGCCGGGAGGATGACATTGAAGTGGAGGCTAGGAGAACGGGTGGGGAGGAGAGTCAGAGTGGAGGCTGGGTGCCAAAGTGCTGTCCTGGTGGTGGATGACAGGTGTTGGAGCAGGCAAAAATAAAAGTACGTATACAAAAAAATTGAAGAGCGGTGACATTACACTGGGGCTACCGCACCACGCCTTGTGGGCAAGTCTTCAAAATGCAGATTTGAACTTGGCTAACAAAAGAAAGAGAAAAGACAGGGACTTGAACCCGACAGACGGATGGTTGAAGGGTGGTGACATTATGTCGGGGCTATCACCTTGCACCAGGTGGGCAGGTTTTCCGAATGCTGATTTGAACTTGGCCAACATCTTGGTGATGGATGACAGGTGCTGGAGCAGGTCAAAAAAAAAAAAACACGTCTACAAAAAATTTGAAGAGCAGTGACGTTACACTGGGGCAACTCTTCAAAATGCAGATTTGAACTTGGCTAACGTCTTAGCGCTGGCTTACAAAAGGTACTTGAACCCGACAGACGGACGGTTGAAGGGTGCTGACATTATGCCGGGGGGGGCTATCACCTTGCACCTGCTGGGCAGGCCTTCCGAATGCTGATTTGAACTTGGCCAACATCTTGGTGGTGGATGACAGGTGTTGGAACAGGTCAAAAAAAACACGTCTACAAAATAATCGAAGAGCAGTGACGTTACACTGGGGCTACCGCTCCGCACCTTGTGAGCAACACTTCAAAATGCAGATTTGAACTTGGCTAACATCTTAGCGCTGGCAGAGAGCGTAAAGACAGGAACTCGAACTCAAGACCCGTCCGCCAGACAGATGGTTGAAGGGCGGTTACTTTACGCTGGGGCTATCACTTTGCACCTGGTGAGCTGCTCTTCCAAATACTGATTTGAATTTGGCTAACATCTGAGCCCTGGCTGAAAAAAGAAAGCCAAAAGACAGGGTCACAAACCCACGAACTGTCCGACAGATGGTTAGGTGAAGGGCGGTGACATTGTGCTGGTGCTATTGCTTCCAAATACAGATTTGAACTTGGCTAACAAAAGAAAGAGAAAAGACAGGTACTCGAACCGGCGAATCGTCTGACATTGGAATGGTTGAATGGCTTCAACATTACGCAAGGGCTATAGCTGCTCACCTGGTTGGCAATGCTTCCAAACGCAGAAGGGAGCTTGGCTAATGTCGTAGCCCTGGCTGACATAAGAAAAAGAAAAGAAAGGGACTCACTGGAAGGCCACTGTATCGAGTTCTCAGACAGCCCAGTGGTTAGCGCTTCTGCCTTGAGATGCAAAGGTCGAGGGTTCCAATCCCCTTGCCGGCATCAATGTGGTTGCTTGCCTCCTTACAGTATCGTTGAGACTAAAGGACAGCAAGCTGCGGACTAGAAGATGGTTGCTTTCTGAGAACTAGAGCGAGAAGGAAGGATACGGAGGACCAGAGGGATGTGGAGTATTGTGCCGAAGTGAGTGCGAAGATGGTGTTGAAGCAGAGCTGTGGAACTCGAGCATGAAGGAAGACTAGTACGGTGGCTGAAGCGGAATTAGCGTGAAGGTGGTGTCGGAACGGAGGTGAGTGTGAAGCAGTGTCCAGCTGTGTGGTAGATGGTGTCAAAGCAGAGGATTAGTGTGTGGGTTAGGCTGGGAGACTGTGTGGGGAAGACATTGAGCGTGAAGACTGGGGGCTCAGGAGGTGGATGACAGGTGTTCAAGCTGGTGGAGAATAAAATAAACAAAAAAAAAAGCTGATGAATGATTTTTTTTTTCCTCCACCCCCATAATTGCCATAACCTCTCTCTTTCTTCATCTTTTTTGCCAGCATTCCCTTTCTGCCACTACCGACCACCCTGACCATCCTTACCATCCTGGTCTTTTCCGACAGCTCTTTCGCACGCCTCACCGTCCTCGCTTCCACCAATCAGGGCGCCGGTGCCTTCACTGTCCTGCGGCAGCTCATCACCATCCTTACCGCCTTCACGATAGGTCTCTCGCTTGCGTCTTCGCTGACACTTACCCACGTTCCTGGATCACGATAGGTCTCTTCACTGGCCACTGCTTTCACCGTCCTTGTTCCTTTGCTGAGGATCTCCAATGTTCCGGGCATATCCGCCTTCCTGGATGCGGGCTGGACTCTTCTGGTACGTCTCACCATCACCTGGCTTCTGGACCATCACGGGAATCGAACTCAGGACCTCTGGGTTGCAAGGCAGCGACGCTAACCACCTGGCTATGCGAGCTACCTGTATTCTGGGCGTTGTTTGGACGGCCCTTCATTTTTTTGGGTGGTTAGACTTGAACCCTCCAGCTATTGAGCAACAAAAGGGCGGCAGATGGTGTCAAAGCAGAGGCTTAGCGTGTTGAAGATGGTGAGCCGGGAGGATGACATTGAAGTGGAGGCTAGGAGAACGGGTGGGGAGGAGAGTCAGAGTGGAGGCTGGGTGCCAAAGTGCTGTCCTGGTGGTGGATGACAGGTGTTGGAGCAGGCAAAAATAAAAGTACGTATACAAAAAAATTGAAGAGCGGTGACATTACACTGGGGCTACCGCACCACGCCTTGTGGGCAAGTCTTCAAAATGCAGATTTGAACTTGGCTAACAAAAGAAAGAGAAAAGACAGGGACTTGAACCCAACAGACGGATGGTTGAAGGGTGGTGACATTATGTCGGGGCTATCACCTTGCACCAGGTGGGCAGGTTTTCCGAATGCTGATTTGAACTTGGCCAACATCTTGGTGATGGATGACAGGTGCTGGAGCAGGTCAAAAAAAAAAAACACGTCTACAAAAAATTTGAAGAGCAGTGACGTTACACTGGGGCAACTCTTCAAAATGCAGATTTGAACTTGGCTAACAAAAGGTACTTGAACCCGACAGACGGACGGTTGAAGGGTGCTGACATTATGCCGGGGGGGCTATCACCTTGCACCTGCTGGGCAGGCCTTCCGAATGCTGATTTGAACTTGGCCAACATCTTGGTGGTGGATGACAGGTGTTGGAACAGGTCAACAAAAACACGTCTACAAAAAAATCGAAGAGCAGTGACGTTACACTGGGGCTACCGCTCCGCACCTTGTGAGCAACACTTCAAAATGCAGATTTGAACTTGGCTAACATCTTAGCGCTGGCAGAGAGCGTAAAGACAGGGACTTGAACTCAAGACCCGTCCGCCAGACAGATGGTTGAAGGGCGGTTACTTTACGCTGGGGCTATCACTTTGCACCTGGTGAGCTACTCTTCCAAATGCTGATTTGAATTTGGCTAACATCTGAGCCCTGGCTGAAAAAAGAAAGCCAAAAGACAGGGTCACAAACCCACGAACTGTCCGACAGATGGTTAGGTGAAGGGCGGTGACATTGTGCTGGTGCTATTGCTTCCAAATACAGATTTGAACTTGGCTAACAAAAGAAAGAGAAAAGACAGGTATTCGAGCGAATCGTCTGACGTTGGAATGGTTGAATGGCTTCAACATAACGCAAGGGCTATCGCTGCTCACCTGGTTGGCAATGCTTCCAAACGCAGAAGGGAGCTTGGCTAATGTCGTAGCCCTGGCTGACATAAGAAAAGAAAAGAAAGGGACTCACTGGAAGGCCACTGTATCGAGTTCTCAGACAGCCCAGTGGTTAGCGCTTCTGCCTTGAGATGCAAAGGTCAATGGTTCCAATCCCCTTGCCGGCATCAATGTGGTTGCTTGCCTCCTTACAGTATCGTTGAGAGTAAAGGACAGCAAACTGCGGACTAGAAGATGGTTGCTTTCTGAGAACTAGAGCGAGAAGGAAGACCAGTATGGTGGTTGAAGTGGAGTTAGCGTGAAGGTGGTGTCGGAACGGAGGTGAGTGTTAAGCAGTGTCCAGCTATGTGGTAGATGGAGTCAAAGCAGAGGATTAGTGTGTGGGTTAGGCTGGGAGACTGTGTGGGGATGGCAAAGAGTGTGAAGACTTGGGGCTCATGAGGTGGATGACAGGTGTTCAAGCTGGTGGAAAATAAAATAAACAAAAAAAAAAGCTGACGAATTAGCTACCCGTATTGTGGGCGTTGTTTGGACGGCCCTTCATTTTTTTGGGTGGTTAGACTTGAACCCTCCAGCTATTGAGCAACAAAAGGGCGGCAGATGGTGTCAAAGCAGAGGCTTAGCGTGTTGAAGATGGTGAGCCAGGAGGATGACATTGAAGTGGAGGCTAGGAGAACGGGTGGGGAGGAGAGTCAGAGTGGAGGCTGGGTGCCAAAGTGCTGTCCTGGTGGTGGATGACAGGTGTTGGAGCAGGCAAAAATAAAAGTACGTATACAAAAAAATTAAAGAGCGGTGACATTACACTGGGGCTACCGCACCACGCCTTGTGGGCAACTCTTCAAAATGCAGATTTGAACTTGGCTAACAAAAGAAAGAGAAAAGACAGGGACTTGAACCCGACAGACGGATGGTTGAAGGGTGGTGACATTATGTCGGGGCTATCACCTTGCACCAGGTGGGCAGGTTTTCCGAATGCTGATTTGAACTTGGCCAACATCTTGGTGATGGATGACAGGTGCTGGAGCAGGTCAAAAAAAAAAAAACACGTCTACAAAAAATTTGAAGAGCAGTGACGTTACACTGGGGCTACCGCTCCACTTCTTGTGGGCAACTCTTCAAAATACAGATTTGAACTTTGCTAACGTCTTAGCGTTGGCTGACAAAAGAAAGATAAAAGACTTGAACCCGACAGACGGATGGTTTAAGAGTGGTGACATTATGTCGGAGCTATCACCTTGCACCAGGTAGGCAGGTCTTCCGAATGCTGATTTGAACTTAGCCAACATCTTGGTGATGGATGACAGGTGCTGGAGAAGGAAAAAAAAAAAACAAGACTACAAAAAAATTGAAGAGCAGTGACATTACATTGGAGCTACCGCTCCACGTCTTGTGGGCAACTCTTCAAAATGCAGATTTGAACTTGGCTAACGTCCTAGCGCTGGATAACAAAAGAAAAAGAAAAGACAGGTACTTGAACCTGACAGACGGATGGTTGAGGAGTGCTGACATTATGCTGGGGCTGTCACCTTGCACCTGATGGGCAGGGCTTCTGAATGCTGATTTGAACTTGGCCAACATCTTGGTGGTGGATGACAGGTAAAAAAAAAACACATCTACAAAAAAGACGGATGGTTGAAGGGTGGTGACATTATGTCGGAGCTATCACCTTGCACCAGGTGGGCAGGTCTTCCGAATGCTGATTTGAACTTGGCCAACATCTTGGTGATGGATAACAGGTGCTGGAGAAGGTAAAAAAAAAAAACAAGACTACAAAAAAATTGAAGAGCAGTGACATTACATTGGGGCTACCGCACCACGTCTTGTGGGCAACTCTTCAAAATGCAGATTTGAACTTGGCTAACGTCCTAGCGCTGGATAACAAAAGAAAAAGAAAAGACAGGTACTTGAACCTGACAGACGGATGGTTGAGGAGTGCTGACATTATGCTGGGGCTATCACCTTGCACCTTATGGGCAGGACTTCCGAATGCTGATTTGAACTTGGCCAACAACTTGGCTAACGTTGTAGTCCTGGCTAACAAAAGAAAAAGATAAGGCAGGTACTCAAACCCACAATTTGTCCAACGGTCGAATGGTTGAAGGGTTGCAACGTTAAGCTGGGGCCATCGCTCCTTACCTAGTTGGCAACTCTTCCAAATGCAGAATTGAACTTGGCTAATGTCGTAGCCCTTGCTGACAAAAGAAAGAGAAAAGACAGGGACTCACTGGAAACAAACGTTTGGGGCTGAGGTGAGGTATCTCCATACAGGATGCATCTGTTATCTACATGCTTTTATTTGAGTATTTATTTATGTGGTTCACTAGTGCTCCTATACTTTTATACTCTTGCTTGCCATATACAACCATTCCTGAATAATTTGCACTATGTTCCCCATGTAATCAATTGTGTGGCCCTGCTACTTATACTGAATACCACTGAATACCTTGGAGTATACCCCTCACCTTCTCTTTCTTGATATCTGCTTTGCCTTTATCCATTTTCATACTGTATGAAAGAGAAAATACAAGGACTCAAACCCACTATCTACTGGACAGGAGAACGGTTGAAAGGCTGTCATTTTACACTCAGCTACAGCCACACACCATATCAGCAACTCTTCACAATACAGATTTGAACTTTGCTAACTTCTTAGCCCTAGCTGACAAAAGAAAGAGAAAAGACAGGGACTTGAACCCACTATCCATCAGATGCAAATGCAAGCTTTAGGACAGGAATTGGCCCCATAAATAGGCAAAGAGGTACCAAAGTAAGTTCATTCCAGCCTGTGGCTGTCTATTAGTGTTGCTCACGAATATTCGCAATTTGAATTTTATTCCCAAATATCGCATATTCGTCCATATATTCGCGAAATATCGCGAATTCGAATATGGCCTATGCCGCTCAACACTACTGTCTATATACACAAACTGTGGGCATAGGAAGCTCAAAAAGAAAAAAAAAGTATGTATATTTTCAATTTGGAATATCCTCTTTAATGTGCTAAATGATTATTTTCATTGTTCTAAAGATCTGAGGCAGGGGTCGATGATCGCTTATGGCCGGGCACCCATCTTAGGAGCATTGCAGAGCTCCAATCCTGACAGTTAACCCCTTCAGTGCTGCTTTCAGTGTGATCACAGCACCGATCTCTGTGACAATGGCAGAACTGATTTTTATTCGTACCACCTCCATAAATTTGGAATAAAAAGCAATCCAAGTATCACAAGTATCACAAAATGGTACCAATGAAAATATCAATTTGTCTTGCAAAAATATTTTGGAACCAATAGGCACATTCTGCTCCATGCTAGGAGATGTAGTACCTGCATTAATAGACAGATGCAATGCGATCGTCCTGTATAATGTATAGATGCGAGCGGCCGGCCACTCTTCTCTGGTCCCACTGTGTGAGTATATGCCATATATATACCTATTATTCATATTTCCCGTAGAGAGCTGTGATTGGTTCCAGCCATCTGGCCAATCACAGCTCTCTGCGGGAAATATGAATTCTATTCACATCACTGGCCGGCCGGAGTAGAGTGCAGTGATGGAGAAAGCAGCTCCATCTCTGCAATAGAAAGGACAATCGTATAAGGTGCAAGGAGTGACCCCTGGGCGATCTGTCTATTAGTACAGGTACTACATCTCCCATCATGGAACAGTCTGTTTCATGCTGGGAGTAGTAGTACTACCTCAAAAATTTAAAAAATATCAAAAAAAGTGAAACACACACTCTTTATTAAACACATTATTAAAGTACATTGCTAATAAAAAGTTGCAGAGAATTTATTCGGATCGGAACATTTTTTTTTTTTAATTCGGCAAATCTATGTCTATGCAAGTCTATAGGAGGGGGCATGATGGACACCACGCCCCCTCCCATAGACTTGTATTTAGGGGGTGGAGCAATGACATCATGAAGGGAGGAGCAGTGACGTCACAATACTCTGGCCCCTGTATAGCCAGTCATTACGCACAGAGTGGCAGTCATTACGCACAGCGGAGTGCTGCAGCCGAGATCAGCAGCGGGACCCCGTGATTAGACATCTTATTCGCTATCCTTTGGATAGGAGATAAGATGTCTAGGGGCGGAGTACCCATTTAACCACTTAGGGTCCCAGGGCGTACAATTTTGACCGGCGATTTGCGGCGATTCCAGGTCAATCGGGTCTCTGGTGACCCGGAAAAAAAGGGTGAATGGGGCTGTCCGAGATAGCCCCATTCCCCTTACCCAGCAGGAGTGAGGTGGCATGGGTGCCACCTCACGATCACATGATTGATCAGACGGAACGACCGACCAATCACTGTCCTGCTGGGCATTGATCGGGGCGGAGATCGGGGCCAGCGGGGGTCTCTCACCTCTCCCTGGTCCAGCGGGGGTCCCGTCAGGAGCGGCGGTGGCGGGAGCGGTGGCAGCAGCTGCGGCGATCCCGGCAGCGGTCCCGGCGGCAGGATACAGCAGGAGGTGAGGCCTGTTCACCTCCTGCTATTGCTTAGCAACAACTCTCAGCATGCACAGCCAAAGGGCATGCTGGGAGTTGTAGTTCTGCAACAACTGGAGTTCCAACTACAACTCCCAGCATGCCCTTTGGTAGTCTGTGCATGCTGGGGGTTGTAGTTATGCAACAGCTGGAGGCACATTTTTTGTATGAAAAAGTGTGCAGCCAGCTTTTGCATAACTACAACCCCCAGCATGCACACACTACCAAAGGGCATGCTGGGAGTTGTAGCAGTGTGCTTCCAGCTGTTGCAAAACTAAAACTCTCAGCATGCACTTCGACTGTCAATGCATGCTGAGTGTTGCAGTTTTGCAACAGCTGGAGACACTTTGGTTTTAAAACAGTGCCCTAACTCAGTGTTTCGTAACCAGTGTGCCTTCTGCCATGTAAAAAATACAACTCCCAGCATGCACTAACAGACTGTACATGCTGGGAGTTCTAGTTTTGCAACAGCTGGAGGCACACTGGTTGCGAAAAAACACTGAGTTAAGTAACAAACTCTCAGTGTTGCGCAACGGTTGTGCCTCCAGCTATTGCATAACTACAACTCCCAGCATGTGTGGTCTGTCAGTGCATGCTGGGAGTTGTAATTTTGCAACAGCTGGAGGTTTACTCCCCCCATGTGAATATACAGGTGGGTGTACAGCGAGTTTTCTGCTGCAAGTTTGAGATGCGGCAAATTTCCCGCCGCAGCTCAAACTCCCAGCGAGAAACTCACTGTAAATCCCCGCCAGAGTGAATGTACCCTAAAAACACTACACTTCACTACACAAAATAAAAAGTAAAACACTACATATACACATACCCCTTACACAGTCCCCCCCCCCCAATAAAAAATAAAAATACACGTCTTGTACGCCACTGTTTCCAAAATGGAGCCTCCAGCTGTTGAAAAACAACAACTCCCAGTATTGCCGGACAGCCACTGACTGTCAAGGCATGCTGGGAGTTTTGCAACAGCTGGAGACACCCTGTTTGGGAAACACTGCCGTAGGGTATTTTGGTGGCGGATGCAAATCCCCAAAATAGGCCTCAAATGCGCATGGCTCTCTCTCGCTTTGAAGCCCTGTTGTATTTCAAGGAAATAGTTTAGGGCCACATATGAGGTATTTCCGTACTCAGGAGAAATTGTGTTACAAATTTTGGGGGGCTTTTTCTCCTTTTACCTCTTATGAAAAGGTAAAGTTGGGGTCTACAACAGCATGTTAGTGCAAATTTTTTAAATTTTTTTAAACTAACATGCTGATGTTGCCCCATACTTTTAATTTTCACAAGCGGTAAAAAGGAGAAAAAGACTCCCAAAATCTGTAACGCAATTTCTCCTGAGTACGGAAATACCCCATATGTGAGCGTAAAATGCTCTGCGGGAGCACAACATGGCTCAGAAGTTAAAGAGCACCATGTCCATTTGAGGCCTAAATTGGTGATTTGCACAGGGGTGGCTGATTTTACAGCGGTTCTGACATAAACGCAAAACAATAAATACCCAAATGGGACCCCATTTTGGAAACCTCACCCCTGACGGAATGTAACAAGGGGTATAGTGAGCCTTTACATCCCACAGGTGTTTGACAAATTTTCAATTTTTTCATAAAATTTTGGAATTTTTCACCGAGAAATGATGCAAGTATCAACCAAATTTTACAACTAACATAAAGTAGAATATGTCACGAAAAAACAATCTCGGAATCAGAATGAAAAGTTAAAGCATCCCAGAGTTATTAATGCTTAAAGTGACAGTGGTCAGATGTGCAAAAAATGGCCAGGTCCTTAAAGTGAAAATGGGCTCGGTCCTTAAAGGAAAACTCCGATGCAGCCCCCCCCAAAAAAATTATGCCATAATGCTCTCAATCGTGTAGAAGGGTCCAGCCGTTTTCGCGTTACGTGCCTGGCCAGCGCTGTAAAAACGACATCTCCCAGCATGCCAGCTCGTCACATCCGGCCAGCTCCTGCCTGTATCTCCCCTGCTCGGCCCCCTCCAGAAATTATAATAAATCACGTCCCCTCCGCGTTTGGTGAGCTGAGCCTATGGCAGCTCAGCTCAGCGCATATATGAATATATTAGTGAGGGGGGAGTAGCCAACTCCGGGCTGGGAGGCCGGCAGACTCATGGGAGGTATGAGTCACCGGGCTAAGTTGCCGACGGAGCGCTCAGAATAAGCAGTCGAGCGTCATCAAATGCAGGTAAAGGACCCAGCTTCCGGTCGGTGGAAAAATGCAGGAGAAGACCGAGAAAAGGGCCATATGGAAAGTGCAAGTATATTTGAATGCTATATAACTTTGCTTGATGCTTCTTTTGCCCCAGAAAAGATTTGAATCGGAGTACTCCTTTAAGGGGTTAAGGCCAAAATTGTCCTTGTCCTGAGGAGATTAAATTATTTTAAGTTGTTTAATGTTCATGTAGTTTAAGATACCAGCAGTGATTTTTATTAAATATAAATGTATGGGCATTCAATGAAAAAATATATTATGAATATGACTTAAATTAAGTATTTTAACATTGATTAAATATTCCTTAAATAAAACTATCTGAAAAGAACATTATTAATAGACTCAAAACGTCTACATCAGTAGGACAGCTGTGTTTTATCCCTTTCTTGGGAAAGTAAAGTATCCTTCAGTAAAGAACTTGTAGCTAAGTTACAATTCACTGGAGAAAACCACCCACAGCAGATTACAAATACGTTCTTCCCACCAGCTTCTTTTACTCTGTGACCGCCACACAGATGTAGTCATAAAGTTCAGAGGCAATGCAGGATGATACATGGATAGCTCACTGGTGCATGCCTGGTTCTTCTTTGTAAGTAATTTTAAATCAAATATTGTACAAGATTCAACTGTATCAACCCATATATACAGTAGTCATTATGGACGTGGAAATACCTAGTTTGTATATGATTTGTATTTTTTTTTATGATAATACAGGGCTTTTATGGGGAAAGGGGCATTTATTTTATTCTTTTTACACTTCATACATTTGTACTGCAGCACAGTATGACCTGATGAGCTGCACACACTACATCCTGTGTGATCCAGCCTGTGGCTGGATCTCACAGGCTTCCATAGTAGGCAGACAGGAGGTCATCATCTGACCTCCTGTTGCCATAGTAACCAACGGCGACCTGCGATCTTACCTCGGCGCCACCGTTGGTGAACAGGCAGAGCACCCTTCCCCTGTCAACACCATAGATGCCATGATCAGGATTAATCACGACATCTATGGAGTTAAAGCTGCTGGGACCGGTGCGATCGTGGCCCCGGCAGCTGCTGTGGGACCCCAGCTGTCAAACACAGGGGGTTAAGCCACCAATCTCCTGAGCTGCGTGCGGCAGAGCAGGAGATCGTCATGACGTATGCATACGTCCCAGCACGCGAACCTATTTTTTTTAATGATAATACAGGGATTTTATTGGGAAAGGGGCATTTATTTTATTCTTTTTACACTTCATACATTTGTACTGCAGCACAGTATGACCTGATGAGCTGCACACACTACATCCTGTGTGATCCAGCCTGTGGCTGGATCTCAAAGGCTTCCATAGTAGGCAGACAGGAGGTCATCATCTGACCTCCTGCTGCCATAGCAACCAACGGCGACCCGCCATCTTATCGCAGCGCCACTGTTGGTGAACAGGGGGAGCACCCTCCCCACTGTCAACACCTTAGATGCCGTGATCAGGATTGATCACGGCATCTATGTTTTTTTTTTTTTTTTTTTTCCTTTTAAGAATTTTTTTTCCAAAATATTGAAAATTACAATCATACAAAACAAATAAATAAATTGTTAATAAACCCCCAATAAACCCCCAAACCCCCACCACAAATCTAGTGCTTATGTACCATTCTCTATTTTAAATTCTCTCTTACCTAACCTCCCACTCTCTAAAATCTCCCAGATGTCCTCCCCTTTAACTCCTTTCTCTCTGAGTATCTTGCTCAATAGTTCACCTTCTTGCAATATATATTATCTGTGCAACTACAAAATAATAATAATACTAAAATTAATAATAATAATAAAAATTAGGAAGACCCAGACCCCCTTTCTCCATTGAAGGGTTCAAATAACAACTCGTAAGCCAGGCGTATTTTCCACCCCATATGAACTCAGTTATCCTTCTATCTAGCTCATCAAAAAATGTATTTCTAATCCCTATTGGAGTCACCCTTAAATAATACAACACCATTGGCAACAGAACCATTTTCACCAAGGCGATTCAATACTTCAAAGCTATCAGTACTTCCAATTTTTAAAGCCAGCAGCTCCATGAACAATGCAAAAAGAAGGATACCCATCTTGTCCCTCGACTAAGACTAAAGCTTGGGGATAGTTCACCATTTATTTGAATCTTAGCTTTGGATTCACTATAGATAGTTCAAACTCCTCTAATAAAATTATTTCCTAAACCAAATTCTCCCAATACCTTAAACAGGAAGCCCCATTCCACCCTGTCAAAAGCCATATTGGCATCCAGAGACAGAATGGAACGGGGCCCCCCGCACTCGCCCTGCATATTCCAGAACAACCTTCTCACATTCACAACAAACTTCTACCTGGGATGAATCCCTTCTGCTCTTCCCTCACTATCTGATTGATTACACTTGCCAACCTCACTACCCATATTTTTGAAAAGATCTTACTATCAGTGTTAAGCAGCGAGATTGGCCTAAAAGCATCCATCTCGCTGCTATCCTTTCCCTTTTTCGGTATTAAGATAATTACCGCATCAAGCATAGATGGGGACAACTTCCCCACCTTCAAGGATTCATGAAATACCTCCAAGAGAAGATACCTCAAACACCTTATACCTCAAACACAAACCCGTCCGAACTTGGTGCAGAATTCCCTGACATTTTCTTAAGCGCTTCCTGCATTTCTTTAACTGTAATTTCTTCATTTTTTCCACTCCAGTGGAAATCTTTTTTTTTTAAATGAACTGATGCCAGAAAGGTAAACAGATTTGTAAATTACTTCTATTAAAAAAAATCTTTACCCTTCCAGTACTTTTTAGCAGCTGTATGCTACAGAGGAAATTCTTTTCTTTTTGAATTTCTTTTTTGTCTTGTCCACAGTGCTCTCTCTCTCACCCCCAAAATGTCTCTGTCCTTTGCAGACAATATTTTAAAAAATAGTTTAAATCTGTCTTGAACCACCTTTATTATGAATAAATAAATAAATAATTCAATTGGAATAAGTTGCTATGGACAATAGTTTAATCAACATTGTCCTTGGGGGGCAACTGGAATAATTTTGCCTGCTGGCACTCTATGAGCTCTTTCAATCATGAGCCATTCTGTTTTCCACCTTTAATGTTTCTTTAAACAGTTTTGTGCAGAACATAGTCAGATCACTTCCCTCCTTTCCTTCTGGGAGACCAACTAATCTGACATTAGCTCTCCTGATCTATCTTCCAGGTCATTTATTTTCAGCTTCCGTTCTTTCATCTCTTTACCTCCTTCCTCCTGTGTTTTAATTATTGCTGACACTTTCTTATCGAGCTGTGGTAGCACTTGTTCCCCTTGCCCTTGCTTTTCCTTCATTTTTTTTAATGCCCTCCCTTATTAGCATAATGTCAGACCTCAAACTCCCCATCTGGATTTTCAAATCCTCTAGTGCCTTATTGCTTTTTGTACTGCCATCAAGATAGAGTACAGCATTTGCGAATCGCCTTCTCCTCTCTCTCCCTCCTCTATGGCACCCTCTATTGGTAAAACAGCATATCTGGATCCACTGCCCAGATTTACACATTTTCCGACAGGTTATGTTTATTAGTTCTAGTTTATACTTGTAATAGTGTCCCTTGGGGATTTCAGAAACTTGTCCATCTTATTGTGAGTAGTCATTTCGTGCAGGTTGCCTCCACCTGAGCGTCTTATCTGTTGCTTTGGCTTATAAGGCATTACTAGTTCCAACACAGGGTGTTTCTTTATTTTTCCCTCCAAAATCCTCCTAAAATGATATGCACATTTTTTAGTGTCAAAACATATTCACACTGTATGCTTTGTTTAGTTTTGTGTACCGGCGACTTACAGGAGTCTGTCTTTCTTTCCTTTATACTCCCTCTTACTCCACTTTGCATGAACAGACCTCCTGCAATCCTTGTTCCCCCACAGTGGATGCAGTCCTGCGGAAAGATTACTTACATACGGTTCACAGGCTATCCCTCTTATCTGAGGCTGATGTAAAATTCCTAAAAATAAAAGGCATTTTTTCCCTTTTAGAGACATGTTCCCATCATGCATCAAACTTATAGCAACACATCAAATTTGTAGCACCTCTTAATATTTACTTAAAGGACAATTGCAGCAGAATTACACTTATCCCCTATCCACAGGATAGGGGATAAGTGTTTGATCGCGGGGGACCCCTGGGACCCCCCTCGATCTCCCTAACGGGACACCGCCATTAGCTCCCATGGTGACGTAGCATCGACCTAGAGGTCGACAGGGACGCCCCGTCTCCTCCCCATCCCCATACAGTTCTATCGGGGATGCGGGGAGGCACGAATGCTGCCTCCCCGCCTCTCCCATAGAGTTGTATGAAGGAGGCGTGCTGGCAGCAACGCCATGCTGCGGCTGGCACGCCCCCTGCACGGGAGAGCCGCGGCCCCAGCGTTCGGACCCCCCACGATCAAACACTTATCCCCTATCTTGAGGATAGGGGATAAGTGTTTGTACCGCTGCAGATGTCATTTAAGTCCATTTAGGTTCTGTTCCCCCTGTAAGCTGTTACTTCCCATGCTATTCCCAGGAGAAAAAAACTGTTCCAACATATAGCTTCTATCACTTTCTGATCCTTCCAGTTCCTTAACCAATTTATAGTGTCTTATCACCTCCAGGGTGAAGTTAGTATGTCCCTAATCCAGCACGGCGAGACATCTCTGTTCTGGCTGCAGGACCCCACATCACACTGCCGGGTCACCAACACCTCCTCCCCACACTGGCTCAATCCACCAGCATCCCCTTCCGGCTCTCCGCACTGCCTCGTGCTCTGCGCCGCTCCAGAAGGGCTCCTGGCTTCCTCCTTGGCAAACTGCTGTCATATGGCCCAACAGGCTCCGCCTACCCCATGCCCCGCCAGGACACTGCATCATCGCTGCTGACTCCACATAGGGGGCCACCTCCTCACCCCATCTGCGGGGACCAGGGACTCCAGAGCACCCATCTCGGCCGGCTCCACCATCCATCCTGGCCCAGCAAGGATCCATCAGGGAGAGGGGGAGAGAGAGGTAGGCCGCGGGGCGGGAGCTGACCGGCTCACATCCTTCTGTCACGCGATCCCAACAAAAAACAGCATCTATGGGGTTAATGGGACCGGCGCGAGCACGGCCCCGGAAGCTTTGATGGGATCCCGGTTGTCAATCACAGGGGGTCCCGCCGCTGATCTCCTGAGCTACGTGCGGCAGAGCAGGAGATTGTTAGGACATATGCAAACATCCCAGCGCGCAAACATGTCGGGTGCTGGGACGTATGAATACGTCCTATAGTGGGAAGGGGTTAAGAACAGTTTAAACTGTTTTGCCAGTATCAACTACAATAAATATGGTGAGCGGGTGCCATGGTCATGCCCTATCATTAGTAACGATGTCCCCTTTCCAATAGACTATTTAACTCAAATAATTGCACAACATCTGCAGTTAGAGCATACATTGTGCAATTTTTTGTCATTTTCGCCACTTTATCTTTGGATATTTGTTATCCTATTGTTTAGTAGCCCACTGTTTTTTCCTTCTGGATACCTGCTCTGGCTATTTGTGCAGTTTCTGTAAGGGGGAAAATCATCTGTGCATGGCAGGATCCCATTCTGCCCATTCTGCCACCTTGGTTGTCAGTTATACCACACGTTCTTGGAGGTCATTGCTCTCACGCACACTTCTTGCCAGGCTTCTTGTGTGAGTATGCCCATTTTGCCATTGATTTCAGTAGGGAAAACCTGTGACAAATTGTCTATATAAACTGATACTCTACAAGTAGTGAAATTTGCACTGCAGGTCAGCCCAGAAATGTGAAGGTACTTTCATAGAACTGTAGTGCTCTATGGATTCTCCGTTTGCATAAACAAGCAGAACAGTCTCCATACAGATGTTGTCCTCGATCAGATTCAACCCCAGGAACCCAGCACTGCAAGTCCACCATGCTAACAGAATTTTTAAGTAAAGGCTCATCTTGTTCAGGACATATATTTTTCCGTTTGTGTCTTTTTGTCAATACTAGGATTGCATATTAACACAAGGAAAAAAGGAAACATTTCTTAAGGGTGTTCACACATACAGTATCCTGAGCATATTTGATGCCTTTGAAGCTGCAGATTTTATGCTGCAGATTTCAATGTAAACTAATCAAGTCAACACAGCTTCTAATCTGCAGCTTTAACCCCTTAGGGACTCCATTTGCACCTTAAGGACTCAGCTCTTTTTTGCAATTCTGACCACTGTCACTTTATGCATTAATAACTCTGGGATGCTTTTACCTTTTATTCTAATTCCTAGCATGTTTTTTCGTGACATATTCTAATTTAACATAGTGGTAAATTTTCGTCATTACTTGCATCCTTTCTTGGTGAAAAATAACAAAATTTCATGAAAATTTTTAACATTTTGCATTTTCTAACTTTAAAACTCTCTGCTTTTAAGGAAAAAGGGCATTCCAAATAAATCATATATTGATTCACAAATACAATATGTCTACTTTATGATAGCATCATAAAGTTGACTTTTTTTACTTTTTGAAAACATTAGAGGGCTTCAAAGTATAGCAACATTTTTTTTAATTTTCACGAAAATTTCAATCTCTGAATTTTTCAGGGACCAGTTAAGTTTGAAGTGGATTTCAGGGGCCTTTCTGTACGAAATAACCCATAAATGACCCCACAAAAGAAACAGTAAAACTCAAAGTATTCAAAATGATATTCAGAAAGGTTGTCAACCCTTTAGGTGTTTTACAAGAATAGCAGCAAAGTGGAGGAGAAAAATCTAAATCTGCATTTTTTACAATAACATGTTCTTGTAGCCCCATTTTTTTCATTTTTAAAAGTGGTATAAGGAGAAAAAGACCCCAAAATATGTAGCCTAATTTCTCTTGAGTATGGAAATACCTCATATGTTAACATAAAGTGCTCTGCGGGCTCACAACATGGCTCAAAAGGGAAAAAGGTACTGTGGGATTTTGGAGAGCAAATTTTGCTGTCATGGTTTGGGGGGCCATGTTGCATTTAGGAAGCCCCCATGGTGCCAGATCAGCAAAAAAATACCTCCACATGGCAGACTAAATTGGGAAACTACACCCCTTAAGGAACGTAACAAAGGGTATAGTGAGCCTTAACATCTCACAGGTGTTTGATGACTTTGCGTTAAAGTTGGATGTGAAAATGGAAAATTTGATTTTTAACACTAAAATACTGATGTTACCCAAATGTTTCTTTTTTACAAGGGGAAATAGGAGAAAATGCCCCATATGTGGATGTCAAGTGCTCTGCAGGCACACTGCAATGCTCAAAATAGAAGGAGCGTCATTGGGCTTTTGGAGTGAAAAGTTTGTTGGAATTGAAGTCGGGGGCCATGTGCGTTTACAAAGCCCCCATTGGTCAAAAACAGCAGAAACCCCACACATGTGACACCATTTTAGAAACTAAACCCTTCAAGGAACATAACAAGGGTTATAGTGAGTACTTACGCCTCACATGTTTTTTGAACAGTGGGCCGTAAAAGTAAAAAATTTTATTTTTAACACTGAATTGCTGGTATTAACCGAAATTTTTTTGTTTCACAAGTAGTAGGAGAAAAAAAAACTCCACAAAATTTGTAGCCCAATTTCTCCAGAATAAGGAAATACCCATATATGGCGGGAAAGCACGATATGGGTGAAAAACAGGGCTTAGGAGTGAGACAGCATCGATGAGATTTGAGGCCTAAAGTGGTGATTTGTACTGCAATGGTTGAGGTTCTGACATAAAATCTTTAAAAAAAAAAAACTGCCAAGTGACTACAATTTAGAAACTACACCCCTCAAGGAAGGTAACAAAGGGTACAGTGAGTATTTACACCTCACAGTTTTTTTTTACAGTGGGCCATAAATTGAAAAATTTGATTTTTTTACACAAATTTTTTTAAACATTTTCACAAGGGGTAATGGGAGAAATTGGGTTACACATTTTGGAGGGCTTTTTCTTCTGACTATGGAAATACATCGACATATAGGGTAACGTGCTGGGTGGGCGCACAACAAGGCTCAGAAGTCATAGAGGTCTGTTTGTATTTGAGGCCAATGGCATATCAGTAGCTGACGGTTACATACATTCCAAATAAAATACAAAAAAGAAACACCCACATGTGACACCATTACAGAAAGTACCCCCCCCCCTCTTAGGAATGGGTATAGTGGTAAAGAGGACATTTTGAGCGCATTGGTGTTTCCCAAATTTATTTTCCAGGAATGGATGAAGGGTAGCTTTTGAAAATTGCAATTTTCAACCTATGCTCTGCTTCATCTTTCTGGGGACAACTAACATGTAACTCCAAATTGTCGCTTGGAAATACGACAGAGCTCATGAGCGAGAACTCTTCACATTTGTGGCCAATGTTTCTTACAGACCTAACTGACAGTTACATACATTCAGAGGAAAATACAAGAAAGGAACACTCACATCTGAGCCTATTACAAACAGTACACTCCCCTAGGGAAGGTGTATAGGAGTGAAGTGTAGATTTGGAACAGACGGGTATTCGTTTAATTTATTTTCCACGAATGGATGAAGTGTAGTTTGGGGAAAATGAAAATTTTACTACTGATATGCCAAATATTTTCCCAGAATAATGACCCAGAGTATAGCCAAAAGTAAAAATGATGCCCACCCCAAACCCTATGCTCTGAATCATTATTCTGGGAATGTGATGTGTATGGCCGTCCCTATTCTGTTACCTCAAATGCGCACACGCTCAGGTGGGGAGGGAGCGCTGTGCATTTGAGGCAACTTGCAAACCCCCAATGCTGTTGACTCTGTGTCCCATTAACCATTTTTTAGGGGGGGAGGGGTAAAAAAATAAGATATCAGGGATATTGGGAAAGAGGTTTTAATTATTTGCGGGGGGGGGTGTTTAGGTTTAAAATTTGGAAGACAATGTACTCTGGACTGGTTCATTGGAGTCGAATTTTGAGGAATTAAAATTAGGGAAAAGGAATATAAATGTATTGCTCCATGGAAGTGTGATACTCCTGAAGCAATTTTTAATGCAGAGGCCCGGATGATCCGGGCAAGTGGTGTCCTTCCGAATCTCCCTCCTGTGACACACTCTGCATTTTTTTTTGGGATCGCCCCTTCTTTCCAGTGTGGGGGACCTAACCTGGAAAGTGTTGGCCTCGGACGATCTGGGCAACCACAGTTCCAGAGGTGCTCTGACCCGCTCTTTGGCGGTCACCAAAGATTAAGGCCTTTAGAACTTCCTCTTGGAACTGCAGGAATGTCCCTGTGTTGCCAGTGTACTTGGACAGTACAAAAGAGTTGTACATGGCAACCTGTACCATGTAGACCGCAACTTTTTAGTACCATGCCCATGTCTTCTGCATGGCATTATGGCATTAAGGACTTGATCAGAGTCTTTCAATTTTTGGGAGTGGGCAGGGACCAGAAAATTCAGTGCTCAATATTAAAAATGGGCTAAAAAAGTAAAGTGAAAAAAAAATTATGATTTAGAGCGAAAACTAGAAAAAAAATTATGAAATGCACTCCTCATTCATTTATAATATTGAGCGCTGAATATTTTGCTCCCTGCCAGCTCCCAAAAATTGAAAGACAAAAAATAAAATGATAATGTTAATTTTTAAACAGGGATCAATTTAAGTGGGTGGGCAGGGACCTAAAAATGGAGCCGACAATAATAAAAATGTAGTGTGTGTGTTTTTCACTTTTTTTTCTTATATTTATTTATATTTTTTAGGTAGTTCTACTACTCCCAGCATGGAACAGACTGTTCCATGATGGGAATAGTAGTTCCTGTACTATTAGACAGATTGCTGCTGGTGTCACTCTTGACACTCGATTTGATCGTCCATAATTTAGCAGAGATGCAGAGCGGCTTTATACAGCATCTCTGCACTATACTCCAGGCTGGCCAGTGATGTGAATAGAAATTCACATCACTCATTCATATTTTCCGCCCAGAGTAGGGAGTGGCCGGATGGTGGCAGCCAATCACCGCTCTCAGCGGGAAATATGAATGGTGAGTGGCCCGCCGGAGTATAGAGCGGAGAGGCGAGCGCAGGAGAAAGCCGCTCCACATCTCAGGGATGAAGGATGATCGCAGAGGATGTGAGGAGTGACACCCGCTGTGATGTGTCCTTAACTGCAGGTACTACTGCTCCCAACATGGAGTACACTTTGCTCCATGCTGGGAGCTTTAGTACCTGCATTAATAGACAGATCGCATCGAGTGTCACTCCTGACACCCACTGTAATCCTCCTGTATAATGTATAGATGGGGGTGGCCGGCCACTCTTCTATGGTCCCCTGCACTGAAGTATATATACACCTATTCATATTTCCCACAGAGAGTTGTGATTGGCTGGAACCATCCGGTGAATCACAGCTCTCTGCGGGAAATATGATAAGGTGTATATATACGGCAGTGCAGGGGACCATAGAAGAGCAGCCGTCCGCATCTATACATTATACAGGAGGATCGCAATGGGTGTCAGAAGTGACATGGGCAATCTGTCAATTAGTACAGGTACTACTACTCCCATCATGGAACAATGTGTTCCATGATGGGAGTAGTAGTACTACCTAAAAAGGAAAAAAAAAGAAGTAAAAAACACACACACACTACATTTTTATTATTGTCGGCTACATTTTTAGTGCCCTAACTGCCCACATAAATTGATCCCTGTTTAAAATTTTATTAAAATGTTGTTATAATATAGATACATTTTGTTAAATACAATTTTTTCCATCACTACTTTATATTTTTAATACATTTTTTTAATGGCACCCCACAAAATTTTATAAAAAAGGTATCTCCATCACTTTTTTGGATCGGTAAAGTTCATATTATCTCTGTTTTTGCCTCCTAAGCGGACCGTAATAACGGATGCAAACTGATGCAAAGGGATGCCATTTAATGGCATCCATTTGCATCAGATTTTCATCCATTAGTATCAGCCGTCGGCAGACACCACAGCTGGGACTTACTACTACTCCCATCATGGAACAGACTTCTTTCCATGATGGGAATTAGGGATGAGCAAATTGAATGTGACGAATCTCAATTTGTTACGAATTTCATGAAATATTTGATTCACAATGAATGCGAATATCTCCTCGATTCTATAGTGCATTTCAGGCTCCAGGGCATCTAGAATGGTGGATCCACAAATGAGGACATGGGGCAAGGAATCCTGGGAAGGCGGGAACAATGGTAGGCTGGATGACCCTGAATTACATGCAGGATGCAGCTTATCAGCAGCCAGTCCCCCCTGTGATGTCACAGTCCTATATAATCGGCAGCCATATTGGAGCCAGTCACTTCAGCCTTTCACTGAAGAGATAAATAGGGACAGACAGCGCTGTGTGTTGCACTGAAAAGCTTTTTCCAGCAGCGATGTTGCACAGAAAGAGGGAAAGAGGGCAGTGTGTGTTGCACAGAAAAGCATTCTTACTGCAGCGTTTCACCTCCCAGTCACTGTCTACAGCGTTCTATTACAGAGAGAAGTGTTGCACATAAGAACAGCAGCAATTCAGCTCAAGCACAAATCCTGCCTAGAAGCACTGATAGGGAAGGGAGTGAGATTGAGAGAGAAAGTGCTCATTTGGGTTTAGTACACAGTGACTGTGTGCTGCAGCACTGGTGTGTACTGCAGGTGTTGTGCACAAATACATTTTTAAGCGTACTGTAGCGCATTTTTCTGCCTCCATAAGTGCATAGCACATAAGTACATCTAAGTGGTGTACTATTTTGTTCCTGATAAAGTCTCAAGGGCCTAGATACTGTGAAAGGCCAGGCAAAAGTACTCACCGGCTGGTGTACACAAATACTTTTTAAAACGTACTGTAGCGCATTTTTCTCCCCTCATAAGTGCATACCACATAAGTACATCTAAGTGGTGTACTATTTTGTTCCTGTTAAAGTCTCAAGGGCTTAGATACTGTGAAAGGACAGCCAAAAGTACACACCTGCTGCTGTTGTAGACAAATACTGTTAAGCGTAGTAGAGCGCATTCTACTGCCTTCATAAGTGCATACCACATACGTACCTCTAAGTGTTGTACCATTTTGTTCCTGATAAAGTCTTAAGGGCCTAGTTGCTGTAAAAGGCCAGCCAAAAGTACACACCTTCTGCTGTTCTAGACAAATACAGTTTTAAGTGTAGTGAAGCATATTGTACTCCTCAGAGAAATGCCGCAGAGAAATGCCGCAGAGAAATGCCAGGAAGTGCACTAAGGCCTAAATTCATCAGGAGCAGGCAGACGTCGCAGCAGACTGGGGCGAGTGGCAGCAGGAGTTGCAATGAGAGGTCTGATCTCCCGATATCAGCTAGCGGTCGTGACTCGACCAACAACCCATCTGCTGTCATCGATTGGTTAACACGATCATCCACTTCATCACAAGAGACATCTGATACCCCCAGTCAAGTCGGTTGGTTCCTCAGACACCACCTTCAGTTGGCATGGCCTGGGAGCAGTCCCTGTCCTCCATTGCCTCTGTCCTAAATAAAAGAATGAATGAAGCCTACATACGGGACATGGCAGCTTCATTCATTCATTCATTCATTCACCGCCACCGATTGTCCTACTGCTGCCCTGCTCCAAGAAGATGAGGAGCAGGCAGCGGGAGGGGGAATAAGCACACTGGGGCCAATGCATTATTATAATCGCACTGGGGCCAATGAATTATTATAAATACACTGGGGCCAAGGAATTATTATAAACGTACATGGGGGCATAAATTTGGGGGACAAAGTAGTAGTTTAAATACTGTATGGCTCCTTGGTGCCGGCCATTTAGGGCTCCCGGTGGGGGATTTAAAAATTAAAGTTTACACAGTAGTATATACATCACAGGGAAGCGCAGCATACCACTCGCTCCCCTGCTTAATAACTGCTGATCGCATTGGGTCTCAGAAGTGAGACCCGGTGTGATCAATCCCTATCCCCTGTACTACTATCCCCAACATGGATCAGACTCTGTTTATGATGGGGGTAGTAGCACAAACACTAATGTAGCCTCCCCATCCACCGGCAGACTCCCGCAGCCAGGGAACTTCTACTCCATCATGGAAAGAAGTCTGTTCCATGATGGGAGTAGTAGTAGTCCTGGCTGCGGGAGTCTGCCGACTGCTGATACTAATGGATGAAAAACTGATGCAAATGGATGTCACTAAATGGCATCCCTTTGCATCAGTTGGCATCAATTATTAGAATGGTCCATTTAGGAGGTAATAACGGAGAAAATATTAACTTTGGCGATCCCAAAAAATGATGGAGATACCTTTTTTAATAAAATTTTGTAGGGTACCATTAACCCCTTAAGGACACAGGGCGTATCCATACGCCCCCGTTTCCAAGTCCAAGTCCTTATAGATATGCCCTGCGCATTTCCGACCTCATCCGCTAGCTGGAGCGTAGCCGATGCAGGATGCCTGCTGAAATCGTTCAGCAGGCATCCCTGCATATCGCCCAGGGGGGGTCATTATGTCCCCCATGTCGGCGATTGCCGCAGATCGCTGGACAATTCAGTCCAGCAATCTGCGGCGGATTCCGGGTCAATCGGGTCGCCATTGCCAGCAGGGGTGAGGTGGCACTGGTGCCACCTTACGATCGCCCTGATTCTTCGGCCGACCAATCAGGGCGCCTGCTGCGGGTGTCACTCCCGCAACACGCTCCGTCCCTCTTCCGGAGGACGTGAGCGGGTGCGGGCAGAAGACCCCGGGTGCTGGGGAACTTGATCCCCAGTGTCCCTGTTGGGATCGGGGCCCCAGGAGCGACGGCAGCGGCGAGGGACTGACATGTGCGGCGGCATCGTGGAGCAGCAGCAGGAGGTGAGTGACAGCCTCCTGCTGTTGCTTAGCAACAGCTCCCAGCATGCCAAAAGGGCATGCTGGGAGCTGTAGTTATGCAACAGCAGGAGGCAGACCACCAAAACTCCCAGCATGCCCTTATGGGCATGCTGGGACTTGTAGTTTTGCAACAGCTGGAGGCACATTTTTCTATGGAAAAGTGTACCTTCAGCTGTTGTATAACTACAACTCCCAGCTTGCACAATCAGCTAAAGTGCATGCTGGGAGTTGTAGTGGTGCATCTGGTGGTTGCATAACTACAACTCCCAGCATGCCCGTTGGCTGTCGGTGACTGCTGAGAGTTGTAGTTTTGCAACAGCTGAAGGCACACTGAGTTAAGTAGCAAACCAGTGTGTCTCCAGCTGTTGCATAACTACAATCCCCAGCATCCCCAGCCAAAGTAGTATGCCTCCGGCTGTTGCATAACTACAAGACCCAGCATGCCCTTCCGCTGTCCGTACATGCTGGGGGTTGTAGCTTTTGCAACAGCTGAAGGCACACTGGTTGCAAAACACTGAGTTTGTTACCAAACTCGGTGTTTCACAACCTGTGTACCTCCAGCTGTTGCAAAACTACAACTCCCAGCATGCACTGATAGACCGTACATGCTGGGAGTTGTAGTTTTGCAACAGCTGGATGTTTCTTCCCCCCCCCCCCCAATGTGAATGTACAGGGTACACTCACATGGGCGGAAGATTACAGTAAGTATCCGGCTGCAAGTTTGAGCTGAGGCAAATTTTCTGCCGCAGCTCAAACTGCCAGCGAGAAACTACTGTGAACCCCCGCCCGTGCGACTGTACCCTAAAAATACTAAACTACACTAACACAAAATAAAATAAAAAGTAAAAAACACTACATATGCACATACCCCTACACAGCCCCCTCCCCAATAAAAATGAAAAACGTCTGGTACGTCACTGTTTCCAGAACGGTGCCTCCAGCGGTTGCAAAACAACTACTCCCAGTATTGCCAGATAGCTACTGACTGTCTAGGCATGCTGGGAGTTTTACAACAGCTGGAGGCACCCTGTTTGGGAATCATTGGCGTAGAATACCCCTATGTCCACCCCTATGCAAGTCCCTAATTTAGGCCTCAAATGCGCATGGCGCTCTCACTTTGGAGCCCTGTCGTATTTCAAGGCAACAGTTTAGGGCCACATATGGGGTATCGCCGTACTCAGGAGAAATTGTGTTACAAATTTTGCGGGGTATTTTCTGCTATTACCCTTTTTAAAAATGTAAAATATTTGGGAAACAAAGCATATAAGGTAAAAAAAAAAAAAATTCACATATGCAAAAGTCGTGAAACACCTGTGGGGTATTAAGGTTCACATTACCCCTTGTTACGTTCCCCGAGGGGTCTAGTTTCCAAAATGGTATGCCATGTGTTTTTTTTGCTGTTCGGGATCGGGAGAAATTGGGCTTCAAATTTTGGGGGGGTATTTTCTGCTATGACCCTTTTTAAAAATGTTAAATATTTGGGAAAACAAGCATTTTAGGTAAAAAAAAAAATTTTTTTTTACATATACAAAAGTCATGAAACACCTGTGGGGTATAAAGGTTCACTTAGCCCCTTGTTACATTCCCCGAGGGGTCTAGTTTCCAAAATGGTATGCCATGTGTTTTTTTTTTTTTTTTGCTGTTCTGGCACCATAGGGGCTTCCTAAATGTGGCATGCCCCCAGAGAAAAATTTGCTTTCAAAAAGCCAAATGTGACTCCTCCTCTTCTGAAACCTGTAGTGCGCCAGAAGAGCACTTTTCACCCCCATATGGGGTGTTTTCTGAATCGGGAGAAATTGGGCTTCAAATTTTGTGGGTATTTTCTGCTGTTACCCTTTTTAAAAATGTAAAATATTTGGGAAACCAAGCATATAAGGTAAAAAAAAAAATATATTTCACATATACAAAAGTCGTGAAACACCTGTGGGGTATTAAGGTTCACATTACCCCTTGTTACATTCCCCGAGGGGTCTAGTTTCCAAAATGGTATGCCATGTGTTTTTTTTTTTTTGCTGTTCTGGCACCATAGGAGCTTCCTAAATGCGGCATGCCCCCAGAGCAAAATTTGCTTTCAAAAAGCCAAATGTGACTCCTTCTCTTCTGAGACCTGTAGTGCGCCAGCAGAGCAATTTTCACCCCCATATGGGGTGTTTTCTGAATCGGGAGAAATTGGGCTTCAAATTTTGTGGGGTATTTTCTGCTATTAACCTTTTTAAAAATGTAACATTTTTGGGAAACCAAGCATTTTAGGTAAAAAAAAATATATATTTTTTTACATATGCAAAAGTCGTGAATCACCTGTAGGGTATTAAGGTTCACTTTACCCCTTGTTACGTTCCCTGAGGGGTCTAGTTTCCAAAATGGTATGCCATGTGGTTTTTTTTGCTGTTCTGGCACCATAGGGGCTTCCTAAAGGTGACATGCCCCCCAAAAACCATTTGTCGCTCCTTCCCTTCTGAGCCCTCTACTGCGCCCGCTGAACAATTAACATAGACATATGAGGTATGTGCTTACTCAAGAGAAATTGGGTTTCAAATAAAAGTAAAAATTTTCTCCTTTTTACCCCTTGCAAAAATTCTAAAATTGGGTCTACAAGAACATGCGAGTGTAAAAAATGAAGATTTTGAATTTTCTCCTTCACTTTGCTGCTATTCCTGTGAAACACCTAAAGGGTTAATACACTTACTGAATGTCATTTTGAATACTTTGGGGGTGTAGTTTTTATAATGGGGTCTTTAATGGGGTATTTCTAATATGAAGACCCTTCAAATCCACTTCAAAACTGAACTGGTCCCTGAAAAATAGTGAGTTTGAAAATTTTGTGGAAAATTTCAAAATTGCTGCTGAACTTTGAAGCCCTCTGGTGTCTTCCAAAAGTAAAAACTCATAAATTTTATGATGCAAACATAAAGTAGACATATTGTATATGTGAACCCAAACATTTTTTATTTTGAATATCCATTTTCCTTACAAGCAGAGAGTTTTAAAGTTAGAAAAATGCAAAATTTTCATTTTTTTCATCAAATTTGGGGATTTTTCACCAAGAAAGGATGCAAGTTACCATAAAATTTTACCACTAAGTTAAAGTAGAATATGTCACGAAAAAACAATCTCGGAATCAGAATGATAACTAAAAGCATTCCAGAGTTATTTATGTTTAAAGTGACAGTGGTCAGATTTGCAAAATACGCTCTGGTCCTTAAGGTGTAAAATGGCCTGGTCCTTAAGGGGGTTAAAAAATATTAAAAGAGATACAGTAGTGATGGCAAAAATTGTATTTAATGAAATGTATCTTTATTATAACAAAATGTTAGTTATTTTTTAAACAGGGATCAATTTATGTGGGCAGACAGGGCACTAAAAATGTAGCCGGCAATAATAAAAATGTAGTGTGTGTGTTTTTTTCACTTATTTTTGTAATTGTTTTAGGTAGTAATACTACTCCCAGCATTGGAAACACTGCTCCATGATGGGAGTAGTAGTACCTGTGCTAATTGACACATTGCTCGTGTCACTTCTGACACCTTTTGCGATCCTCCTGTATAATGTATAGATGCGGCCAGCAGCTCTTCTATGGTCCCCTGCACTGCGGCATATATACACATATTTATATTTCCCGCAGAGAGCTGTGATTCGCCAGATGGTTCCAGCCACTCACAGCCCTCTGTAGGAAATATGAATAATAGGTATATATACAGCATATACTCCTACTACAGTGGGAGGAGATAAGAGCGTCCGGCCGCCCGCATCTATACATTATACAGGACGATCGCATAGGGTGTCAGAAGTGACACTGGCTGCGATCTGTCTAATAATGCAGGTACTACAGCCCCCAGCATGGAGCAGAGTGTGCTCCATGTTGGGAGCAGTAGTACCTGCAGTTGAGGACAGATTACGGCAAGTTTCACTCCTGACACCCGCTGCGATCGTCCTAATTATTGCAGAGATGCAAGCGCAGGAAAAAGCCGCTCACATCTATGCATAATACAGGATGATAGCAGGGGTGTTGCTAATGAAGAAATATGTTATTTAGACTCGAGTTGAAGTTCAGATTTGGTCTGAATCTAATTTTTAATGAAATTTGGAATGAATTTGACTTCCTCAGATTCAATTCGCTCATCTCTAATAAGGACATCCCTCTTGTCATTATACCTGACCAGCAACAGGTTTTCATGGGAAAAGGCACAGGACTCAAACCGGGGGATAGGAGTCTGCAGGGGATAGGTTGGAAGGCCTCTTTGATTACTCCGGACTGTCCCACAAGCGTGCGGGGATCTAGTGGCGAGGCATGTGAAGAGAGGGATACTAGTATAAAGGTTAACCACGTAAAGGTGGTAACCCTTATCTAGCAATGGGTGCAAAAGGCCCCAAACGATTTTCCCGCTAGCACCCAGAGTGAGGGGACATTCTAGGGGTTCAATACGGGAATCTCGTCCCTCATTCACCATAAACTTGCAAGTGTACCCTGAGGTACTCTCACAAAGTTTATACATCTTCACGCCATACCGTGCCCACTTGGTTAGGATGTATTGCCGGAAGCTGAGTCTCCCCCTAAAACTGAGGGTTCCCTCCCTAGAGACCTCCCTTCCAGAGACATAGGCCTCCCAAAATTTGGCCCCGAAGTGATTGATGACTGGCCTGATTTTATACAGGCGGTCATACGCAGGATCATTTTGGAGGGGACATGCCGCATTATCAGCAAAATGCAAACATTCCCGAATGGCCTCGACCCGGGGACGAGTCATGGCCATAGCGTGGAGCGGGGTTTGGTAGAAAATGTCCCCACTACAGTATTGCCTGACCTTTGTTTTTTTAACTAGGCCCATATGCAGCACAAGGCTCCAAAAGGTCCTCATTTCAGCTGCATGGGAACCAGGGAACCACCCGAAGGGCCTAGCTAAAAAGAAGCCCGGGTTTGCGGCGACGAACTGTTGGGCGTACAGGTTCATCTGGTCAACCATTAGATTGACAAAGTCGTCACTTAAAAAAAAAACTAAAATAGTCTATTTCAGTGAACCAATCAATCTTGATTGATCAATCTTGATTCCTGAGTCGCCAAACAAACTCAGGAATCACAGACTTGTGGCCCGCTGGCTCATTTCAGATAAGTTCATGGGTATGGGGCACCAGTAAACTTTACTGGGGGGTTTGACTAGTAGTGTTGCGCTTGAATATTCGTAATATGAATTTTTATCGCGAATATCGCAACTTCGTGATTTTTTTGCAAATATTCAGAATATAGCGCTATATTTTCGCAATTATGAATATTTTTTTTTTCACAGTACACATCTCAGTGATCATCCCTCCCTGCTTCCAGCTTGTGGTCTAAAGAAGGCTTCAATACTATTTACTGTGTGAGACTGGAGCGTGAATATTTTGCATATGCGAATATACGAATATTCGCATATTTGCAAATATTGTCACTTCCAGAGGACACTGATCCCTCCCTTCTTTTAGTTTTCTGGGCCAATTAGAATGATGCAAATACATTTGTCAGAGGTTAGCAACATCCCTAGAAACCAATAGGAAAGTTGCCCACCCCTTCACCATATAAGATTCCTCTCAGCAGCGTTTTTTTTTTTTTGCAGTTTCATGTGGTTGTGAGAGGAGATTGAATACTGTCTGTGCTTTCAAGCTTCTTTTTTAAAAGGAAATTATCCAGTGAATTGATAGTGTTAGATAGAGTAGGTTAGCTTAGCAGATAGGTTCTAGTGTAGGGTATAGAGTTAGTGCTGTGCTTTTTTAAAAGAAAAGCAATCATCAGTGCGAACTGAGCCTGAACAGGTGCAAGTCAGCACCACCCCATCTGATAGGAGGTTGGTGCGTAAGTCACCTGTTTTGGCTTACTTCACCCTGGCAGCAAATGATGCTGCTATAGGCATCTGTCAGCTGTGCCATGCCAGGGTGAGGAGAGGGAGGTCTGTGGCTTGGCTGGGTACGACTGCCCTTACCCAGCACCTGAGAGTCAACTACTGGCGGGAGTGTGAACAGATGCATGGTGGTGGTAGCAGAGCCACCAGCAGTGTGCAGAGGACAGCAGCTCCTGCCACTGTACTGCAGACACCCCAACCCCTTCCAACCATGTATTCCCACTCCCCCACTCCCTTTTGTAGAGTTACTGGTACTGGCAGCCAGACCTCTGCCTCCACTGCACCCTCCTCTATGTCCTTTACAGCCGCCTGGCACCAGCCGTCAGTTGCTGATGCATTTGAATGCACGGCACCCTAACCCCCCCCCCCCCTCCCCTGGGGATCCACGCGTGCATTCACTTAATGGGCACCTGGCAAGGGTTATTGCTCAACATCTGCTGCCCTTCAATCTTGTGGACAGCAATCTATTCAGGCAGATGTTGGAGCAGGCCCAATCCAGATGGCGTGTCCCCAGCCACCATTTCTTTGCCAGGACTGACATCCCTGCCCTACACCATCACATTGTGCAGAATGTATCTCTTTCTCTGGATCATGCTGTCAGCGGTAGGGTGCATCTGACAATGGATGGTTGGACCAGCAGACATGGGCAGGGACGATATCCTAGTTTTACCGCCCATTGGGTTTTCCTCCGAGGAGCCGGGGAGGGATCGTCGGCATCTGAGTTTGTGGTGCCACCCCGGGGTGTCCAGGGGAGAACCGCTACTCTCCCGTAAAGCCACTGTCTCCAGTGCTGCTGAGCCCCTTAGTAAGCATCCCCATAGCTACTGTCAGGATTCGGCAGGCTGGAGGTGGATACTCTGTGTCAGAGAGGGATTGGTGTGGACCGTACCGGTTTTCATCAGAGCCTGCTGCAAAGCAGGATGGTCTTGCTGCGGCGGTAGCAACCAGGTCGTGTCCTCCGGTAACGGCTCAACCTCACTGACTGCTGAGAGTGGCGTGGGACAGGAGGACTAGACAGAGGCGAGATCAGACGTAGCAGAAGGTCAGGGCATGCGGCAAGGTTCGTAGTCAAGGGCAACTGCAGAAGGTCTGGTAACACTGGTAAGGGCATACACAAAAATGCTTTCACTAGGCACTGAGGCAACAAGATCCGGCCAGGACAGGAAGGGGAAGTGGGTTTAAATAAGCCTGGAGCAGATGGAAGCTAATTACACTGATTGGGCCAGGCACCAATTAGTGGTGCACTGGCCCTTTAAATCTTAGAGAGCCGGTGCGCGCGCGCTCTAAAGAGCGGAGCCGCGAACGCCAGGACGTGACAGCCGGGGAACGGGAGAGGTGAGTAGATTGGGATGCGACCCGCGAGCGGGCGCGTCCCGCTACGCGGATCGCATCCCCGCCGGCAGTGACAGTGCAGGGCTCCCGGGAGGAGCAGGGACCCGGAGCGCTCGGCGTAACAGTACCCCCCCCCCCCCCTTAGGTCTCCCCCTCTTTTTATCTGCTTGTCCCTTCATATGAGACGAGGCCAGTGGGAGCGACTCTTGAGTCTCCTTCCAGATAATGGAGAAGTCCTTGGTTACTTCATCTACGGCAGGAACTCCAGAAGAAGTGGGATTGGGGAGGGAGGCAGAGGGTGAAGCTTGCCACGGGGCAGAGTGGTACCAGAAAGGAGGCTATGAGGAGATAAGATCTCTGCTTGCTTTTTGCAGAAAATATCAGAAAAGTCCTGGTAAGCCTTGGGAGTGACCGGTTAGGGTGGAACCTCAGGAGTTAGACGAGTGGGAGCAGATGTGAGGCATTGTTTGTGACAAGAAGGACCCCAATTTTTGATCTCCCCGGTGGTCCAGTCAAGGGTAGGAGAATGACGTTGGAGCTATGGCAGATCGAGGAGGACTTCAGAGGTGCAGTTGGGCAGAACAAGAAATTCAATTTTTTCGTGATGCAGTCCAATGCTCATAAGCTAGGGTTCTGTGCGGTAACGCACAGTGCAGTCCAATTTTTCTCCGTTGACAGAAGAAATGTAGAGTGGCTTGACGAGATGGGTTACTGGGATACTGAACCTATTAACGAAAGAGGCCAAAATAAAGTTTCCTGCAGAACCGGAGTCCAAGAAGGCCACAGCAGAGAAGAAGGAGTTAACAGAAGGAGAAATCCGCACAGGTACAGTCAGACGTGGAGGGGCAGAATTTATGCCAAGAGACGCCACTCCCACGTGAACAGGGTGCGTGCGTTTCCCAGAGGCGGAGGACGAATAGTGCAGTCCACTAGGAAATGTTCGGTACTAGCGCAGTACAGGCACAAATTTTCATCTCTGCGACGAGACCTCTCTTCTTGGGTCAGGCGAGACCGATCCACTTGCATAGCCTCCTCGGCGGGAGGCACAGGAGTAGATTGCAGAGGATTCTGGGAGAGAGGTACCCAGAGATCAAGGTCCTTTTCCTGCCGGAGCTCCTAGCGTCTTTCAGAAAAACGCATATCAATGCGGGTGGCCAACTGGATAAGTTCCGATAGGGTAGCAGGAATTTTTCGTGCGGCCAGCACATCTTTGATGTGACTGGATAAGCCTTTCTTGAAGGTCGCGCAGAGAGCCTCATTGTTCCAGGATAGCTCAGAGGCGAGGGTACGAAACTGGATGGCGTATTCGCCTACGGAAGAACTCCCTTGGACGAGGTTCAGCAAAGCAGTCTCGGCTGAGGAGGCCCGGGCTGGCTCCTCAAAGACACTACGAACTTCAGCGAAGAAGGACTGGATTGTAGCATTGGTAGGATCGTTGCGGTCCCAGAGCGGTGTGGCCCATGCCAAGGCCTTTCCAGACAGGAGACTGACCACGAAAGCCACCTTAGACCGTTCAGTGGGGAATTGGTCCGACATCATCTCCAAGTGCAAAGAACACTGGGACAGGAACCCACGGTACAATTTAGAATTCCCATCGAACTTGTCAGGTAGGGACAAGCAGAGTCTGGAAGTGGCAACTTGCTACGGAGGAGAAGCAGGAGCAGGCGGAGGAGATGGTTGCTGCTGTAGAGGCAGAAGCTGCTGTAGCATGGCGGTCAACTGCGACAGCTGTTGTCCTTGTTGGGCGACCACGGTGGCGAGGTCAGCGAGACTTGGCAGTGGCACCTCAGCGGGATCCATGGCCGGATCTACTGTCAGGATTCAGCAGGCTGGAGGTGGATCCTCTGTGTCAGAGAGGGATTGGCGTGGACCGTACCGGGGGACCGTTTCTAAGTTGCTACTGGTTTTCACCAGAGCCCGCCGCAAAGCGGGATGGTCTTGCTGCGGCGGTAGCAACCAGGTCGTGTCCACCGGTAACGGCTCAACCTCACTGACTGCTGAGAGTGGCGTGGGACAGGAGGACTAGACAGAGGCGAGGTCAGACGTAGCAGAAGGTCAGGGCAACAAGATCCGGCCAGGACAGAAAGGGGAAGTGGGTTTAAATAAGCCTGGAGCAGATGGAAGCTAATTACACTGATTGGGCCAGGCACCAATTAGTGGTGCACTGGCCCTTTAAATCTTAGAGAGCCGGCGCACGCGCCCTAGAGAGCGGAGCCGTGCGTGCCAGGACATGACAGCCGGGGAACGGGACAGGTGAGTAAATTGGGATGCGACCCGCGAGCGGGCGCGTCCCGCTACGTGGATCGCATCCCCGCCGGCAGTGACAGTGCAGAGCTCCTGGTCAGCGGGTCTGACCGGGGCGCTGCAGTGAGGAGAACGCTGCGAGCGCTCCGGGGAGGAGCAGGGACCCGGAGCGCTCGGCGTAACAGCTATGCATGTGTGGGGCACGTGTGCTTCCAGGCCGTGCTCTAGCTTTAGAGCTTAGGGGAACAGAGACACTCTGGACCTGATGTTCTGGCCGCACCACAGCATCAGGTCCAGAAAAGGCTAATACCCGCAGGCTAGAGGCAGGTATGGTTGTCTGTAACAACAGCAGCAACTTACTCGCCACCCTCCATGCTGGCAGTTTCACCCACGTGCCCTGCCTGGCACATGTCCTCAACCTTGTGGTACAGAAGTTCCAGCGCACATATCCATGGTTGAGTGACATGGTGCAAAGGATACGGAGGATTGCCAGCCACTTCCGACGCCTCCCAACAGCCGCCGCGTCCCTGTCCAATCTGCAGCGGAACAACAGCCTGCCCCCTCAAAGGCTGATTATGGACAGCGTGACGCGGTGAAACTCCACCCTCCACATTCTGGAGAGGTTATGAGAGCAGTGACGGGCAGTGAGGGAGTACCTGCTTGAACATGGCACTCCAGGGCCATCACACCAACTCCCCATCATCATTCATTTGGAGTGGGGGCAGACACAGCAGGTCTGCCACGTGTTGGCCCCTTTTGAGCAGGTGACCAAGATAATCAGCGGGGAGCATGGCGGCCTTAATGAAGTGCTCCCCACAGTGTTCCTGCTGGACAGGACACTAGATCGCCTGCTCGAGGCTGGGGAGACTACCTTGGTGGAGCAAGAGGAGGCAACACTGCTCCACCAAGACCAGGCCCAGGACAAGGAGGAGGAGGAAGAATTTGTTGGCATCCAGGAGTCTGGGCCTGGTCAGGAGGGAGAGCTGGTGGTGGGGGCACCATTAGTCTGGGGGTGGGGCAGCTCCCACTGGAAGCAGCAGCGACAGCAGCAGGAGGACCAAGAGGTCATGGTCATGGCCAGCCATGAAGAGTCACAGCAGGCTGTCCTCTTCCCCATGGCTGGCCACATGCTGCGATGCCTCAGGAGAGACCCCCGGATCAGGGACATTAAGGAGAGGGATGAGTATTGGGTGGCCACCCTTTTAGACCCCTTCTGCAAGAGGAAACTGGAGCAGTTCCTCCCAGCCAGCCAGAGGCAGGACCAGATGGATGAACTGCAGTCTTGTCTCATCAGCCGGTTGGAACGGGCAACTCCCCGGCCTCCAGTTCTCCCCGTCCATCTCACCTAGCAGCACCAGCCAAGCATGTGACCTTATGGGTGAGATGAGGCTGTTCTACCAGCCTGCGTGACCCAGTAGCAGCAGTAGCAGTCATCACCAGTGACTGGCCTGCATGGTGGCAGACTACATGGGGTCCGTTGGTGATTCCGACAGCATGAGCACCGACGACCCCATAGAGTACTGGGTTGCCAGGCTGGACACCTGCCGTAAGCTAGCTCAGTATGCGTACTGTCTGAGCGGACCGGACTGTCCTGAGTCCTGGATTGGCCCCCGCCGTCGGTTCTGGGCGCTGAAGGGTCCCTTGTCAATCCCTCTCCTTTCCTCTCCCTCCAATAAAACCGTTGTTTTTTAACTTTTTATTTTAGTTATATTTATCTATTTATATACATTTTTGTATAAATCTATGAATTAATTAATTTTTTGTAATCATGGATGAGTGTCTTTGTTTTTACATTTTTGGATGAATTTATTTCTGTTTTTAATCTTTGAGGAATTTATTTATTTAATAGTTTATTGATAAATTTATTTAAATATATCTGTATATATGATTTTATCTATTTATTTATGTATCTATCGATTAATTTATTTATCTTATCAATCAATGAGTTTATAGATTTTTCCAATAATTTGTTTCTTATTTAATTTACTTTTTTTTTAACAGCTGAGGCAAGTGCTCTCTATCACCCAAAATGCAAGAAAAAGTGCGAACGTGTCACACAAAAAAAACGTGCACAAAGGATGCGGTCTATCGCTAAGCCCTTCTCCAACAGGAGAGAGGCCCCCCAACAAACCTACCCTTTACCTCCGGGCCAAAAGACACCTGCAAGGATCCAGGTTCGATGCCTCTTTTCGCCGAAGCTACTAAGGGGCCACAAATGCACCTGGCTTCAACCTAGGAGTTAACCAAGGTATCAGCCAAAGAGCCATATACTGATGGCATCTCGAGCGCAGGCAAGATGCCCAGGGGTTGCAGGAAGGTGAGGAACCAAATGGCCACACACACTTCCAGTAGACCGCTAGGAGGGACACCCAGAAGGGCTACCGCATCCTGACAAATCCTGTGTACAAAACAAACACGTGAAAGTGGCACAGTGACAAACAAAAATAAATAAATAAGTGGATGAGTGCAGATATACAGCCCGGGCATCTGACCGGATCTATAAAAATCTCCCTGATCCTAGCCAGAAGGCAATTATTTGGTCAATACGCCACCCACAATAACACTGTCATACAGCATAGCAGAGTTTGCAGTCTGTTCAGAAGGCACTATGGCCAAGATTTATCAAACTGTGTGAGAGAAAAAGTGGAGTGATTTTCCCACAGCAACCAATCACAGCTCAGCTAACGAGCTGAGGTAGAGTGAAAGCTGAGCTGTGATTGGTTGCTGTGGACAAATCTCTCCACTTTTCCTCTCCCACAGTTTGATAAATCTTGGCCTATGTGTTCACCAAGACACCCAGACCGGATTGCTGTACCTTTTTCATGAACCTAACGGATCTCATTTTCGACAGAGATGAATCAGAGCTGTATTCCTTTTGTGGATTACGTTTACCTGCAGTTCTATGTATTGTTAAAAAAAATAACAATATAAAAAAAAAAAGAAAGCACACCTTTTAACTAAAATAAATAATTACGGTATAACAAATGTGTATAAAAAATAAATAAAATAACAAACACGCCTCTAAGGCAACTCCTTCAACTTTTTCTGGAGGTCCAGCAACTTCTGCACCCTCTTTTTGTGTTGCTCCTCCAGCTTCTTTATCTTCTTATCCAGAAGCCGTTGCTGGTTTTTAATTTCCAGAATTGCAGCATTGTGGTCCGGCTGCAACGGGATAATCTCATTTTCTAATTCAGAGATAAAAAAATTTAATTACTTTCAATGAAGATTAAGATCTAATTAGTGCATTGTGTAGAGCATTTATTAAAGCACTGACGATTTACATAACAATTCATTTATTAATGGTATTTATGAAGATTATATAGTTGGTTACTTAGTGTGAGTTCAGTATAGTTTAATATTATTTATTGAGATGAGCGAATCGAATCGGACAAATCAGAATTCGTTTGGAATTTCCAGAGAAAGATCTTTACAGCGGTAAATCAATTCACCTGAAGCCCACATCATTGCAGGCAGGCAGATAGACAGGGACAGTAGAGAGAAAGAGAGTGAGTACACTTTATGTTGCTACTGCACTAGGGTGTATTACTCTGAAGCTAATAGGTGCCTGTGTGTGAGCACTAAAAGACCTATTCACCTGCTTTTAACGCATCATGGGGTGTATTTTCCTATCCTAAGTGTAATATAAGCAATAAAGACAAAAAAAAAGTGTGTGCAGCTCATAGCTACAAAGCTCAAAGGGTTGGTCAGATGTTCACCCACCCCTAGGTGTTATTAAAAAGATTAGATAAATAAAACCAAAATCCTAAACCTCCAGGATCTCACCAGAGATACTGGTGCATGATTGTGGTATGATAATAAAATATATAACATCTATAAAAATATTAGGAAGGTGTTGTTTATTGGTACCCTGAAACACACTTAGATTGTGGACTTTGGCATTCTGCCACTATATGGTCTCCAAATGCTGCTACCTCCAGGCTGCTTTATGATCTACTCATGCTGCTGTCACCTCCAGGCTGAGTAATTCTGCCACTATACGGTCTACTCATGCTGCTGTCACCTACAGGCTGAGTCATTCTGCCACTATTTGGTCTACTCATGCTGCTGTCATTTCCACGCTTAGTCATTGTCACGTACCGGCCCCTCAACCTGGTGTACGGACAAGTCCACACCTCTCGGAAAAGAGTGAGTGGACTAAAGGAACACAAAACCCAGCAGAATATCTACTCTAATATTCTACCTCAAAGCTGCCACCATGGTACGTTCACTCTTGGCTCCCCTGAGCACGCTCTGCTCCCTTATGAGACAGTGAACCAGCTTAAACACACACTGTGTGTAGGTCCCCGTGTCTTCCCTGCACACGTGACCTAGGCCGTGACAGTAAAGGGGTACGCTGCTTCCACACTTACTTTCACTCACACCTATCGCAATAGGCCCTAAAAATGAGTTACAAACACCCCAAATCCAGTCTACACGCCCACACACAAATACGCTGCCACCATCTATCAGTAGGCCGATAGAATGCCTCCAATCATGCACAGATTCTCACACTATGCACTCTATGACACCAAAACTATGGTAACGGCACGAGCCACATACACTTATACATCTATATAAGGCTATAGGGCTATAGGTTCGTTAGAGCATACAAGGCTACGCATTAAAGTTATGGCTTTAATGTACATAAAAGGTACAGTACTTAGTTACAAAAATGGTTAAAGAAATAGACATACAAAATGTGCAAAACAGTTATATAAAATAAAAGGGGATAAAAATCAGAAAAGTTCCATACTTAACGTTGTGGAGTAAAGTCCTAATCCGTCCTGGGGCCAAGGAAGAAAATAAAGGCACAAGTCCATTCAGAATGGGCCCCAAACTTTTAACAATGAGCTGGGGTTGGAGCACCACTTTTATGGGGGCCGCAGAGGGTTGGGTTAGAAGGGAGGTCTCCAGTTTCTTCCTAGATCAGCCCACATCATCCCACCTCCCAAATGTCCCAACCTCCTCTCAAACATTGATTGACAGTCCATAATTCATAACTCCTCTCCTACCCAAAAGATGTGACATAGATAGCAGTACACTTATTGATACAGTGACATTTTAACGCACATTTTGATAGGAGATATAATAGGGTACATACAGCTTAGGGATACATACAGATTAATCTATGGGTACAAGGGGGTCATGTTTGAGTTCTACATACAGCCTATTATTCGGGAATCATGATTCTGGGGGATATATAACTATGGCTACTAAGGGGAGCCCTGAAAACATATTTCTAAAACTGGGACATATTTCACTACATGTAAGATGTAAACCGTTTGTTCACGTTGGCACCAACTGGCAGGATATGCGCGATTACCCCAACCAGCAAACAAGCTGTCTTGAGGCTCCTCACAGCTAGGTGTCAAGGGATATGTAAAGTAACCACCAACAGAATACAAAACAGTACAGGGGGTATACAGACAAAGGAAAATAATCAGAGGACCAGAGGATATATCCATTTCAAACAGGGTCCCAGACAGCAAGGAGCCAGAGATTATCCACCATATTTTCCTAAAAATTATATCCTCAGCCTATATTCACTACAGTCATTCTGCCACTATATGGTCTCCTCATGCTGCTGCCACCTAAAGCCTGTGTCATTCTGCCACTATATGGTCTTCTCATGCTGCTGTCACCTCAAGCCTGTGTCATTTTGCCACTATATGGTCTACTCATGCTGCTGCCACCTCCAGGCTGAGTCTTTCTGCCACTATATAATCTACTCATGCTGCTGCCACCTCAAGCTTCTGTCATTCTGCCACTATATGGTCTCCTAATGCTGCTGTCACCTCAAGCCTGTATCATTCTGCCACTATATGGTCTCCTAATGCTGCTGCTACCTCAAGCCTGTGTCATTCTGCCACTATATGGTCTACCCATGCTGCTGCCACCCCCAGGCTGAGTCATTCTGACACTATATAGTCTACTCATGCTGCTGCCACCTTCAGGCTGAGTCATTCTGACACTATATAGTCTACTCATGCTTCTGTCACCTAAAGCCTGTGTCATTCTGCCACTATATGGTCTCCTAATGCTGCTGTCACTTCAAGCCTGTATCATTTTGCCACTATATGGTCTCCTAGTGCTGCTGCTACCTCAAGCCTGTGTCATTCTGCCATGGTTTTATCCCAAAAATTAAATGGGACCTGACATCCCCACCTTCAAAATTATGCAACATCACTTGAAATGCAATACGTTTAAAAAACCAAAAACAGCCCATTATCCATGCATTTTTCAACAGTACATAAAAGAGATCCATCGAGTTTATAATTTACAGGTTTTCAGGTGATCAGAAAAGATTGGGGGGGGGGGAGCTATATGATTAAGATGTCGAAGGCAGAAAACAAGAAGATCTTTGAGTTTGACACATTAGAGCCAAAGGGCTTGATCTCCAGATTTGAATTGTCTGGTTTTATGTGACAGGGTTTGCTTCGGACCACCACATGCCATAAGTGATTAGTGTTGAGCGGCATAGGCCATATTCGAATTCGCGAATATTCGCGAATATATGGATGAATATTCGTCATATTCACATATTCGTAATGGTCTCGTTTTATTTTCGCATATGCGAATATTCGCGTGTGCGAAAATTAACATATGCGAATATTTGCATGTACAAAAAACAATGCAAACGGAAATTTGCACATGCGAAAATTTGCATATGCAAATATTCGCATATGCGAAGATTCGCACACCAGTCTCACACAGTAGTATTAGAGCCTTCTTACACCACATAAGCTGGAAGCAGAAAGGGGTGATCACTGTGATGTGTACTGTGAAAAAAAAAAATTACAAAAAAAAAAAAAAAAGAATATTCGTAATTACGAATATATAGCGCTATATTCGCGAATTCGCGAATAAAATTCGAATTGCGAATATTCGCGAGCAACACTATAGGTGATAAAAAAAAAGGCCGGCATGCGTTGGTCTGGACCCAACCCTAAAGTTATTACTTCAGAGTCTTTCAAGATATTTTTATCTTCATATTTATTTTTCATTTTTATTTTTTATTTATATTTATTTTTATCTTTATTTTCAATTTTATTTATATTTATTAATATTTATTTTTATCATTTTTATTTTCATTTTTGTTTTATTTTGTTTCATTTTTATTCACATTTTTATTTGTATTCATATTTTTATTTATTTAATTTTACATTTAATTTCACATGTATTTTTGTCTTTATTTATTGTTATTTTTCATTTCATTTACTTTATTCCTATAATACATAATCATTTCCATTTCCTCTCATTTATACATCTATATATTTTTTACTGCAATAAAGAAATGATCATAGGATACAATTCTTACGTATATGAGAGGTGTGAACATGACCTAAGCATGTACCGAGAGACAATGGTCCATATAATAGCAAGAATCCACTCCATAGCTTATCTATATATAAATGTAAAACAAAGACCATTTCATGTGTTAGGAAAAATCGTGTTTTAATTAGAAACAGATGATGACCGGCTATTTAAATCCAGTACTATTCTGAAATAACACATATGTTTTTATCTTTCTTGTATCTACTCAAGAAGGGGTCATTTACTTATACTTAGAACCCTGAAACCCGTCTAGATCTTTTAACTAGTCTGAATATAGCACTAGTAAGACGCACTGTTACCTGTGAAAAGAAATCTGCACCTGGTTACGGACTCCACCTGTCTGCCTGAACCTACAAGATGTCCGCCTGATTTTGCCCGATTCTCTGATATCACCTACCATCGGCCTGGGAACGCTGCATGCAAGTTGCCATACTCCTGCCGGAGCAGTGATACAAGTGTCCTCGTGGGAGACCGACAAGCACAGCACACACGGCATTTACTCGGGAGCTGCTAACCGGCTGTGTCCCAGAGAGTCATCGCAGCGCCTGTTGTGAGTCGGCAGCCGCAGGACATCTGCGTGGGTCCGTCGGAGCACAAACCAGTGGCTAGAGTATCGGTGAGACGTATCGTAAAAACTGGATATAGGTGGATATCTCTACTTCATTTGAAACTGTCTATATCAAGTAACAATTGTAACAACATTCTATTGGGAGTGCCGGACTAACAGTTGCTGAAGTGCCAGTTTGCTGTATAATCCCATGTATTCTATAGTAACAGTGCTCTATATACACTATGAATTCTCCCACTAGAGCCCAGTGGTAGATTTTGAAGTTCTTGTGCATTTATATGTGTTTTTTTATTATATGTTTTTTACGTCTTTTAATAAATATATTATGACATTGAAGCACGGTCCTTCTCATTAACGTTATGCACCATTTTTAATGGTGGTGTCCTTGAGGTATGGTTATCTCTTTTTATACATTTTTGCTTCAATTTAACCGTTGGGTATCGGTAAATAACCACAGATACCTCAGACAATTTTGCTGTGAGCTGCACATTTTTGCTGTGATCCTTTTTCTTTTATATATCTTAATTTAGAGTAAGCCCAGGTGCACCACGAATCAGCTTTACACCCCATACCACACCGTCAGTTCACCAGACAGGTAGATCTTTGCTCAGCTGGACAAAATCTGATTGCTCAGACCCCACACACACATACAATCACAACACAATCTGATTTTATAACGGTAATTTGAAATCTAATATTTCCCCTTCAAAGACTTAAAGGGGTACTCAGCCCCTAGACATCTTATCCCCTATCCATAGGATAGGGGATAAGATGTCAGATCGCCATGGTCCCGCTGCTGGGGATCCCGGGGATCGCCGCTGCGGCACCCCGCTATCATTACTGCCCAGAGCGAGATCGCTCTGCACGTAATGACGGGCAATACAGGGGCCGGAGCATCGTTACGTCACGGCTCCGCCCCTTGTGACGTCACGGCCCGTCCCCATCAATACAAGTCTATGAGAGGGGGCGTGGCGGTCATCACGCCCCCTGCCATAGACTTGCATTAAGGGGACAGGCCGTGATGTCATGAGGGGCGAGGCCATGACGTCACGCTGCTCCGGCCCCTGTATCGCCCGTCATTACGCACAAAGCGAACTCGCTCTGTGCAGTAATGATGGCGGGGTGCCGCAGCGGCGATCCCCGGGGTCCCCAGCATCTAACATCATTGGATAGGGGATAAGATGCCAGGGGCGGAGTACCCCTTTAATACTTTGAATCAACATCAATCAGTAATATCTACTTAGAACTGACAAATAGTGAAGTTGTATCTATTGCGAAATAATTTTCGCATGCCGATTTTCACATGCCGATTTTCGCATGTGCAAATATATTTTAACACTCTATTGGCATATGAAGAGATTGATATAACATGCATGTGAAGTGTAATCAAATACACTGGTGTAATGTGAAAATACTTACAAGGATCAAAAGTTCTTCCTCCTTCTCGAGAAACTTGCTTCCCACCATGTTTTTTCAACTTACTGGAAACTTTGCATAGTAGAGTAACTAGTTGCGGAAGTAGATCACACCCATATTACGCATGCAAATTTTATGATGAATGTTTGCATAGAAAAAAAAAGGGTGTGAATATAACGAAAATGTGATTTTTGCGAATATTGGACAAATATTCACCTATATATTCACGAAATAATCGCAAATTCGAATATGGCCTATGCCGTTCATCCCTATTGACTAGTATAAGCACCAGGGGGACTCATACTAGCATGGGGCACAGGGTCAGGAGCTGAGGAGGTTTGCGGTCTCGCATGGCGGCGACTCCGCCACCTTGGTGGCTCCAGTGGTGTTTCCGGGTGGGGGGGGGCAGCACCGGGTGACACCCTCTGGTGAGGTGACACCCTGACCCAGGCAGGGCCAGATTAACTAGTGGCAGATGAAGCTGCTGCTCCATGCCCCTACGTTAAAATAACGTATAGGTGGCCTGCTGCATAGGCCACCAGGTGCCTGCCACACCTCCCGCCATCCCAACACCGCCACCAACCATTCAACCGCGATCAGAGAACAGTGACTTTTACCGCACAGGGTGACCAGCTGCACGTCGTAGTGTTTACATGTGATGTCAGTGGGCGGAGTCAGCAGCCACAGCAGCAGTGGGGCCCGCAGAAAATTCCTGTTTGGTATGTTACTTACTGGTTGTTTTTTGTTTTTGGAGGGGGGGGGAGTGCAGGAATGACTAACACTAAGGGATGGGAAAGTGGGATGCAGGCATGAGAAACAGTAATGGATGGGAAGGGGGAGTGCATGTATGAGGAACAGTAAGGGATGGCAAAGGGGGGTGCAGGCATGAGGAACAGTATTGAATGGGAAGGGGTGCAGGTATGAGGAACAGTAAGGGATGGGAAAGGGGGGTACAGACATGAGGAACAGTAATAGGGGGAAGGGGGGTACAGGCATGAGGAACAGTAATGAATGGGAAGGGGGGTGAAGGCATGAGGAACAGTAATGAAGGGGAAGGGGTGCAGGAATTGTAATGTATATTAATTTAGATAGTAGAGTGTGTGGCAGTATTATGTTCATAAGACACCATGTGTGGCAGCATTATATTCAGGGTACAATGTGGTAGTATATATTTAGAGGGTGCAATTTGTAGTAGTATATTATTCAGAGGGGGACTCATACTAGCAAGGGGCACAGGGTCAGGAGCAAAGGAGGTTTGTGGCCTCGCATGGCGGCGACTCCGCCACCTTGGTGGCTCCAGTGGTGTTTCCGGGTGGGGGGAGGGGGGGGGGGGGGGTCAGCACCGGGTGACACCCTCTGGTGAGGTTACACCCTGACCCAGGCAGGGCCAGATTAACTAGCGGCAGATGGAGCTGCTGCTCCATGCCCCTATGTTAAAATAAATACAGAGACCCGCATAGGTGGCCTGCTGCATAGGCCTCCAGGTGCCTGCCATGCCTCCCGCCCGCCATCCCAACACTGCCGCCAGCCATTCCAACCGCGATCAGAGAACAGTGACCCTTACCACACAGGGTGACCGGCTGCACGTCATAGTGTTTACATGTGATGTCAGTGGACGGAGTCAGCAGCCACAGCAGCAGTGGGGCCCGCAGGAAAATTCCTGTTTGGTATGTTACTTACTGGTTAATTTTTGTTTTTGGAGGGGGGGGGGGGGAGTGCAGGAATGACTAACACTAAGGAATGGGAAAGGGAGATGCAGTAATGGATGGGAAGGGGGAGTGCATGTATGAGGAACAATAAGGGATGGCAAAGGGAGGTGCAGGCACGAGGAACAGTAATGAATGGGAAGGGGGTGCAGGTATGAGGAACAGTAAGGGATGGGAAAGGGGGGTACATACATGAGGAACAGTAATAGGGGGAAAGGGGGTACAGGGATGAGGAACAGTAATGAATGGGAAGGGGGTGCAGGCATGAGGAACAGTAATGAAGGGGAAGGGGTACAGGTATTGTAATATATATAAATTTAGATAGTACAGTATGTGGCAGTATTATGTTCATAAGACACCGTGTGTGGCAGTATTATATTCAGGGTATAATGTGGTAGTATTATATATTTAGAGGGTGCAATTTGTGGTAGTGTATTATTCAGAGGATGCAGTGTGTAGTAGTAGTTTATTCAGAGGGTGCAGTATGTGTGTTTTTTTATTCAGAGGGCGTAGCGTGTTATAATCAGAGGGTCCAGTGTGTGTGGCAGTATTATATTCAGTAGGCACAGTGTATAACAGTATTATATTCTGGGGCACAGTGTGTGGCAGTATTATATTCAGTGGGCACAGTGTATGACAGTATTATATTCAGGGGCACAGTGTGTGGCAGTACTATATTCAGAGGGTACAGTGTGGAGCAGTATTATATTCAAAGGGTACAGTGTGTGGCAGTATTATATTCAGAGGATACAGTGTGTGCCAGGATTATATTCAAACATGTGGCATGTTTATATAAAAGTGTATGACAGTGTTATAATAATTATTGTTTTCATAAAAAGGATCAGAATCCACCAACAAAGTGAGGAGCCAATGCCAAAGAAGAATTAGCTAGAAAAAGTCATGGCGGTATGTACGTGCTAAATTAGATACACTGCTCAAAAAATAAAGGGAACACTTAACCTGTTGCATGCCTGTGCTCCGCATCATAGCGGGTCAAGCCCGACCTCTAAAAACGGCAGGAATCTGTGGCTAATAGCACGCGGCACTGATCGCGGTGCCGCATGTTATTAACCCTTTAGAAGTGGCATTCAAAGTTGATCGCCATGTTTAAAGGGGAACTAACCTGCTGTCGATTAGCTTAGGGGGCTGTTCGGGATCACCGCAGCAAAATCGCGCCATCCCAAATAGCTGTAGGACACAAGGAGGGTCCCACTATCTGCCTCCTGGTGTCCAATCGCCGATTGACTGCTCAGTGCCTGAGATCCAGGCATGAGCAGTCAAGCGGCAGAATCATTGATCTATGTTATCCTATGAGATAACAAAGATCAATGTAAAGATCAGTGTGTGCAGTGTTATAGCCCCCTATGGGGGTTAAAACATTGCAAAAAGAAAGTGAAAAAAAAAGTTAATAAAGATCATTTAACCCCTTCCCTAATAAAAGTTTGAATCACCCCCTTTTCCCATAAAAAAAAGGGTAAATAAAAATAAACATATGAGGTATCGAAGTGTGCGGAAATGTCCTGAATCATAAAAATATATAGTTAATTAAAGGGGTTATCCAGGGAAAAACTTTTTTTAATATATCAACTGGCTCCAGAAAGTTAAGCAGATTTGTAAATTACTTCTATTAAAAAATCTTAATCCTTTCAGTACTTATGAGCTTCTGAAGTTAAGGTTGTTCTTTTCTGTCTAAGTGCTCTCTGATGACACGTGTCTCGGGAACCACCCAGTTTAGAAGAGGTTTGCTATGGGGATTTGCTTCTAAACTGGGCGGTTCCCGAGACACGTGTCATCAGAGAGCACTTAGACAGAAAAGAACAACCTTAACGTCAGAAGCTCATAAGTACTGAAAAGATCAAGATTTTTTAATAGAAGTAATTTACAAATCTGTTTAACTTTATGGAGCCAGTTGATATATATAAAAAAAAAGTTTTTTCCTGGAATACCCCTTTAAGCCGCACAGTCGATGGTGTATGCACAGAAAAATTCCAAAGTCCAAAATAGCGTATTTTTGGTCACTTTTTATATCATGAAAAAATTAATAAACAGCGATCAAAAAGTCCGATCAATACAAAAATGGTACCGCTAAAAACATCAGATCACGGCGCAAAAAATACTGCCCCATACGCAGAAAAATAAAAAAATTATAGGGGTCAGAAGATGGCAATTTTAAAAGTATAAATTTTCCTGCATGTAGTTATGATTTTTTTCAGAAGTACGACAAAATCAAACCTATATAAGTAGGGTATCATTTTAATCGTATGGATCTACAGAATAAAGATAAGGTGTCATTTTTACCGAAAAATGTACTGTATAGAAATGGAAGCCCCCAAAATTACAAAATGGCGTTTTTTCTTCAATTTTGTCGCACAATTATTTTTTTTTCCATTTCAACGTAGATTTTTGGGTAAAATGAATGATGCATCCATGTTTCCAAAACGGAGCCTCCAGCTGTTGCAAAACAACACTGACTGTTCAGGCATGCTGGGAGTTTAGCAACAGCTGGAGGCACCCTGTTTGGTAATCATTGGCGTAGAATACCCCTATGTCCCCCCCTATGCAATCCCTAATTTATTCCTCAAATGCGCATGGCGCTCTCTCCCTTCAGAGCCCTGTCGTATTTCAAGGAAACAGTTTGGTGCCACATAAGGGGTGTTTCCCTACTCGGGAGAAATAACACTACAAATTTTGGGGGGCTTTTTCTCCTTTTACCCCTTTTAAAAAGGAAAAGTTGGGGATACACCAGCCTGTTAGTGTAAAAAAATAAAAAGTTTTACACTAACATGCTGTTGTTGCCCCATGCTTTTTATTTTCACAAGCATTAAAAGGAAAAAAAGACCCCCAAAATTTGTAACACAATTCCTTCTGAGTATGGAAATACCCCATATGTGGGCATAAAACTGCTCTGCAGGCGCACAACAAGGCTCAGGAGTGAGAGTGCACTATATACTGTACATTTGAGGCCTAAATTGGTGATTTGCACAGGGGTGGCTGATTTTACAGCGGTTCTGACATAAACGCAACACAAAAAAAGAAATACCCACATGTTTAGTGCTTTAACCCCTTAAGGACTCAGCGTTTTTCCGCTTTCAATTTTGCACCTAAAAATCCATATTATGGCTTATTTTTTGCGCCACCAATTCTACTTTGCAGTGACATTAGTCATTTTGCCAAAAAATCCACGGCGAAACGGAAAAAAAAATCATTTTGCGACAAAATTGAAGAAAACATTTCATTTTTTAACTTTTGGGGGCTTCCGTTTCTATGCAGTGCATTTTTCGGTAAAAATAACACCTTATCTTTATTCTGTAGGTCCATACGGTTAAAATAATACCCTACTTATATAGGTTGGATATTGTCGTCCTTCTAAAAAAATCATAACTACATGCAGGAAAATGTATATGTTAAAAATTATCAGCTTCTAATCCCTATAACTTTTTTATTTTTCCGCGTACGGGCCGGTATGAGGACTCATTTTTTGCGCCGTGTTCTGAAGTTTTTATTGGTACCATACTTGTATTGATTAGACTTTTTGATCGCTTTTTATTCATTTTTTCATGATACAAAAAGTGACCAAAAATACACTATTTTGGACTTTGGAATTTTTTTGCGCGCACATTGACCATGCGATTTAATTAACAATATATTTTTATAGTTCGGACATTTTTGCATACGGCGATACCACATATGTTTATTTTTATTTTTACTTACACAGTTTTTTTTATGGGAAAGGGGGGTGATTCAAACTTTTATCAGGGAAGGGGTTAAATGACATTTGTTAACTTTTTTTTTCACTTTTTTTTTTGCAGTGCTATAGCTCCCATAGGGAGCTATAGCACTGCACACACTGATCTCCTATGCTGATCCGTGCAAAGCCATTGCTTTGCATAGATCAGTCAGATAGGGGCTTGATTGCTCAAGCCTGTAGCTCCGGCTTGGAGCAATCAAACCCCGATCGGACGCCGCGGAGAGAGGTAAGGAGCCCTCCGCCTGCGTACCAGCTGATTGGAACATCGCAATTTTATCGCGATGTCCCGATCAGCCTGACTGAGCTGCCGGGAACGTTTACTTTCGTTTTCAGATACGGCGATCAACTTTGATTGCCACGTCTGAAGGGTTAACAGAGCCCGGCACAACGATCGATGCCGCACGCTGTTAGCCCAGGGTCCAGCTAACAGGTGTGACCCCGTTTTTCACACCGGGACCGGGCTCAGGGCGTACAGGTACACCCTGAGTCCTTAAGAGGTTAAGTGGGCCAGAAGAGGTGCCCTTTCTCTATTAGGTGCCGGTGCTTCCCCCACAACTCTCCCCCATACTGAACATGAAAATACCCTTAGAAAGTACCCTTAGAAAGAGCTTCTGTAGAAAGAGCTACTGAACATAACTAAAATGTGCAAAAGGGTATTGAAAAAATGTTGTACAAAAAGTACATAAAATAAATTATAAAACATAATTACATACTAACCATAGAACAGTAAAACATAAACCTGAGTCTTGAAGATGAAAGTTAATTTCTTTACCCCTGAAAAATATACAAAAGCAGATTCAAAACAATCACAGTACATCAAATTAAAAATGAGAAATATTGTACAAATCATTTTACCTAGAAAAGGCTCCAGCAGTTTTTGGGCTCCACTTTCCTTGCACTTTGGGCTTCACAGTTTGTGGATGCTGTACTTCTCCTGCCTAGTGCCAGCCATGTCTGCACATATGTTTGTGCATTAAACTGATCCAAGGGTCCCGTTGCATTTCAGGAAGATCAGATTTGAAAGCCTTTTAATGTCGAGAGAGTTTCTTTTATCTGTCAAAGCATCATTCATTGAGCTGAAAGCTCGCTCGCATTCATTTGTTGATACTGCAATGGTATGGACAGCTTTAAGAAGAGGCTTCTGGTGTCTTGGAAGCTTTAAGGTCTTTATACTCCCAAAATCCTTGGACACTTTCCCTCTCCCCAACTCTGAATCTCTGACATAAACGTCTGACCACTGCATCCCCATATTGAATCTCAAGAGATGCAGACCAGGAGTCAGACTGGAGTACATTTCTGAAGATTTTCTTCTTTTCAGCTTCAATGGCAGTTTCTGTGTAGGGACCAGGTGTGGATACCATTGACTCAAACACCCAGATTTGTCGGTCCAGCTGCCTGGCGGCTTGATCCAAAGTCATGTCCTGTCTCTGGAGCATTCTTGAGAGGTCACAGAGTTCTGTGAGAGCGTCCTACATGATGCCAAGATTGACCACAAAAGAAACAGTCGTGAGAACATCATTGAGTCCTTAATATTTTGCTCTCTCTCTCTTAAGTCCCTGCTGGTATCAGCAGCAGCACTTGTAAAGTGTACCTGCAGAACTTGGTAGTTTTCCTATACTGCTTTTACCGTTCTCTCACTTAAAGCAACCCAACGCACTGATAAAACACGGCCTATCACAAGGAGATGCTGTCCAACATTGTGAGAACTCTCTGTTAACTCCCTTTGTTTTTTTGGGGGATGCATGGTAGAGGGAGAAAAGCTGATCTAAAAATATTTTAAAGTGGTTGATTCCTCCTATCTCCTTCAAAACATCACAAACTGCCAGTACCAGCTTGTGATGGCGCTTCAGTGATGCCTCCCAAGCATCAATGAAGCGCCATCACAAGCAAATGCCAAATGTTCCTGTAGGTAGTGAGGGTCAAAGTCATTATTCTGAAGACATTCTAACAGTGCTTCAATGATGTCATTTGCTGTGGTCCCCTGCAGCTCAATCAGTTCAGAAAATATTGTGTCTGGTTGTTCACTGAAAATAGCTGACCGCAGGCACACAACAAGCACAGACTTACCACTTATTGTAGTGGATTCATCAATGAGCACACACAGTTTTCTTTAATTCATCACTATGTAATTGACTACCTTCTTTTTCATTTCAGATGCAATGTGATCCAGTATAATTGCACATGAGTTATTAGAGTGTAAAACTCTGCCCATCTTGACACCATTTAAGACTTGCAACTGGACATCTATTGGCATGTCTGTAAAGGGACGCCCATGCTTGCCAATCTTATAAGCTGTTCTAAACACATTGAAAGTTGAGGCGTATTCAGCCTTTCCCATATCTTCAATGTGTTTTTGCATTGTATTTTGTGTTGCCTTCTCTTTTATTTCAACTGCTTTCTTGTGATAAATTGAGTCTCTGTGCTCTTTAATTTTCTTTCGTAGTGAGCTTTGTTATGTAGCCTTGTCCCTTCCATAAGACGAGATTAAGCACCCACTCCACTCCTGCAACACTCTCTGCCCTTGCTGCATGTCTAAGCGAGCACAAACGTGACTACACACACTACAACCCAACTTTTGATTTTTGCTTATCAGCCACTTGTAATTTTTAGAGAAATACTGAACTTGTGCTTGGGACCAACATTCTGGCCACTCATGCTCGGCAACGTGGCTGTTGTCATCGGTAGAAGTGATGTCACTCTCGACCTCAACGCCACTTGTGAGAACCTGACCGACCGCGGCACAAGTGCTGCTTTCATTAGCTTGTGTCTGACTGTAACCTGCAGCGATATTCTGGTTTGGTGGAGTCCTCTGATTCTGACCTTGTTCTTTTAATACTTAGAAGCCAGGAGAGCATCTTAAAGCGCACCTGTCAGAACACCCAAAAAAAACCCGAAACTGTTATATGTTGCTCAGTATCTCATCCTGATCATGTACATGTACTTTTTATGTTTCTACGACCGACATTTCTTTCAGAATTAGCTTTATTTCTGGGTAAGGATAGGACCATTGATGTAAAGAGGTAGAGCTTATATTAAGGCTCACAAAATTTTAAGGCAACAGTAAGCATTTTTGAGAAAAGACCGCAGTCAGCCTGTTCTGACAAACTACTGTAAAATGTTTCCTGCTGCTTTAAAAACTAATGAGGAGTAATATGAGCACCCTCTCTTCACATCAATGTTCTTGTCCTAAGCAGACAGGAGGGAAGGGGGAAGCAGGGACTGGAGCTCTGTGTGACATGATGTCACCGCTACAAGGGAGAGAGCAGAACTGATATGGAGAGATCTGTGCAGCATAATAACATTATATTAATAATTTCCCTATATTATACTTTTTGAGACTATGCACAGCTTGTTTTATTTGCTGAACAACCCCCTTAAGTCTGAGTAGCCAGAGAGTACATTTACGCTCCTTGCTTTATCTAGGGGCTAATATTTATAAAGATATAAAATAAGCAGGGATGAATATACCAGTCACTACAGTAATAACAGAATCATCTTTGCTAGCTTCATCAAGAGCCAGACCAATTTTGTTGTACATCAGAAAGAAATTAAAATGTGAAAGATTGAATGTTTGAAAGAGTAAAACAAATTATGAAATTATGAAACAAAATGGTATCCCCTATCTTTTGGATACTTCTGTTTAGCACTAGAACACGGAAGTGATGGTCAGCTCAGCCAATCACCAGCCGAAACCACCAGTTTGCCTCCGATAAGATAGTCTGAAACTAATTTGATCACAATTGAAATTTTCCATCACATCTTCCATCCCAGAAAGATCACTGGTCCTTTATCTGTCTCTGATCATGTATGGCAGGATGTCCAACATGAGGGCCGCTGAAAATGGAGGTGCAGCCTACAAGAGATCTTCAGCAGTGCACCTCAGCATCGCCTGCATGATGGTGTAGCTCTGTCCATTCACGTAGAAGTCTCATGCAGGACAGGGGTCACAGGTCAAGGAAGCTATGTATGACGTGACCCTGCCCGCACAGCACTTCCAAGTGGCTGGCTCAATGCACAGTGACAGTGTGAGAAGCTGATTGATGCCTTCTTCAAGCACCAACTAGCGACGAGTCTCCAGTTTTATTCACAATACTTTTTATTAATTACATTACATTAAATGTGAGTGGAGGGTCTATGAATAGAACATGCCGCCGGTCCCTGTCCCGGGCATTGTCCTGCACATGACACTAAAACACAATTGATCCCCAGGGTGGGTCAGGAACCAATAGGCCAATTAGAATCCTTTCTTACCTTACCCTTACTTTCAGGTAAGAAAGGATTCTTATTAGCCTAAGGGTCCTAATACACAGGTGTATATACACTTGCAGATTGGTAGGCACCACAGCAGGAGCCCATTGGCTGCTCCGCTGTCACAGACTGATGACGGGGAGCTCCTAGCATATAAAAGATTGGAGAAAACGGTGGAGGACGTTTGCCAATTTGATGCACCGAAACTAGTTGAGCGCGGCACATTTTTGTGTTTTTAAGATAGTAATCCAGCTTTTCAAGTTGCAATAGGGTGTCTGCAGACCCTTATACTCCCAGACAGAGGGTTTGTCCCTCCTCTGACTTATATTTCTGGAGCTGGCTACTTGGTTTTAAATCACCTGTCACTGTTATAGTAATATTAAGAAATAAAAGTTATGTTTTAATAAAAAGAATAGGGGGGTTAGTTGCTATAGGAATCTTGTGCCCCGGCCTTTGGCCCTGGGTTTTAGTAGCTGCACATGACACTACACACAGGTGCTTGGACACACATGCAGCTCCAACCACAAAGCCCTGCACTGGATGCACACACACAGCAGCCACACATATGGAGCCTGCACTGACCCTGCCCCACAATCCAACACGGTTTGACCAACCAAACATCTCCTTATTATTATATACTAAGGGGCACGAAGTTATTTCGAAACAAATCATGATGACATAAACAGATTAAGTTCTTTACCTGCAATGTGATGGCATTTTTCTTTTATGGTCTGTTCAGAAATATCTTAGTTATGTTGTCTTCACAGACAACTTGTAATGTGTCAGTGCTTAGTGGTGCAAAATCTTTGGCAGCTACTTCAGAAGAGATCAAACTGTTTACAAGTTCTATATAGGATTGCCTGGCTTCATCCTGATAATAGATTAAAAAAAATTGACAATGTAAATACAAGAGGGAGAGGAAGAGAGAACATTCAGTATGACATGCAAGAATAGATTGTCAGAGAGTAAACTGTAGTTTTTAGAAGTGTCAGACGGACTTAGATACAATTAATACAGGTCACCCCCACAGTACAATGTCTATATATATAGGTCCGGTCAGGAACATGTATATATAGACATTGTCCTGTGGGGGTGACCTGTATGTATAGACATTGTACTGTGGGGTGACCAGTATTATATATATATGGTGAACCAGGAGAGTACTGGTGTCTGGGGTGTTGTAGTCATAGTGTAGGGTCTGGTGGTATTAACCCTTAAATGTCGTGACGGCAGTGTGCGGTTTCCTCACTAGTAATGTTCCTACCGCCAACCGTCCCACAAATGGCAGGGGAAAAAATAACGGAATGTCCACAGCAGATTTTAGGAATAAACTGGAGAAACTTTACTTGCCGATTTTATGACTCTTTAACATAACAGTCTTTTCAAGAGTGAACCGGGATACAGGTTCCTCACAGGTTTGCTGGGACTTGGAAGCAATGAGCTTTCATGCAGGCCACTGTGCTACTAATTATAATATTTGAGCTTTTAGTAGTCACACAGGATTTGATAGATTGAGCTTTGAGTAACTCACGTTTAGTGGCTGCAGGTTCTTTCAGGCTTTGGCCTAGTTGAATTGAATTGAGCCTGATGAGATGCTGAGATGTGCTTGCTTGATAATGCAGAACTAAGAGCAGGAACTAAGAGAGAGAATTGATTGATAACAGCCCTTTATATAATAAGGGGCTGGACTAAGCTCATTGGTTGGCAAACCAGTAAGTCCTGACCCAGTGAACTCTGGGTACATCACATGACCTCTAAGGTCCTTAAACATTTTATGCATCATAACTGTACATCATGTGACCACTAGTGTTGCTCGCGAATATTTGCAATGCAAATTTTATTCGTGAATATCGCATATTCGCAAATTCGCGAATATAGCACTATATATACACGTAATTACGAATATTTTTTTTTTCACAGTACACATCACAGTGATCACCCTTCTCTGCTTCCAGCTTGTGTGGTGTAAAGAAGGCTCTAATACTACTGTGTGAGACAGGCGTGCGAGACAGGGGTAAGACCTGCAGGAGAGCCCTATAAATGGAGGGACTCTAGCTGAGGGCACTTTAGACAAGGGACAGGACAAGGTCCTGTACCGGGACACCACATGTATATATATATATATATATATATATATATATATATATATATACATATATATATGTATATATATAAAAAGAAGATGGTCGCAGCACTGCAGATAAGTGAAAAAATGGTGGCTTTATTCCATACAAAAACCGCAGCAACGTTTCGGCTGCCTGTGCAGGCTTTTTCAAGCATAAGAAGTGACCCAAGTGAGGAGTTCAAATACACATTTTCACAGCAATTAATCAATTATACAGTGATATATCAATAAAAACTTTATTGAATATAAAATACAAAAATATAATGTGATACAGTGCATAAACATTATGAGGTGTGAATACATATATACACACATATAGTACTTGTGTTACCAGATAGAGGAGGATGAGTCCATATAATGCAGTGCAGCCTGGGGGAGGTCACCCTGACAGACAGGGCCTTTTGAAGGAATTAGACATGGATGCTCCCATGCTACCTTCCTACTGGCGGGAAGAGGGGGTTAATTTGAGGGTACTACCTTCTAACTGGGGGGGGGTTAACCTGGGGGTACTACAATCCTACTGGGGGGGAGGGGGTTAATCTGGGGTAGTACATGTTTGCTGGAGGGAGGGGGTTAATCTGGGGGTACTACCTGCCTACTGGGGGCCCCAGATTAACCCCCTCCCCCCAGCAGGCAGGTGGTACCCCCAGATTAACCCCCTCCCTCCAGTAGGAAGGTAGTACCCCCAGATTAACCCCCCCCCGTGTAGGAAGGTAGTAACCCCCCAGATTAACCCCCTCTCACCCCCTGTAGGAAGGTAGTACCCCCCAGATTATCGTACCCCCAGATTAACCCCCTCTCCCCTGTAGGAAGGTAGTACCCCCATATTAACCCCCTCTCCCACCCTGTAAGAAGGTAGTACAGTACCCCAGATTAACCCCCTCCCCCCAGACCCAGTAGGCAGGTAATTCAGACCCTTGAAAATTTAAATAACATTCACTCACTCACTGTCAGAGAACCAAGAACGCACTAAACGCCGCACGTGGTAATCCTGTGAGCTACGCACCGTCACGTGACACGTCACGTCACGCTCTAGGGCAGGCGTTAGGATGCCGGCCCTTGAATTCTGAGACTCAGCGTAACGTAATGACGGTCATGTGATTGCAGTGATGCGCGAAAATATTTATCCCAGACCAACTGAAGGTGAGCTGGAGCGGGGCGGGGCACTAAAAGGAGCCGAAGGAAGCGACTTCAGTCTCTGTCTCCCGCTTCAGGCAGGGTCTCGCACGGAGAGGTGCTGGTCCTCTCCAGAGCCATTTTTGGTAGTTGTGGTACTGAGTACTGCCGCGTACCAGCCCAGTTAAAGCACTGCATATGTGACCCCATTTTAGAAACTACACCCCTCACAGAACGTAACAAGGTGTATAGCGAGCCTTAACACCCCACAGGTGTTTAATGAAAATTCTTCAAAGTTGGATGGAGAAATGAAAAAAAAAATTTGCTGGTGTTACCCTAAATATTTCATTTTCACAAGGGAAAATAGGAAAAAAAAACTATTTGTAACCCCATTTCTTCTGAGTAAGAACATACCCCATATGTGGATATAAAGTGCTCTCCTGGTGCACTACAATGCTCAGAAGAGAAGGAGCGCCATTGGGCTTTTGAAGAGAAAGTTTGTCAGGAATTGAAGGCCACGAGTGTTTATAAAGCCCCCATAGTGCCAGAACAATGGACCCCCCACTCACATATGACCCCATTTTGTAAACAACACCCCTCACATAGTGTAAGAATGTGTAAAGTGAGCATTTAAGCCCCACAGGTGTCTGACAGATTTTTGGAATAGTGGTCAGTGAAAATTAAAAATGTAATTTTTCATTTGCACAGCCCACTGTTCCAAAGATCTGTCAAACGCCAATGAGGTGTAAATACTCACTCCACCCCTTATTAAATTCTGTGAGGGGTATAGTTTCCAAAATGGGGTCACATGTGGGGGGCCCACTGTTCTGGCAGCATGGGGGACTTTGTAAACGCACATGGCCCTTGACTTTCATTCCAAACTAATTTTTTCCCCAAAAGCTCAATGGCGCTCCTCCTCTTCTGAGCATTGTAGTGCGCCAGCAGAGCACTTGATGCCAACACATGGGGATATTTCCATACTCACAAGAAATTGGGTTGCAAGTTTTGGGGGTAATTTTCTCCTATTACCCCTTGTAAAAATGTAAAATTTGGGGAAAAAACATAATTTTAGTGAAAACATTTTTTTTTCATTTACACATTTTTTAACAAAAAACCAATTTTAACAAAAAGTCGTCAAACACCTGTGAGGTGTTAAGGCTCACTGTACCCCTTGTTACGTTCCTTGAGGGGTGCAGTTTCCAAAATAGTATGCAAGGTGTTTTTCTTTTTTTGCTGTTCTGGCAGCATAGGGGCTACCCAAATAGGACATGCCCCCCAAAAACCTTTTCAGCAAAATTTGCTGGTGCATCTCCTCTTCTGAGCCTTATAGTGTGCCAGCAGAGCACTTGACGTCCACACATGGGGTATTGCCATACTCAGAAGAGATGGAGTTACAAATTTTGGGGGGCATTTTCTCCTATTACCCCTTGTAAAAATTAAAAATTTGGGGGAAAAATTGCATTTTAGTGAAAACAAATAATCGTTTACACATCCAAATTTAACGAAAAGTTGTCAAACACCTGTGGGGTGTTAAGCCTCACTGTATGCCTTGTTGCATTCCTTGAGGGGTGTAGTTTCCAAAATAATATGCCATGTGGAATTTTTTTTGCTGTTCTAGCACCATAGGGGCTTCTTAAATGTGACATGCCCCCCAAAAACCATTTCAGAAAAACTCACTCTCCAAAATCCCACTGTCACTCCTTCCCTTCTGAGCCCTCTAGTTCACCTGCCGAACACTTGACATACACATATGAGGTATTTCCTTACTCGAGAGAAATTGGGTTATACATTTTAGGAAGATTTCTTTCATTTTACCCCTTGTAAAATTCAAAAATTGAGTCTACAAGAACATGCCAGTGTAAAAAATTAAGATTTTGAATTATCTCCTTCAATTTGCTGCTATTCCTGTGAAACACCTAAAGGGTTAACAAACTTTTGAATGTCATTTTGAATACTTTGAGGGGTGCAGTTTTTATAATGAGGTAATTTATGGGGTATTTCTAATATGAAGGCCCTTCAAATCCACTTCAAAACTGAACTGGTCCCTGAAAAACTTCGATTTTGAAAATTTTGTGAAAAAATGGAAAATTGCTGATATACTTTGAAGCCCTCTGATGTCTTCCAAAATAAAAACATGCCAACTTTATGATGCAAACATAAAGTAGACATATTGTATATGTGAATCAATATATAATTGATTTGGAATATTCATTTTCCTTATAAGCAGAGAGCTTCAAAGTTTTTTTCAGCAAATTTTGGAATTTTTCAACAAGACATTATGTTAGTGGTCAAATTTTGTCGATACTTGCATCAAGTAGAATATGTCACGAAAAAACAATCTTGGAATCAGAATGAAAGGTAAAAGCACCCCAGAGTTATTAATGCTTAAAGTGACAGTGGTCAGATGTGCAAAAAATGGCCATGTCCTACAGTGAAAATTGGCTGGGTCCTAAAGGGGTTAAGGACCAGGCCCATTTTGGCCTTAAGGACCAGAGCGTTTTTGTACATCTGACCACTGTCACTTTAAGCATTAATAACTCTGGGATGCTTTTACCTTTCATTCTGATTCAGAGACTGTTTTTTCGTGACATATTCTACTTTATGTTAGCGGTAAAATTTCATTGATACTTGCATCATTTCTTGGTGAAAAAATTCCAAAATTTGATGAAAAAATTGAAAATGTAGCATATTTCTAACTTTGAAGCTCTCTGCTTGTAAGGAAAATAGACATTACAAATACATTTTATTTTGATTCACAAATACAATATGTCTACTTTATATTTGCATCATAAAGTTGACATCTTTTTACTTTCGGAAGACATCAGAGGGCTTCAAAGTTCAGCAGCAATTTTCCAATTTTTCACAAAATTTTCAAAATCGGAATTTTTCATGCACCAGTTCAGGTTTGAAGTGGATTTGAAGGGCTTTCTTATTAGAAATACCCAATAAATGACCCCATTTTTAAAACTGCACCCCTCAAAGTATTCAAAATGATATTTAGTAAGTGTGATAACCCTTTAGGCGTTTCACAGGAATAGCAGCAAAGTGAAGGAGAAAATTCTAAATGTTCATTTTTTACACTCACATGTTCTTGTAGACCCAGTTTTAGAATTTTTACAAGGGGTAAAAGGAGAAAAATACTCTCAAAATGTGTAACCCAATTTCTCTCAAGTAAGGAAATACCTCATATGTGTATGTCAAGTTTTTGGTGGGTGCAGTAGAGGGCTCAGAAGGGAAGGAGCGACAATGGGATTTTGGAGAGTGAGTTTTTCTGAAATGGTTTTTGGGGAGCATGTGGCATTTAGGAAGCCCGAATGGTGCCAGAACAGCAGAAAACCCCCACATGTCACATTATTTTGGAAACTACACCCCTCAAGGCACGTAACAAGGGGTCCAGTGAGCCTTAACACCCCACAGGTGTTTGACAACTTTTCTTTAAAGTCGGATGTGTAAATGAAAAAAAAATTTTTTCACTACAGTGCATTTCCCCCCCCCCCCCCAAATTTACCATTTTTACAAAGGGTAATGGGAGAAAATGCCCCCTAAAATTTGTAACCCTATCTCTTCTGAGTATGGAAATACCCCATGTTAGGACGTAAAATGCTCTGCGGGCGAACTACAATGCTCAGAAGAGTTTTTGGGGGCATGTCACATTTAAGAAGCCCCTATGCTGCCAGAACAGCAAAGAAAAAACACACGGCATACTATTTTGGAAACTAGACCCCTCAAGGAACGTAACAAGGGGTACAGGGAGCCTTAACACCTCACAGGTGTTTGACGAAGTTTAGTTAAAGTTTGATGTGTAAATGAAAAAAACATTTTTTTTTCACTAAAATGCATTTTTTTCCCCAAAATTTTACATTTTTAGAAGGGGTAATAGGAGTAAATTACCCCCCAAACTTGTAACTCCATTTCTTCTGAGTTTGGAAATACCCCATGTGTGGACGCCAAGCACTCTGCTGGCGCACTACAATGCTCAGAAGAGAAGGAGAGCCATTGAGATTTTGGAAAGAGAATTTGTTTGGAATGGAAGTCAGGGGCCATGTGTGTTTACAAAGCCCCCCTGTGGTGCCAGAACAGTGGACCCCCCCCCCCACTCATTTTCTCTTCAAAAGCCCAATGGCGCTCCCTCTCTTCTGAGCATTGTAGCGTACCCGCAGAGCCCTGTACATCCCCATATGGGGTGTGTTCTTACTCAGAAGAAATGGAGTTAAAAATTGTGTGGGCCTTTTTTCCTATTTTCCCTTGTGAAAATGAAAAATTTAAGGTAACACCAGCATTTTTGTGAAAAAAGGTTTTCTTCATTTTCCCATCCTACTTTAACGGAAATTCATCAAACACCTGTGGGGTGTTAAGGCTCAATATACCCCTTGTTACATTCCATGAGGGGTGAAGTTTCCAAAATGGGGTCACATGTGGGTATTTCTTTTTTTGCGTTTATGTCAGAATCACTGTAAAATCATCCACCCCTGTGCAAGTCACCAATTTAGGCCTCAAATGTACATAGTGCTCTCTCACTCCTCAGCCTTGTTGTGCGTCGTCAGAGCATTTTACACATGGGGTATTTCCTTACTCAGGAGAAATTGCGTTACAAATTTTGGGGGTCTTTTTTCCTTTTACTGCTTGTGAAAATAAAAAGTATGGGGCAACACCAGCATGTTAGTGTAACATTTTTAACATTTTTACACTAACAGGCTAGTGTAGACCCCAATTTATCCTTTTCATAAGGGGTAAAAGGAGAAAAAGACCCAAAAAATTTTTAACACAATTTCTCCGGAAATACCCAATATGTGGCCCTAAAATGTTTCCTTGAAATAAGACAGGGCTCTGAAGTGAGAGAGCGCCATGCATAGTGTAGTGTAATGTTTTTAGGGTACATTCCCACTGGCGGGGTTTTATGGTGAGTTTCCTGTTAGGAGTTTGAGCTGCGGCGGAAAATTTGCCACAGCTCAAACTTAAAGCAGGAAACTCACTACAAACCCGCCCGTGTGAATGTACCCTGTACATTCACATGGGGGGGGGGGCAAACCTTCAGCTGTTTCAAAACTATAACTCCCAGCATGTACTGACAGACCGTGCATGCTGGGAGTTTTGCAACAGCTGGAGGCACACTGGTTGGAAAATCTTCAGTTGGGTTCTGTTACCTAACTCAGTGTTTTACCAACCAATGTGCCTCCAGCAAAACTACAACTCCCAGCATGTACTGATCGCCAAAGGGCATGCTGGGAGATGTAGTTATGCAACAGCTGGAGGTACGCAACTACAACTCCCAGCATGCCGAGACAGCTGTTTGCTTTTTAGGCATGCTGGGATTTGCAGTTTTGCAACATCTGGAGGGCTACAGTTTAGAGACCACTGCACAGTGATCTCCAAACTATGGCCCTCCAGATGTTGAAAAACTACAAATCCCAGCATACCCAGACAGCTAACAGCTGTCTGGGCATGCTGGGAGTTATAGTTTTGCAACATCTGGAGGGCTACAGTTTAGAGACCACTGTATAGTTGTCTCAGACTGTAGCCCTCCAGATGTTGCTAGGCAACTCACCGGCTTCCAGGGAGCCGCATCGCCGTCCTCTTCTGCCGCTGATCCATGCCGCCGATCGCCAGCTGCTGCCACCGCCGATGGGTAAGGGGACCTTCGGCGCCGGTTCGCGTTAGTTTCTTCGTTCTGCCCGGCCTATTGTGGGTGGGCAGAACAGGGAAACCGAAAGTCAACCCCCCCCCCGATCTGCTATTGGTCGTCGCTTCTAGATGACCAATAGCAGGGATAGGAGGGGTGGCACCCCTGCCCCCTCACTCCTATGCCTTCAGGGGGATCGTGGGTGTCTTGGACAACCCAGATCCCCCTTATTTTCCGGGTCACCATAGACCGATATGACTCGGAATCGGCACAAATTTGTGGCGATCGTCGACATGGCGGGGTCTAATGACCCCCTTGGGCATTTGTGCTTGGTGTCTGCTGATCGATATCAGCAGTCACCCCGGTCCAGTCACCCTTGGTCCTTAAGTACCAGGGAGCGAAAGCGTACCTGTACACCCGTGGTCCCTAAGTGGTTAAGGACATTGCATCAAAGTTGGATCAGCCTGTAGTGTGGTTTTCCACTTTGATTTTGAGTGTGACTCCATATCCAGAACCCCATGGGTTGATAAATTTGATTTCCATTGATAATTTTTAGTGTGAATTTGTTGTCAGCACATTCAACTATGTAAAGACGAAAGTATTTCATACAATTAGTTCATTCATTCAGATCTAGGATGTGTTATCTTAGTGTTCCCTTTATTTTTTGAGCAGTGTAAGAAAAGACTATAGAGAAAACATCAAGACCTGTAAGTTACCAAAAAAAAAAGGAGAGATGTCCTCTGGATGTGCCTAAAACATAACTTTTACTCTAGTTGATAAAAAATTTACAAATATCAATAGGTGTATTGTGGTAAGCTTGTGGGGGAAGTAGGGTATGGGGAGTGTAGCTGAGCGGGTATTAAAGGGTGCTTGTTAACTCTTGCTATTCGTGACGCCTGGGTGAGGGCTCCTCAATAAAGCTTTTCCTACCTCCATCCTTCCCAAGAACGATAAGGAGGTAGATGATAATATGCTTGAGATAGATAATAATGGATTGTCCACAACTGGAGAGCTTCTGTAAACAGCGTTAACTTTTACTGAAGATTTTCTGTAAACTTCCTTAACACAACAGACTCTTATCATAACAACAGCTTCCATTGGAGATTGACAATGGTGTGGACTTTAGCTTTAAGAGTCTTTTAGTCTATTGCTCTGTTCCACTGGATTTAGGGGAATTAGTTGCGGTCCAGTAGTCACGCTAGCATTAGCAGGAATTAGATTAGAACTCACGATTTTGGTTCTGCTGAGGTCGTAGGTTTTGAGGCCTAGCGTGTCTTTGAAACTTGCATAGCACACCGTCTTGTAGGTCCGGCATCCACGAGAGCAGCAACCCAAGAGAGCGATAATTGGACGAAGCTCCCTTATATGGGCAGGGGCTGGACTAACGCTAATTGGTCCAAACAGATGTCAATCACCATTACAAAGATTTGTGGGTAACACGTGACCCAAGGACCTCCTAAGGTCCTGCAACATACCATAGAGGTTACTTGCATGGTCACATGACCGAAGGTCCTGCGACGCTAAACAAGGTAAGTACTATATATTTCTATAGAATATAGCTATAATTATCAAATATATACATTTATTAATATTAAAGTTAGACTTAAGGAGAGGCGACTAGGTGTTGTCCCACCAGAGGAACCCTACCTGAACGTAGTTACTCTGACTTTGGGGACCTCTACACTAGGTACTGGATGCAATCCAATACCGGGACGCCACAGTATGATTCATTAGATTGCACAATGGCAAAAAGTAAAGAAAATGAATGTGCTCGCTTCCAAGGAGTGGCTGGGCCCAGCCAAACTCTGTGCCGCACAATTGCTGATAAAATGCAATGCAACAAATCTATAGCTAATACCGCCAACGCGTTTCTGACACCAGTAGCGGTTTAGTCATCAGGGAGGTATGCTAAGTGCAAGTATCAGACATCCAATACAACTCTATAGGTACCACAATACATATAGTAATACACAATTATGTCACAACTGTATATGGCCCTAGGAGGAAAAGTCATTACTTCAACAAGTTGCTAAGAAGTGCATAGGCAGTGGACCTGCAAAATAAAATATCATGCCCAGGTGCATTTGATGTTTTTGGCTTATTTGCATAGCCTGTAAAAGAAAAGGACATGTATCCATCGTCCATGTGTGTGAAGATCACATAATAAGAATGAGGTCCACCTAGAAAAGAAAACAAGAAAATTATCTCAAAATGATATCCTGTGGAGAAAGGGTTCTATAGAACTGTGCGATGACAGTCTATAGTACTCACGGTTTCTGTGGATGTACAGAGAGACAGCGTGAGACACCTGCATGCAGCAGGGAGCTGGGGATTACCAGCTCACTCGCGGGTTCCAGCGAGAAGATTGCGTCTGATCCGCTCAGAGCAGTGTATAAGAGCGCGCTTGTCCGCGCCCATTGAGAGAAACCATCACGGAGGGCGTGCACATTGATGAGTATATGCCAGCACAGAATGTCACGCCGCATGGAGCGTAATAGTAAACAAGACTAGATTGCCAGGTAGATCTCAAATTCGGACTACACAAACAATTGCAGCTCCAGTGAGCTGTATATTAACCCCTTAAGGACCAAGGGCGTACAGGTACGCCTTTGCTCCCTGGTACTTAAGGACCAAGGGCGTACCTGTACGCCCGTGGGAATTTCGGTCCCCGCCGCACTCCGGGCGGGGATCGCGCCGGGGTGACTGCTGATATCTATCAGCAGGCACCCCGCGCAAATGCCCAGGGGGGTCATTAGACCCCCCCATGTCGGCGATCGGCGCAAATCGCAAGTGAATTCACACTTGCGATTTGCGCCGATTCCGGGTCATACGGGTCTATGGTGACCCGGTGACCCGGAATAGAAGGGGGATCGCGGGTGTCCTAGACACCCACGATCCCCCTGTAGCGATAGGAGTGAGGTGGCAGGGTTGCCACCCCTCCTATCTCTGCTATTGGTGGTCTAGACGCGACCACCAATAGCAGATCTGGGGCGGAGGGATTTACTTTCGGTTTCCCCGTCCTGCCCTCCCACAATAGGCGGGGCAGAACGGGGAAACCGACAGGGACCGGCGCCGAAGATCCACTTACCCATCGGCGACGGCAGCGGCGACGATCAGTGGCGGCAGCGGGCGACGATCGACGGAAGAAGAGGACCGCGACGCAGCTCCCTGGATCCAACGGAAGCCGGTGAGTTATTTAGCAACATCTGGAGGGCTACAGTCTGAGACCACTATAGTGGTCTCTAAACTGTAACCCTCCAGATGTTGCAAAACTACAACTCCCAGCATGCCCAGAGAGCTGTTTAGGCTTGCTGGGAGTTGCAGTTTTGCAACAGCTGGAGGTCTACAGTTTGAGACCACTGCAAAGTGATCTCTATACTGTGCACCTTCAGATCTTGCAAAACTACAACTCCCAGCATGCCCAGACAGCAGTTTGCTGTCTGGGCATGCTGGGAGTTGTAGTTTTGCAACATCTGGAGGTCCACAGTTTGGAGACCACTATGCAGTGGTCTCTAAACTATAGCTCTACAGATGTTGCAAAACTGCAACTCCCAGCAAGCCTAAACAGCAAACAGCTGTCTCTGCATGCTGGGAGTTGTAGTTGCGATCCCTCCAGCTGTTGCATAACTACATCTCCCAGCATGCCTTTCGGCGATCAGTACATGCTGGGAGTTGAAGTTTTGCAACAGCTGGAGGCTCACTGGTTGGAAAATACTGAGTTAGGTAACAGAACCTAACTGAAGGTTTTCCAACCAGTGTGCCTCCAGCTGTTGCAAAAGTACAACTCCCAGCATGCACGGTCTGTCAGTACATGCTAGGAGTTGTAGTTTTGAAACAGCTGGAGGTTTGCCCCCCCATGTGAACGTACAGGGTAAATTCACACTGGCGGGTTTACAGTAAGTTTTCTGCTTCAAGTTTGGGCTGTGGCAAATTTTTCACCGCAGCGCAAACTCCTAGCGGTAAATTCACTGTAAACCTGCCAGTGTGAATGTACCCTAAAAACACTACACTACACTTACACATAATAAAGAGTAAAACACAACATATACACCCCCTTACACTGTCCCCCTAATAAAAAATAAAAAACGTATTGTACGGCAGTGTTTCCAAAACAGAGCCTCCAGCTGTTGCAAAACAACAACTCCCAGCATTTCCGGACAGCCACTTAGTATTTCAAGGAAACAGTTTAGTGCCACATATGGGGTATCTCCGTACTCGGGAGAAATTGCGTTACTACTTTTGGGGGCTTTTTTTCCTTTTACCCCTTATGAAAAAGAAAAGTTGGGGTCTACACCAGCCTGTTAGTGTAAAAAAAAATTTTTTTTTACACTAACATGCTGGTGTTGTCCTTTACTTTTTATTTTCACGGGAGGTAAAAGGAAAAAAAGACCCCCAAAATTTGTAACGCAATTTCTCCTGAGTACGGAGATACCCCATATGCAGGCGTAAAATGCTCTGCGGGTGCACAACAAGGCTCAGGAGTGAGAGCGCACTATGTACATTTGAGGCCTAAATTGGTGATTTGCAGAGGGGTGGCTGATTTTACAGTGGTTCTGACATAAACACAAAACAATAAATACAGACATGTGACCCCATTTTGGAAACGACACCCCTCACGGAACGTAACAAGGGGTATAGTGAGCCTGCACACCCCACAGGTGTTTGACAAATTTTCATTAAAGTTGGATGGGAAAGTGAAAAAAAAATTTTTTCACTAAAATGCTGGTGTCACCCTAAATTTTTCATTTTCACAAGGGAAAATAAAAAAAAGCCCCTCAAAATTTGTAACCCAATTTCTTCTGAGTAAGAGCATACCCCATATGTGGATGTAAAGTGCTCTATGGGTGCACTACAATGCTCAGAAGAGAAGGAGCGCCATTGGGATTTTGAAGAGAAAATTTGTCCGGAATTGAAGGCCACTTGTGTTTACAAAGCCCCCATGGTACCAGAACAATGTACCCCCCCCATATGTGACCCCATTTTGGAAACTACACCCCTCATGTAATGTAATAAGTGGTACAGTGAGCATTTACGCCCCACAGGTGTCTGACAGATTTTTGGAACAGTGATCCGTGAAAATGAAAAATGTAATTTTCCATTTGCACAGCCCACTGTCCCAAAGATCTGTCAAACGCCAGTGGGGTGTAAATGCTCACTGCACCACTTATTAAATTCTGTGAGGGGTGTAGTTTACAAAATGGGGTCACATGTGGGGGGGTCCACTGTTAAATTCTGTGAGGGGTGTAGTTTACAAAATGGGGTCACATGTGGGGGGGGCTTTGTAAATGCACATGGCCCCTGACTACCATTCCAAACGAATTCTTTCCAAAAGCTCAATGGTGCTCCTCCTCTTCTGAGCATTGTAGTTCGCACGTAGTGCACTTCAGGTCCACTTATGGGGTACCTCCATACTCAGAAGAGATGGGGTTACAAATTTTGGGGGGTATTTTCTGCTATTAACCCTTGCAAAAATGTGAAATTTGGGGGGAAACACACATTTTAGTGAAAAAAAAAAATATATTTTTTTACATATGCAAAAGTCGTGAAACCCGTGTGGGGTATTAAGGCTCACTTTATTCCTTGTTACGTTCCTCAAGGGGTCTAGTTTCCAAAATGGTATGCCATGTGTTTTTTTTTTGCTGTTCTGGCACCATAGGGGCTTCCTAAATGCGACATGCCCCCCGAGCAAAATTTGCTCTCAAAAAGTCAAATATCACTCCTTCTCTTCGGAGCATTGTAGTTCGCCCGTAATGCACTTCATGCCAATTTATGGGGTACCTCCATACTCAGAAGAGATGGGGTTACAAATTGTGGGGGGTATTTTCTGCTATTATCCCTGGCAAAAATGTGATACTGTCCCTCATAAACGTCTGACAGGTAAGTTAAGGTCTTTGGGTTTGGAAATTTTAGTTTGTAACTGGATTGAACACTGGCTCATGGATCGTACCCAGAGAGTGGTGGTCAATGATTCGTACTCTGATTGGTCCCCGGTTATTAGTGGTGTACCCCAAGGTTCAGTACTGGGCCCGCTGTTGTTTAATTTATTTATCAATGATATAGAGGATGGCATTAACAGCTCTGTTTCTATCTTTACAGATGACACCAAGCTTTGTAGCACGGTACAGTCTATAGAGGATGTGCATAAGTTACAAGATGACTTGGATAGACTAAGTGTCTGGGCATCCACTTGGCAAATGAGGTTCAATGTGGATAAATGTAAGGTTATGCATCTGGGTACTAATAACCTGCATGCGTCGTATGTCTTAGGGGGGATTAAACTGTCAGAGTCACTGGTAGAGAAGGATCTGGGTGTACTTGTAGATCACAGACTACAGAATAGCATACAATGTCAGGCTGCTGCTTCCAAAGCCGGCAGGATATTGTCATGTATCAAAAGAGGCATGGACTCAAGGGACAGGGACATAATACTCCCCCTTTATAAAACATTGGTACGGCCTCACCTGGAATATGCTGTTCAGTTTTGGGCACCAGTCCATAAAAGGGACACTGTGGAGTTGGAAAGGGTGCAGAGACGCGCGACTAAACTAATATGGGGCATGGAACATCTTAGCTATGAGGAGCGATTAAAGGAGTTACAATTGTTTAGTCTTGAGAAGAGACGTTTAAGGGGGGATATGATAAACGTATATAAGTATATTAATGGCCCATACAAAAAATATGGAGAAAAACTGTTCCAGGTTAAACCCCCCCAAAGGACGAGGGGGCACTCCCTCCGTCTGGAGAAGAAAAAGTTTAGTCTCAAGGGGCGACACGCCTTCTTTACCGTGAGGACTGTGAATTTATGGAACGGTCTACCTCAGGAACTGGTCACAGCAGGAACAATTAACAGCTTTAAAACAGGATTAGATACATTCCTGGAACAAAATAAGATTAATGCTTATGAAGAAATATAAAATCTCATCCCTTCCCCAATATCGCGCCACACCCCTACCCCTTAATTCCCTGGTTGAACTTGATGGACATGTGTCTTTTTTCGACCGTACTAACTATGTAACTATGAAATTTGGGGGGAAACACACATTTTAGTGAAAAAAAAATTTTTTTTTACATATGCAAAAGTCGTGAAACACCTGTGGGGTATTAAGGCTCACTTTATTCCTTGTTACGTTCCCCAAGGGGTCTAGTTTCCAAAATGGTATACCATGTGGGTTATTTTTTCTGTTCTGGCACCATAGGGGCTTCCTAAATGCAACATGCCCCCCAAAAACCATTTCTGAAAAACATACTCTCCAAAATCCCCTTGTCGCTCCTTCGCTTCTGAGCCCTCTACTGCGCCCGCCGAACACTTTACATAGACATATGAGGTATGTGCTTACTCGAGAGATATTGGGCTACAAATATAAGTATATATTTTCTCCTTTTACCCCTTGTAAAAATTCAAAAATTGGGTTTACAAGAACATGCGAGTGTAAAAAATAAATTCACTTTGCTGCTATTCCTGTGAAACACCTAAAGGGTTAAAACACTTACTGATTGTCATTTTGAATACTTTGGGGGGTGTAGTTTTTATAATGGGGTCATTTGTGGGGTATTTCTAATGGGAAGACCCTTCAAATCCACTTCAAACCTGAACTGGTCTCTGAAAAAAAGCGAGGTCCAAAATTTTGTGAAAAATTGGAAAATTACTGCTGAACTTTGAAGCCCTCTGGTGTCTTCCAAAAGTAAAAACATGTCAATTTTATGATGCAAACATAAAGTAGACATATTGTATATGTGAATAAAATAAAAAAATATTTTGAATATCCATTTTCCTTACAAGCAGAGAGCTTCAAAGTTAGAAAAATGCAAAATTTTCAAATTTTTCATCAAATTTTGGGATTTTTCACCAAGAAAGGATGCAAGTTACCACAAAATTTTACCACTATGTTAAAGTAGAATATATCACGAAAAAACAATCTTGAAATCAGATTGATAACTAAAAGCATTCCAGAGTTATTAATGTTTAAAGTGACAGTGGTCAGATGTGCAAAAAACGCTCTGGTCCTAAGGTGTAAAATGGCCTGCTCCTTAAGGGGTTAAATGACCATTTATCACAATGTATTGGGCATTTAAGGTAGATTAACAACACAAGTGCCAAGATAGAGGTGAGACTGTATATTAAATAGTTCTTTATTATAGTGTATGGGACATCTAAGGTAGATGAACACTATAAACGCCAAAATAGAGGTGAGACTCCCAAGCAGGCACAGACCATTAGTGACTATAACAATCAGAGGTATATAGATGTAATGTATATATGTGTAGAGAGCACATTAGGGACAGTGGGATGTGATGTTGAGTTTTACCAATTGTTGCTATGATGAAATTCTGCCAACATAATGAGTCAAGTGGATATTAACAAAGATACCTACAGGGGGAGGGCCCAACGTGGAGTTCCATGTGTCCCTGCACTAAGGGGAGATAAGGGACTAGTTGAAATGGGAGGAGAATTGTCATGGCACTAAGAGAGCTGATCTAACCCTACTCGTCCCTGTTATAGGGCCCTGAAGCCTAGTCGGGGTGGCCACCCTAAAAAGGGCGGTCCCGCACAGGCACCTCCTGCAACCAGCTATTAGGTCACCTGTTCTAAGCAGATGACCATTTACTTCTTACGGCTGACTACAGCCGCCCCTGACTCCCTAGTAGGTCATCCAGTGCAGGGTCACATGGAACAAAAATTAAAATGAAAGAAAACACTCAAATTGGATTTGCTCATTGAGGCCCATGGAGGCTACAGTGTTTAGTTTATAAATCCAGCGGCATTCTTTCTGGAGTAGTATTCTATCAAGGTCCCCTTTTCTCTCAGATGAATACCCTATCGATGCCAATGAATGATAGCTAGTCGAAGGCGCCCCCATGAACATTATTGATGTGATTTGCAACAGAGGTATCTCGATGGTTCCTAATGTCCCCAATGTGCTCCAGTATCCTTTTCTCAAACTCTCTGCTGGTTTTCCCTACATATGAATAAGGACAAGAACATACCGCAAGATAAATAACTGCCTTAGTGGATCAATTTATAAAGTGTTGTATAGTAGTTTGTTCCTTTTGATGTGGTAAGGTGTAGGTTTTAGTGACATACTGACAGGCCCGACAGTGACCCCACTTGAAACAGCTTTTGGTGGGTGACATGCGGCCTAACCAGGTTTGTGAGGTGGAATTAGATTGTAGGAGGTGGCTGTGAACGAGCATGTCACCCAGACTGCGACCTCGTCTATAGGTGATCTGAGGTAGGTCGGTGATAATTTTAGTATGTCCCAGTGTTTTGATATGATGTCATCTACAGAAGTAGATAATTTGTTATATGTACCAATGATTCTAGCATATGCTGAAATGGTCGAGATGTTGGTGCTCTGCTTGGGAGTCAAAAGTTCACACCGCGATCTCGTGGAGGCCTTGTTGAGTATATAATCTGGGTATCCTCTATCACAAAAATGTTGTTTCATGATCCGTGCTTCCTTTCTGTAGTCCTCTGGGCGTGAACAGTTCCTCCTGAGGCGGAAAAAATGCCCCAGGGGGCCCGGGTGGTAACTCTCCCACCTCAGGAGGCTATTTGTGGAAGTAACTTCACGTAAAATTTTCCTTTGAAGTGTACCGTCTTTATCCTGATGATGTTGATATCCAAAAAATTAAGTTCCCTTTCCTAGGTTTCAAAAGTAAAAAGAAGGCCAATGTCATTGGTGTCAATAGCCTGTACCAATTGTTCAAAGGTATTTCTTGTACCACTCCACAAAATGAACACAGACCTGTAAGTTACTAATATAATTGTGTATTCTCCTCACTATGTGCAATCAAAGCTGGAGTCACTTGTAAGTTCTGCAATGATGATGGGTGAAACAACAACTCCCAGCATACCCTCAGATCATTCAGGGAGCTGTAGTTTCACATGTTGTTTCACCTACTTGCCAATTGGTATATTTGATTATTGCACAGAAAATAATTTTCCCTGACATACTACACTATAGGCATCCAGGCTAAAAAATACATTTTGGGTGGTATTAAGGGGGTGACACAATTTTCTACCGCACCGCGTGATATTAACCTTAGCAATGCCACTGGGTGGCTCATCATCAGAACTAAATGATGAGGAGGAAGAGGAAATAAGGAAGGTGGGGTTTTCCTTGTCCTCTGTGGCGCTTTCAGTGTTGGAGGCAAGTATGGCATATGTCCCCTCCACTGAAAATGCCCTGCAGGCCATATCCCTACTCTAATGGGGGTGGGGGTGTGTGGGGGAAAAACTTTATTCACGTATGTGCTGCATGTGGTGTGTGCTTTTACTTCCTGCCCTACCCTAACCCACCCTAACCCTCCCTAACCCACCAACTAACAGCAAAAATATAAAAATATAAAATAAAACTAAACAAAAAAAAACAAAAAAAAGGACTTCTAGCGCAAAAATCCCTGTGCCAAAAAAAACAAACATTTACCTAATCAGTGGTGTGCGCACTGGTGGCGGCAGGGTGCGCAGAAGTCAGTTGGGGGTCCGGCCACTCAGCCAAGAACAGTGGTTGGTGTCACGTACACAGACCCCCACATGAAAATCCCAATAAATAAAACAATAAACTGCTAAAACTCAAAAAAAGCCACCCGTCTGAACCCAAAAAAAACGCTGATCAGTGATAAATCACTGACAGCGGTGGGACAGGCCGCACATACAGATACGGTTCGTCCACACAGCACAGGCCTGTTACTGGTGCCACAGACCGCCTAACTAATGCAAAAATAAAATAAAAAAGATGCTTATAATTCCCCAAAAAGCACCTGCACTACAAAAAAATGCTGATCAGTACTACGGGACTGATCAGCAGTGGGTGAGCTTTAGCTAACAGTGGCCAGCCACTCTTTTATATGGAACATACAGTTTTCAAAAAATAAAAAAAAAAGGTCTGCACCCAAAAAAAAAAAAACCCTGGGGCAGACCGCAGCGACCCTGTAGGGCCCGGGTCATGCAGCTAAAGGTGCTGTGGACCCACGGACACCTACGGATGGTACGTCACAAATTTTGTATTTTTTATTTTTATCCTCCAAAGTACAGTCCCTGCCTAATCTAAACTGTACCTAAGCTCTAATGTGACAGGGGGCAAAGAAACAGTGCCAGGGGGCACTTTTTTTTACTTTGAGGGGGGAGAATACACAAAATGGTGCTGAGCAGAGGTGAGAAACAAGCTCCTGCTCTCCTCCCCCCTCCCCATATACTGTGATTGGTGCAGTCACTACAACCGCCCAATCACAGCTGTCCCAGGGGGTGGCATCACTGCCATTTCCCAGGAGAGTACGAAAAATCATTGGTGGTGTATATTACACCACTGATCATCTTCCTTCTCCAGGTCATCGGGTCCCCAATGACCTGGAATCGCTGCGGATCACTGGTCTGAATTGCCGATATGGGAGGGGGGGGTCTCAGGATCCCCCTTGTCGATGTGTCAGGATTGATTTCAGCAGGCATCCCGGTTTGGTCCCCGCCCGGCGAGTGGCAGGGACCAGAATTCCCACAGGCGTACGGGCACGTAAGGACAGGGGATGCAGGGCATACCTTTACGCCCTGTGTCCCCAAGAGGTTAAATTCCGTGCATCAAATATGTGCAAGATGCTGTATGTGTGAATACACCCTTAGGCTATGTTCACATGGTGGAAATTCTACTTTTCCACTCAAATTCCGTACAGAAAAGGAGAATGAAGATTTTCTGCAGATTTGCAGAATTTGCACAGAATTTGAGCAGAATATGAGCAGAATTTCTGTGTTTTAAAAGTATAGATTCCACTCTAATTCGGAAATCTAAAATGGAATTCCACAAAATTTAAACAAGTCTTTAAATTTAGCGGAATGCAGAATTTGGAATTTCCACATGTAGCGATACCATTGGGGTATGTTCACACACTATCATTTGACAAAGAAAATCCAATATCACCAATTAAAAATTCAGTTCCAAGAAACTGATTTAAAAAAATTTAGTGAAGCAAATTTCCTATTGATAACACTATTAAAAGCAGATTTATCACAGATTGTGACACAGAATCCACACCAAAAAACGTGTAAAATCCATGTGTAAACATGGCCTAAGGCTGTTGAGGCTGTTTTTGTGGAATGTCTGGATTCCGCTCGAAAATTCTGACTCGTGAACATGGCCTTACAGTTTTAGACTTGTGTGTCTATCACACAAACAGGACAGATGTGTGGTGACCCAACACCAAAGGCTGTCCTGTGGCTTTGGAATTCCTCAGGCAGACCTGCGACACAGGTGTTGGGCCCACTAAAGGACTGAATGTTATTATTATTATGATTAAGTACTTTATCAAATGGTTAATCTATTTTCATAAGGATTATGTAATCTGTTATTTGTATGTGTATTTAAGTGTGTAGCAGTGCAAGACCATGAGACCCTGTATGCCCAATGGGAACCCCTAAATTCTTGGCCATATAGTGTAGTGGGGGGGAGCAGTTCAGAGTTCATTTGTTCCTCAGCACCAGTGTGGTAAAGGTGTGAGGTGTGTGGAGAAGCTCTAAGGGAAGGCGCAAAACAAATCTGTAATTTCAAGTCTTATCCAGTCATTTTGCAAGGATCACCTGCACTGTGAAAATTCATGCACTGGCGGAGAAAGCTACAGGGCCTTGACAGAATCCTAGCTACCCTGAACAATCTTCAGTCCTGTCTCAAGTCAGTATCAATCTATTGGGTGAATGAACCATAAGTCCCAGCAAGGCGATAGGGCTCCCAAAGGGTTACACTGCATCCTCTCCACTCTGCACCATAACTGTCTGTGTGTATCAACATTTGTACACTGCTCAGTAAAGACAGTTATCCGTAACCTGATGTTGGTGTGTTCATTTACTCCCCGTGTCTGACCCAGAAGAATCTGTCTCCAACCTTGGACCAAGCCCTGGCGTCACAAAGTGATAAGCTATTTCCTAACACCAGCCAGTGAGATATTTTACAACTTTCCATTATACACAGAAAAATGTCTAGTTGCTTAACCCCTTAAGGACGCAGGACGTACTCAAACGGCCCCTTTTCCGAGTCCTTAAGGACTCAGGACGTTTGAGTACGCCCTGTCAAATCCCGGCACCCCCGCCGCTAGCTGGAGGGGAGCCGGTGCCCGTTGCCTGCTGAAATCGTTCAGCAGGCATCGGGGCATATCGCCCAGGGGGGTCATTATGCCCCCCCATGTCGGCGATGGCCGCAGATCGCTGGACAATTCAGTCCAGCGATCTGCGGCAGATTCCGGGTCAATCGGGTCTCCAGTGACCCGGAATTACAGGCTGTTCGGGGCCGTCTCCGACGGCCCCGAACAGCCAGAGCCTGCAGGGGTGAGGTGGCACTGGTGCCACCTCACGATCGCCCTGATTCGTCGGCAGGATTACCGGCCGACCAATCAGGGCGCCTGCTGCGGGTGTCACTCCCGCAACCCGCTCCGCCCCTCTTCCGGAAAATACAGTAGGTACAAATACAGTAGGTACAGATTTTTTCCTCTATAGAAATGACCCAAAGCATGTCCACTACAAAATCCATATATGTGGTACCCAGAATCTGCAGCTGATTTTGTTGCATTACTTGCAAAAAAGGGAAATGACCAAGACGCTTATAGTAGCTATGCTGTGCATTTGATAATCTACAGCATGCTCTTTAATCCACCTTGGATAATTCTGCTATATGTGTTCAGAATGCTTTCTGCAAAAATAGCCACCATGTCTGGACATAGCCTTACCTATCACTTTTGTTAGTTCAGCGATAAGTGAATAAAAATAACAGATGTTCTGGTTCCATACAAGAGATGAGACTGAATTTGTGCTTCTTGCACTGTTAATGGGGGCATGTGTAAAAATATGTAGTAAGTGGAATAACTATCGCTGCTTCCTCCACATACATTACACATGTATAGCATACAATAATGGAATTTCTGTTTAGCTGATCAAGTGCATTGGCTTTCTTCTAAAGCATATTGTTTTACATGTCAGTGTCTAATGCAATTTCCATTTTATTGGCATTCAATTTCATAGTGGTTATGCTAAGCCTTCTTTTACTGTACTGTACCTATTTCTATGTTATTGGAAATACCATATAGTATTTGGGATAAAATTTTAACTCTTAGTGGTGTGCAATTCGGCTATATAACCTGAACAGGCAAATTGTTAAGGAATTATTTTAAAAGAGTGATTTTTTTTGTTCTTCTATTTTGCCTGGGCTACAGCAATTAAAACAAATAGCCATAACTTACCTCCTGCTACTCCCTTAAGGCTACTACAGTTTGAGGCCCAACACGTCACAATGCCACTCAGTTGCCGCGATGTCTTGTCTTGGCCAGTGATAGGCTGTGCGGCAGAGTGATTTATTGGGCTGGGCCCGACCTTGTTTCACACTGTCTTTCAGCCTATTAACTGCCAATTAGCTGAGTGGCAGTGTGACATATTGGACCTCAAATGCAGGAAGAAGAACGTACTGGAGAGTGATTCCAGCAGTATACGGCAGTCTGGGCGTAAGGAAAAAAAAAACTATTTACCAGTATTTCTTCAGACATCTGTTGGCTTGTCTAACTTATTATACTGAATAGAGGTTTTCTAATCTATTATGTTATATTATAGTAATTTTTTGAAAACTACATACTTTGTTTAATGCCACACCCATAATCATGCAGGTCATGGGAAGTGTATGCAATATATAATATGCACCATGTTTTGATGCATTTGAGGCACATAGATTTTTTATAAACTGCCCCACTGTGTGTGAAACCACCCATACTCAAGTTTTTGAAACAACACAATATTCTATCTAGGGATGAGCGAATCGAATCTGATGAATCCGACTTTGTTACGAATTTCAGGAAAAATTTGATTTGCAACGAATGTGAATATCACCGCAATTCGATCGCGCAAATCCCTTCATTAAACTCCATTTACAGTGGGGATCAAAAGTTTGAGCACCCCAGGTAAAAATTTGTATTAATGTGCATAAAGAAGCCAAGGAAAGATGGAAAAAATCTCCAAAAGGCATCAAATTAAAGATTAGACATTCTTATAATATGTCAACAAAAGTTAGATTTTATTTCCATCATTTATACTTTCAAAATAACAGGAAAAAAAATGGTGTCTGCAAAAGTTTGGGCACCCTGCAGAATTTATAGCATGCACTGCTCCCTTTGCAAAGCTGAGACCTGCCAGTGTCAAGGATTGTTCTCAATCATCATCTGGGAAGACCAGGTGATGTCAGTCTCAAAGGTTTTAAATGCCCAGACTCATTTGACCTTGCCCCAACAAGCAGCACCATGAGTTCTTCTAAGTAGTTGTCTAGACATCTGAAACTGAAAATAGTTGACGCTCACAAAGCTGGAGAAGGCTATAAGAAGATAACAAAACATTTTCAGATGTCAATATCCTCTGTTCGGAATGTAATTAAGAAATGGCAGTCATCAAGAACATTGGAAGTTACATCAAGATCTGGAAGACCAAGAAAAATATCAGACAGAACAGGATTGTGAGAAAAACAATTCAAAACCCACGTTTGACTGCACAATCCCTCCATAAAGATCTTGCAGACACTGGAGTTGTGGTACACTATTTCACTATAAAGAGATACTTGTACAAATTTGGTCTTCATGGAAGAGTCATCAGAAGAAAACCTCTATTACGTTCCTCACCACAAAAATCAGCATTTGAACTTTGCAAATGAATATATAGACAAGTCTGATGCCTTTTGGAAACAAGTTCTGTGGACCGATGAGGTTAAATTTGAACTTTTTGGCCGAAATGAGCAAAGGTACGTTTGGAGAAGAAGGGGAACAGAATTTAATGAAAAGAACCTTTGTCCAACTGTTAAGCATGGGGGTAGATCAATCATGCTTTGGGGCTGTATTGCAGCCAGTGGCACAGGGAACATCACACGAGTAGAAGGAAAAATGGATTCAATAAAATTTCAGCAAATTTTGGATGCTAACTTGATGCCATCTGTGAAAAAGCTGAAGTTAAAGAGAGGATGGCTTCTACAAATGGATAATTATCCTAAACACACCTCAAAATCCACAGGGGATTACATCAAGAGGCTCCTTGATGATTACATCAAGAGGTAAACTGAAGGTTTTGCCATTGCCTTCACAATCATCTGACCTCAACATAATTGAAAATCTATGGATAGACCTTAAAAGAGCAGTGCGTGACAGACAGCCCAGAAATCTCAAAGAACTGGAAGACTTTTGTAAGGAAGAATGATACCTAAATCAAGAATTGAAAGACTCTTGGCTGGATACAAAAAGCGTTTACAAGCTGTGATACTTGTCAAAGGGGCAGTACAAGATATTAAAGGACAACTGTAGTGGTCAAAAATCCCTGCCCAAATGTTCCCCAAACAAAAGTTTGCATATGCATAAGCAGGTGCTTTCTGAGGCAGCCAAAGGCTCAGCCTCAGAAACACCCCTATCTGTAAGATTCAAGCAGGGGGAGAATGAGGACGTACACAGCTCCTCCCCCCTCCCCTTCTCTGTCTACACAGGACCTCACTTATCATGGGGAGGTTTCAAGTTTTCACGGGGGAAACACAGAGCAAACCACAGAGCAGGGAGGGGGGAGGGGAGGACATGTGTGTGAAGGAGACATATTACACTGCAGGAGTTGGTGGTGTATAGACTACAGGGAATAAATATCATACTTGAGATGATTCTGTGTGTGAATGACACATGCTGGGAGTTGTAGTCCCTGTTATGTGTGTGTGTATGCCAGTGTTTCCCAACCAGGGAATGCTGGGAGTAGTAAACACTGGTGTGTGAATTACAACTCCCAGGAGACTACAGAGATACAATATAGGTGTTGGTGAACTACAACTCCCAGGAAACTACAGAGATACAATAGAGGTGTTGGTGAACTACAACTCCCAGGAGACTACAGAGATACAATAGAGGTGTTGGTGAACTACAACTCCAAGGAGACTACTGAGATACAATAGAGGTGTTGGTGAACTACAACTCCCAGGAGACTACAGAGATACAATAGAGGTGTTGGTGAACTACAACCCCAGGAAACTACAGAGATACAATAGAGGTGTTGGTTAACTACAACTCCCAGGAGACTACAGAGATACAATAGAGGTGTTGGGGAACTACAACTCCCAGGAGACTACTGAGATACAATAGAGGTTTTGGTGAACTACAACTCCCAGGAGACTACAGAGATACAATATAGGTGTTGGTGAACTACAACCCCCAGGAAAATACAGAGATACAATAGAGGTGTTGGGGAACTACAACTCCCAGGAGACTACTGAGATACAATAGAGGTGTTGGTGAACTACAACTCCCAGGAGACTACAGAGATACAATAGAGGTGTTGGTGAACTACAACCCCCAGGAAACTACAGAGATACAATAGAGGTGTTGGTTAACTACAACTCCCAGGAGACTACAGAGATACAATAGAGGTGTTGGGGAACTACAACTCCCAGGAGACTACTGAGATACAATAGAGGTTTTGGTGAACTACAACTTCCAGGAGACTACAGAGATACAATATAGGTGTTGGTGAACTACAACCCCCAGGAAAATACAGAGATACAATAGAGGTGTTGGGGAACTACAACTCCCAGGAGACTACTGAGATACAATAGAGGTGTTGGTGAACTACAACTCTCAGGAGACTACAGAGATACAATAGATGTGTTGGTAAACTACAACTCCCAGGAGATTACAGAGATACAATAGAGGTGTTGGTGAACTACAACTTCCAGGAGACTACAGAGATACAATATAGGTGTTGATGAACTACAACTCCCAGGAGACTACAGAGATACAATAGAGGTGTTGGTGAACTACAACTCCCAGGAGACTACAGAGATACAATATAGGTGTTGATGAACTACAACTCCCAGGAGACTACAGAGATACAATAGAGGTGTTGGTGAACTTCAGCTCCCAGGAGACTACTGATACAATAGAGGAGTTGGTGAACTTCAACTCCCAGGAGACTACAGAGATACAATAGAGGTGTTGGTAAACTACAACTCCCAGGAGATTACAGAGATACAATAGAGGTGTTGGTGAACTACAACTTCCAGGAGACTACAGAGATACAATATAGGTGTTGATGAACTACAACTCCCAGGAGACTACAGAGATACAATAGAGGTGTTGGTGAACTACAACTCCCAGGAGACTACAGAGATACAATAGAGGTGTTGGTGAACTACAACTCCCAGGAGACTACAGAGATACAATATAGGTGTTGATGAACTACAACTCCCAGGAGACTACAGAGATACAATAGAGGTGTTGGTGAACTACAACTCCCAGGAGACTACAGAGATACAATATAGGTGTTGATGAACTACAACTCCCAGGAGACTACAGAGATACAATAGAGGTGTTGGTGAACTACAACCCCCAGGAAACTACAGAGATACAATAGAGGTGTTGGTTAACTACAACTCCCAGGAGACTACAGAGATACAATAGAGGTGTTGGGGAACTACAACTCCCAGGAGACTACTGAGATACAATAGAGGTTTTGGTGAACTACAACTTCCAGGAGACTACAGAGATACAATATAGGTGTTGGTGAACTACAACCCCCAGGAAAATACAGAGATACAATAGAGGTGTTGGGGAACTACAACTCCCAGGAGACTACTGAGATACAATAGAGGTGTTGGTGAACTACAACTCTCAGGAGACTACAGAGATACAATAGATGTGTTGGTAAACTACAACTCCCAGGAGATTACAGAGATACAATAGAGGTGTTGGTGAACTACAACTTCCAGGAGACTACAGAGATACAATATAGGTGTTGATGAACTACAACTCCCAGGAGACTACAGAGATACAATAGAGGTGTTGGTGAACTACAACTCCCAGGAGACTACAGAGATACAATATAGGTGTTGATGAACTACAACTCCCAGGAGACTACAGAGATACAATAGAGGTGTTGGTGAACTTCAGCTCCCAGGAGACTACTGATACAATAGAGGAGTTGGTGAACTTCAACTCCCAGGAGACTACAGAGATACAATAGAGGTGTTGGTGAACTACAACCCCCAGGAGACTTCTGATACAATAGAGGAGTTGGTGAACTACAACTCCCAGGAGACCACAGAGATACAATGTAGGTGTTGGGGAACTACAACTCCCAGGAGACTACTGATACAATTTTATATAGGTGAACTACAAATCCCAGGAGACTACAGAGATACAATATAGGTGTTGGTGAACTACAACCCCCAGGAAACTAGAGAGATACAATAGAGGTGTTGGTTAACTACAACTCCCAGGAGACTACAGAGATACAATAGAGGTGTTGGGGAACTACAACTCCCAGGAGACTACTGAGATACAATAGAGGTTTTGGTGAACTACAACTCCCAGGAGACTACAGAGATACAATATAGGTGTTGGTGAACTACAACCCCCAGGAAAATACAGAGATACAATAGAGGTGTTGGGGAACTACAACTCCCAGGAGACTACTGAGATACAATAGAGGTGTTGGTGAACTACAACCCCCAGGAAACTACAGAGATACAATAGAGGTGTTGGTGAACTACAACTCTCAGGAGACTACAGAGATACAATAGATGTGTTGGTAAACTACAACTCCCAGGAGACTACAGAGATACAATAGAGGTGTTGGTGAACTACAACTCCCAGGAGACTACAGAGATACAATATAGGTGTTGATGAACTACAACTCCCAGGAGACTACAGAGATACAATAGAGGTGTTGGTGAACTACAACTCCCAGGAGACTACAGAGATACAATATAGGTGTTGATGAACTACAACTCCCAGGAGACTACAGAGATACAATAGAGGTGTTGGTGAACTTCAGCTCCCAGGAGACTACTGATACAATAGAGGAGTTGGTGAACTTCAACTCCCAGGAGACTACAGAGATACAATAGAGGTGTTGGTGAACTACAACCCCCAGGAGACTTCTGATACAATAGAGGAGTTGGTGAACTACAACTCCCAGGAGACCACAGAGATACAATATAGGTGTTGGGGAACTACAACTCCCAGGAGACTACTGATACAATTTTATATAGGTGAACTACAAATCCCAGGAGACTACAGAGATACAATATAGGTGTTGGTGAACTACAACCCCCAGGAAACTACAGAGATACAATAGAGGTGTTGGTGAACTACAAATCCCAGGAGACAACTGACATACAATAGAGGTGTTGGTGAACTACAACTCCCAGGAGACTACTGAGATACAATAGAGGTGTTGGTGAACTACAACTCCCAGGAGACTACTTGTGTGATTGAGTGTATACAGGAGAGCTGAGTGTGCTTGTGTGTATACAGCAGAGCTGAGTGTGTGATTGTGTGTATACAGCAGAGCCAAGTGTGTGATCCAGTGTATACAGCAGAGCCTCTGCTCTGCTGTATACACTCGATCACACACTCAGCTCTGCTGTATACACACAATCACACACTCGGCCCTGCTATATGCACTCGATCACACACTCGGCTCTGCTGTATACACACAATCACACACTCGGCTCTGCTGTATACACACAATCGCACTCGGCTCTCCTGTATACACTCGATCACACACTCAGCTGTGCTATATACACACGATCACACATTCGGCCCTGCTGTATACACACAATCACACACTCGGCTCTGCTGTATACATATGATCACACACTCGGCTCTGCTGTATACATATGATCACACACTCGGCTCTGCTGTATGCATATGATCACACACTCGGCTCTGCTTTATACACTCGATCACACACTCGGCTCTGCTGTATTCATATGATACAGCAGAGCCGAGTGTGTGATCGAGTGTATAAAGCAGAGCCGAGTGTGTGATCATATGTATACAGCAGAGCCGAGTGTGTGATCATATGTATACAGCAGAGCCGAGTGTGTGATCATATGTATACAGCAGAGCCGAGTGTGTGATTGTGTGTATACAGCAGGGCCGAATGTGTGATCGTGTGTATACAGCAGAGCTGAGTGTATGATCGAGTGTATACAGGAGAGCCGAGTGTGATTGTGTGTATACAGCAGAGCCGAGTGTGTGATTGTGTGTATACAGCAGAGCCGAGTGTGTGATCGGGTGCATTCAGCAGAGCCGAGTGTGTGATTGACTCTGCTGTAAACTCTGCTGTAAACACTTGATCACACACCCAGCTCTGCTGTATACACTGGCTCACAAATGCTGAGATTTGTAGTCTTGCAACAGCTGGAGGCACAACTCTGCTAATCCAAGCATGCACGAACAGCAGAAAGCTGACAGGGCATGCTGGGATTTGTAGTCTTGCAACAGCTGGAGTCACCTCAGCAACTCCAAGCATGCACATACAGCATAAAGCTGTCAGGGCATGCTGGGATGTGTAGTCTTGCAACAACTGGAGGCACCACTGCAACTCCAAGGATGCACGAACAGCAGAAAGCTGTCAGGGCATGCTGGGATGTGTAGTCTTGCAACAGCTGGAGTCACCTCTGCAACTCCAAGCATGCACATACAGCAGAAAGCTGACAGGGCCACGGCCCTGTGTCAACATATGCAGCATCACCATAAAGCGGCCTGGGAGATCCGTAGCTCCAATGTGGTGGTCCAGCCTGCTGCATCACCCAGGGGCATGCCTCTCCCTGTTTCAGCCAGCAAAGGCTCCACCACCTCAGCCGAAGGGAGCTTTGTGTCATACCCATCTTCTGTCGCTCCAGATGCTCCTGCTCCTCCTACTTCGAGCCAGTCATTCCGCCAGCAATCCATCGGCGAAGCCATGTCCAAGAGACAACAGTATTCGCCCACTCATCCAACGGCGCAAAAGCTGAATGTGCTCCTGTCCAAGTTGCTGGTGCTGCAGTCCATCCCTTATCAAGTGGTGGACTCTGCACCTTTCAGAGAACCGATGGCTTGTGCCGAGTAAAGGTGGAATGTCCCAAGCCATCAATTCTTTGAGAAGAAGGCAGTACCAGCCCTGCCCAATTTTTGTGAAATAGAAGGTGGGCCGGTCCTTTTGTCGGTGTGTACCAAAGTGCACGGCAGAGCCAACGTGTGGAGCTACGGTCTACGGTCAGGGACAATACATGTTCTTTACAGCCCACTGGGTAAATGTGGTTCCTGCTCAGCCACAACAGAAACTTGGACAGGTAACACCACTTCCGCCTCCACGCTCTCAGGCCGTTGGTCCTGTAACTGTGTGCTCTGCCTCCTCATCCTCCACTGTGTCCTCAGCCTCCACTGCACGGGCAAGTCTCAGTGCCCATCCAGAATACCATGTGTGCAGGGCATGGCAGTGTCCCGCTGTTCTTCACATGGTTTGCCTTGGTGAACGGAGTCACACAGGGGAGGAACTGCTAAAAGTAATTCATCAAGAAATGGAATCATGACTTACTCTTTTCTGCGCTGCGACAAGGAAAACTGAACCATGCGCCCTGCATGGCACACGTGTTCAATCTATTTGTCAATCGGTTCCTGAAGTTTTCTTCTCATCTGCAAGACATCCTAACAATGAGAAGAAAACTTTGCATGCACTTCAGCCACTCGTACACCGCAAAGCACACCCTATCAGTCTGATTTGCAATGTTTCCACACTTTGGAATTCCACCCTCCATATGTTGGACCGATGAACAGAGAAAAGCCATCACCGATTTCTTGATGATCCAAGCGTAAAGGGAAACTCCCCTGTGTAACTTCAATATCAACCAGTGGCAGCTCATACGTGGCACCTGCCGTTTGCTCAGGCCCTTTGAGGAAGCCACATTATTAGCCAGTCGCCAGTGTTGGAAACGATGGCACTGGAGACATGGCGCCTACATCTCACGGCCACATGAGCCTTGTGGGGGCTGAATTGGAGGAGGAGTAGGAGGGGGAGGGGCACTGTGGAACACAGTTTAGGTTTTGTGAGATGGGCAATTTTTCTTGTCTTCTGACAGGAGAGGAGGAGCAGGAGTAGCTAGAGGGTTATGAGCAAGGTGAGACAGAGGACCCAGACACACAGTGGCAGTATGCAATGGAGATGTAGGCAGGGAGTTCCTCCTAGTCACTTGCGCAAATGGCACGATCCATGCTTACTTGCTTGCGTAGTGACTGCTGAATTGTCACCATTCGGCAGCGGGATGACTTCTGGCTCTTCACCTTATTGGACCCTCACTACTGGCCCAAAATGGGGGCCTTTTTTACACCCACTGAGAGGGAAGACAAACTGACCTACTACAGAGACATCCTACGTAGTCAGTTGGCCAATGCCTATCTGTGCCATCGTCTATCCTCTTGCAGGTCTAACTCGCGGGGCCCTCTGCGCTCACCTTCCCCTGCCATGGCTGTTGGGGAGGGGTGGGATGGCTGGAGCAGTACCAGCTCCATCAGCAGCAGCCTGAGTCTACAGTCGCTGATGAGTAGCTTTCTTCACCCACATAATGAAGCAACTCATCAGCAGCAGGTAGACCTGGAGCAGGACCTGAACCAGCGGGTTGTGGCAAACCTTGACCTAACCATGCCAACACACCTTGAAGATCTGCTGGGCAGCCAAACTTGATTTATGGCCGCAACTAGCAGAGTTTCCCCTAGAAAAGCTATCCTGCCTTGCCAGTAGTGTGCCATCAGAGTGGGTGTTCAGTGCGGTGAGGGCCATAGTAACCCTAAGAAGAACTCGTCTGTCCACAAAAAATGTGGAGAGACTAACCATTGTGAAGATGAATCAGGCAAGGATCAGCCAGGATTTTCACCCACCAATGCCTGATGCATCAGAGTAGATTGACCATGGTGACCATTAGCTAAAACTTAACTTTTCTTAGGATAAAAAGGAAAGGTGTGCAAACCTACACCACCAAGTATTGATGTGATGCAAAGACCTCTAAAAGGTTGAAGGGAACAACATATCTTCCCTTGTATCCAGTGGGGGGTAAAAACTTCCCCTGTAAGGCCCTACTCTCGCATTATTAATTCCCTTCTTGGCAAGAGTTACTCACCCTAAAAAGGGCAGCCCCACACAGGAACCTCTCCCTTTTTTCCCCAACAAACACTGCAATTTCCCAGGGTTTTTAGCTGCAAATAGAGAGCATTTCCTTTGTGGGCCACCCTTTTTAGGGTGAATAACACTTGCCAAGAAGGAAATTAATGGGGCGAGAATAGGGCCTTACATGGGATGTTTTTTACCCCCACCTGTTACAATGGACAATACGTTGTTCCCTTCCATCTTTTCAAGGAAAGTGTTACTCATCTTAAAAAGGGCAGCCCCACACAGGAACCAATCACTATTTCCACCTAAAAACCCTGTGAAATGGCAGTGTTTGTAGGTGGAAATAGAGAGAGATTCCTGTGTGAGGCCGCCCTTTTTAGGGGGAGTAACACTTGCCAAAAAGGGAATCAATAATGTGAGAATGGGGCCTTAAAGGGGAAGTTTTTACCCCCACCGGTTTCAATGGACCATAAGTTGTTCCCTTCCACCTTTTAGAGGTCTTGGCATCACATCAATACTTGGTGGTGTAGGTGGCACATGGTGTTTTTTTGCACACCCTTCCATTTGTTTGATTTCAAAAAAATAATTTGGGTCCATATATTTTTTCCTAAGCATATTATTAAAAGTTAAGTTTTACGTAATGCATATCCTCAATACTTAAATGCACACTAAAACTTTTACAAAAGAGACTGCTTTCTTCTGCCTATTAGACATCTTATCTCCTATCCTTTGGATAAGATGTGTTTGGCCGGAATACCTCTTTAATCCATTTAAACTGGATGAGCAAAGCTACATCTAAATCTATATGTGGTGTCCCAGTACATCGGTTCCAGCTGCTACCCACTAGAGAGTTGTCAGGTCACTGAATACATAAAGGCTTGCTGGATATACTGTATAATGTGTATATCTAGCACTAGAGAGTTGTGTCACTATATTTTTTGTGCTAAAGGTTAATATTTTTTCGTATTGCTACAATAAATGTAAATAGCTGAATAGTAATTTAGTCACATGTCATCTCCTGGCCAATGACAACAGGAGAGGGTCACTGATCCCACTTTCTTCTTCAGGGAAAATAGAAGGACATAAGGGGGCATTATCATTGCTGTCTTTAGTAAGCAAGTTCTGAAGGCATTTTTTTTGCTTTAGTTTTGCTTATGTGCTACATATTTATCTTTCTAACACAGGGGGTTGACTTTTTAAAAGTGCTTACCACAGGCAGGTTCTTAAGCCAGGGCAGACCTGAACTTTTTAAAGGGGATTGTGACTTTGTTTATGCCTATGTGTAACATTCGCCACCACTGCAAAGTGAAAACTGAAATTTAACAAAAGTCTCCCCCATGTTCTATATAGGCCACATGTCAATTGTCTAGTCTTCATCTTGCTTATCCTGATCCCTGTTCCAGCCCACTTGGCAAAAATATGTTCTACTACATTTCAGCCCCAAGGGGGGGAAATTTTGTCTTTTAAAAGACAGCATATGGACCATCACCTAGTTGGGGTACGCTGTTTAGGTAGGGACAGTGGTTGGGCCGAGCACTACCCTGAATGTAACATACTGTTTGCTACAATTAGCAACGCTAGTTGAAAAGACAGCGACCGAATCTCAACTCTGCTGACTCTAAAGCTGTACTCAAGTAATTGTTCTTCATTGGAATTGTGGAAGGAGTGGAGTATAGATGTTTCATAAAATCTTAGTGTCAAAGGTCTTATTCCTGAGCTTTGTATTTGGAAACACTGACAACAAGCTGTGAATCCAACAGGAACATCCGGTTAGTACCACTTTGCCACATGACACAAACATCAGGGACTACTACATCCAGCATAACTCTAATCATTCCCATCCCATGACAGCCATACATAAGGAACTAATATAAAAGCTGTAAAGAAATGTAGAAACGTTTATCAGACATCTGCAATGTTAGAAAATAGCCTAAGACTTGGTCATTTAGAGTACATTTTGATTTAGCGATGTATGCTAAAAGTTAAAATAAATAGTCATGTAATACTTGGACAGCTTTACAAAAATCTATTCCAAAGGAGTGTCCAGACGTAGTTGTTCATATGAATGGAACTGCACGGAGAATGCTTTCTCAAGAAACTAGAACATTATAATGTTGTTAATATTCAAAGAAACTTTGCAGACATTTCAGTGACTAGAACTAAAGAAAAATCTACAGATGCCTTTCTGACATTATGATGTTTTTTTCTTGGCTTGGAGCCATTGACATATGTTATTTTACTTAATTCACAGAAAATCCCAATTGCCAAAATAGCCAAAGCAGAGGTGTGGATTAAACAAAGAGGTCTCATATGTCGTGAGATAAAATAGATGCTATTGTGGGAACACAATCTTTTTCTTCAGTAACGCCCTATCAGATAAAGTAAGAAAAAGACTATATAAATACTTGTGTAAAAAAATAATATATAGTAATATTTTACAGCTAGAACCAGTCCTAACTGATGTATGTTTGCATCATTTATGCTTTGCCAACTTAAAGGATTACTGTCATTAAAATAAAAATTTGCCATGTTAAAAGTTAAAGGAGTATTCTGGCCTTATACATCTTATCCCCTATCCAAAGCATGTATGATCGCAGGGGTCCAGCCGCTGGGACCCCCGCGATCTCAGTGCAGCCCTCGGCATTTCGTGACGTCATGCCACCTGGGGACATCACACCCACCCCCTCAATTCATGTCTATGGAAGGGAGCGTGACAGGCGTGGTCGTGATGTCATGTCTTGGTCTCGGAGGCAGTACCCAGCACAGAATGCCGGGTGCTGCTCCAAGATTACGGGGGTCCCAGCGGCGGGACTCCTGCGATCATACATCTTATCCCCTATCTTTTGGAAAACAACATTTTTAACATCAACTGGTGCCAGAAAGTTAAAAAGATCTGTAAATTACTTTTATTAAAATCTTAATCCTTCCAGTTCTTATCAGCTGCTGTATGCTCCACAGGAAGTTATATTTATCTCTGGAGTTCTTTTCAGTCTGACCACAGTGCTCTCTGCTGACACCCCTGTCCATATCAGGAAATGTCCAGAGCAGGAGAGGTTTGCTATGGGGATTTGATTGTACTCTGGACAGTTTCTGACATGGACAGAGGTATCAGCAGAGAGCACTGTGGTCAGACAGAAAAGAATTCCAGAAAGAAATGCAACCTCCTGTGGCACATACAGCAGCTGATAATTGCTAGAAAGATTAAGATTTTTAAACAGAAGTGATATACAAATCTGTTTAACTTCCTGGCACCAGTTGATTTAAAAAAAAAAAATTGTTTATCACCGGAGTACAACTTTTATGGTTGTTGTATATTCGATATATGCTTTCTCAGGCTGGGTCACATGACTGCTCTGCCTATGATTATTTTATTTCCTGTGATGTCACTTTGCTATGACTTACTGTTCTTTTTAGTGAATGTGACATCACAGGATGAGTCATCAAGTGGGTGGTGGCAGGGCAGTCTGGAAGGCAGAGCTAACACTGTAGTACACTGAAGACAGCATGAGGAGACCAGGGGATGATAACTAGCTTGTGGGTGGCATGGTGGCTCAGTGGCTAGGACTGTTGCTTTGCAAGTTGATACTAAATAAGAAGATTCAGTACTCCGGGAAAGTAGTTTATTGTAATTGACAGATAATGCTTTGGTTGCAGATACCACCTGGTACTCAAGCTAACAATGCGCCAGTCTCGGCAGCATTGATATAAGGGTCTTATATAAATGCTGCTGAGGAAGATACTGAGAAAGTATTGAAACGCGTCCAGCTACTCTTAATAACCGCTGAGACCACCATCATCCACATTTTAATAAGCATAGACTTTGTGACTTAGCATCCTACATATCGCTAGTCCCGTGCGCACACTTATCAGCCACGATGACGTGACCGGCATCTCTAGTGGAAGCGCTGGAGCAACCTTGCCCGGGACCCACCGATACCTGGCGCCGCCAACCTAGGAGACGCCCGAGTCTTCGGCGGCGCTCTCTCCTGCTGTGAGAGACACCTGCATCACACACACATCACCAGAGCTCACAAGGGACCGCAGGAGAGATCGCAGTATCTCGCAAAGACTACAGTTCCTGCGTTATACAGACTGATGCCCGACCGGTGAGTGTGTCCTATCCTGTACTACGGAGCGGTGGGCATACAAGTATCTCCTGCCACCTTCTTTTGTTACAAACTGCTTCCTTCACTAATCGCTAATAATAATACAATTCTCACTTATGCCGGCTACATCTTTCATAATTTTTACTAAGTGACAGTCATTTCCATTTGAAGCTAACAAGCATAGAGATCTCTATTACTGCACTTTATCCAATAGACTGTTGCCAGTGAATTCATCTAATTGTTGCCAGCAGTCTGACTGTCATCCAGGGATATCAACCTATCAGTGGAGATTATGCAATCATTTTACAGCCTATGAACATTTTTGGATGGCTCTATTAACCCACTAATGGTTTTTATGCAAACATTGCTATAGGCTATTAATATTTGCAATATTATTGTGAGTTATATGGTGGTCCCAACGGACTTTTTAATCTTGTATGATTAATATATATATATTACTTTTATCTAGTGAATATTATTTATTATACCTTATCCGGTGATTACCGTGACTTTACAAGGGCCCTGTGAGTTATTGGGATCACTGTTTACACATTTATTATTAATAAATTAAATTAATTATTACCTTATGCGTGTCCACAAATCCTTGACCTTGAGCCCCAATCTTCTTTCTTTTCAATTTTACATTTACCAGATAAACCGTGGGTATAGGTGTATCTTTTGGGCAGCCCAGGTCTATTTTGGTCGTGATTTGAACAAGAGCCACTCCATTTTTCTCTACTACGAAAAAATAAAATTGGTCTGGTCCTTAAGGCCAAAATGGGCCTGGTACTAAAGGGGTTAACCCCTTAAGAACGCAGACCATTTTGACCTTAAGGACGTAGCCGTTTTTTGCAAATCTGACCACTGTCACTTTAAGCATTAATAACTCTGGGATGCTTTAACTTATGAATTTGATTTTGAGATAGTTTTTTTGTGACATATTCTACTTTATGTTAGTGGAAAATTTTTGTTGATACTTGCATCATTTCTTGGTGAAAAAATCCAAAATTTCATGAAAAATGTGAAAATTTTCGAACTTTGACGCTCTCTGCTTGTAAGGAAAGTGGACATTCCAAATAAATGATATGTTGATTCACATATACAATATGTCTAGTTTGTGTTTGCATCATAAAGTTGACATGTTTTTCCTTTTTGAAGACATTATAGACCTTTTTAGTTTAGCAGCAATTTTCCAATTTTTCATGAAAATTTCAAAATCTGATTTTTTCAGGGACCAGTTCAGTTTCGAAGTAAATTTGAGGGTCTTTATGTAAATACCCTATAATAGACCCCAGTAAGAAAACTGCACCCCTTAAAGTATTCAAAATGACATACAGAAAGTTTGTTAACCCTTTAGCTGTTTCACAGGAATAGCAGCAAAATGAAGGAGAAAATTAAAAATCTTTTTTTTTTTTTTACACTAACATGTTCTTGTAAACCCATTTTTCTTCATTTTACAAGGGGTAATAGGTAAAAATGTCCCCCAAAATATGTAACCCCATTTCTCTCGAGTAAGGAAATACCTCATGTGGATCTAAAGTGCTCTGTGGGTGCACTAGAGGGCTCAGAAGGGAAGGAGTGACAATGGCACACCTTTTTGGAAACTACACCCCTCAAGGAACGTAACAAGGGGTACAGTGAGCCGTAACACCCCACAGGTGTTTGACGAATTTTCACCATAGTTGGACGTGGAATTGAAAAATTTAATTTTTTTCACTAAAATGCCGGTGCAACCCCAAATTTTTCATTTTCACAAGAAGTAATAGGTAAAAATGTCCCCCAAAATTTGTAACCCCATTTCTTTCGAGCAAGAAAATACCTCATATGTGGATGTAAAGTGTTCTGTGGGTGCACTAGAGGACTCAGAAGGGAAGGAGCGACATTGGGATTTTGGAGAGCCCCATGGTGCCATAAAAGCAAAAAAAAAAAAACACATGGCACACTATTTTGGAAACTACAACCCTCAAGGAACATAACAAGGGGTACAGTGAGCCTTAACACCCCACAAGTGATTTAGGAATTTTCACTAAAGTTGAACGTGAGAATGAAAAATTTTATTTTTTCCACTAAAATGCTGGTGTTATCCAAAATTTTTCATTTTTCAAAGGGGTAATAGAAGAAATTGTGTTACAAATTTTGGGGGGCTTTTTCTCCCGAGTATGGAAATACCCCATATGTGGATGTAAAGTGCTCTGTGGGGGAACTACAATGCTCAGAAGAGAAGTAGCTCCATTGGGCTTTTGGAAAGAGAATTGGGTTGGACTAGAAGTTGGGGGCCTTGCGCGTTTACAAAGCTCCCCATGGTGCCAGAACAGTAGACCCCCCCCCCCCCACATGTGACCCCATTTTGGAAACTACACCCATCATAGAATTTAATAAAGGGTGCAGTTAGCATTTACACCCCACTGGCATTTGACAGATTTTTTGAACAGTGGGCTATACAAATTAAAATTAAAATTTTTCATTTTCACGGACCACTGTTCCAAAAATCTGTAAGACACCTGTGGGGCGTACATGCTCACTGTGCCCCTTATTACATTACATGAGGGGTTTAGTTTCCAAAATGGAGTCGCATGTGGGGGGTCCACTGTTCTGTCACCATAGGGGCTTTGTAAACACACATGGCATACACTTCCAGCCAAATTCTCTCTCAAAAAGCCCAATGGCGCTCCTTCTCTTCTGAGCCCTGTAGTTTGCCTGCAAAGCACTTTACATCCACAGTATTTTCTTACTCAGAAGAAATGGTGTTACAAATTTTGGGGGGCTTTTTCTCCTATTACCCCTTGTGAAAATAAAAACTTTGGGGTAACACTAGCATTTTAGTGAAAAAAATCAGATTTTTCATTTTCACGTTCAACTTTAATGAAAATTTGTCAAACACCTGTGGGGTGTTAAGGCACACTATACCCCTTGTTACATTCCGTGAGGGGTGTAGTGTCCAAAATGGGGTCACATGTGGGCAATTTTTTTTTTCTTTTATGTCAGAACTGATGTAACTATCAGCCACCCCTGTGCAAATCCCCAATTTAGACCTCAAATGTACGCTCTCACTCCTGAGCCATGTTGTGCATCCGCAGAGCATTTTACACCCACATATGGGGTATTTCCGAACTCAGGAGAAATTAGGCTACACATTTTGGGGGTCTTTTTTTTCCTTTTACCTCTTGTAAAAATGAAAAGTATGGGGCAACACCAGCATATTAGTGTAAAACTTTTTATTTGTTTACACTAACATGCTGGTGTAGACCCTAACTTTACCTTTTCATAAAGGGTAAAAGGAGAAAAAGACCCCCAAAATTTGTAGTGCAATTTCTTCCGAGTACGGAAATACCCCATATGTGGCCCTAAACTGTTGCCTTGAAATCCGACAGGGCTCCGAAGTGAGAGAGCGCCATGCACATTTGAGGCCTAAGTTAGGGATTTGCATAGGGACAGACACAATAGTGTTCCCCAAACAGGGTGCCTCCAGCTGTTGCAAAACTCCCAGCATGCCTGAACAGTCAATAGCTGTCCAGCAATACTAGGGTTCTTTTGCAACAGCCGGAGGTTCAGTTTTTGAAACACTGCCGCATGAGACATTTTTATTTTATTTTTATTGGGGGGTGGGGGGGCAGTGTAAGGGGGTGTATATGTAGTGTTTTACACTTTATTTTGTGTTAGTCTAGTGTAGTGTTAACCCTTAAGGGGTTAAAGGGTTACTCCGCCAGAAAACATCTTATCCCCTGTCTAAAAGATAGGGGATATGATGTCTAGTCACGGGGGTTCCCCACGATCTCCACTGTGGCACCTCAGCCATCTGGTGCACGGAGCGAACTCTTCTCCGTGCCGGATGACCGGCGACCTCAGCCACCGCAACCCCTCTATTCATGTCTATGGGAGGAGGCGTGCCATCATGCACCCTCCTTCCATAGACATAAATGGAGGGGGCATGGCGTGATGTCAGAAACATAGAAGCTCTAAGCTCCTGTGTTCCAGACGCCAACGCTGATGGCCCGGAGATCGCTGGGGTCTTCCCGTGGTGTGGGTGGGACCCCCGTGATCAGACATCTTATCCCCTATCCCTGGTGGCTGGGGCTGGTGCTAGCATACCACCTGGCATCACACACAGCTGTCAGGATCCTGACAGTTAACCCCTTCAGATTGACCGCAGCACTGATCGCCGGGGAAAGAGCGAGGGAGCTCCCCCTGTTCACCAACAGCGGTGTTCCTACATGATCGCGGGTCGCTGTTGGTTGCTATGGCAGCAGGAGGTCAGATGATGACCTCCTGTCTGCCTGCTACAGAAGCCTGTGAGATCCAGCCACAGGCTGGATCGCACAGGCTGTACTGTGTGCAGCTGATCAGGTCATACTATGTCACAGTACAAATGTATTGCAGCATAGTTACAGCATAGCCTGTAAAAAGTGGGGGGAAAAAGTTTGTCAATAAAAGTATGAAGTAAAAAAAAATATGCCCCTTTCCCAATAAAAGCCCTGTATCATCATAAAAAAACACAAATAATATACATATTAGGTATTTCCACATCCATAATGATGTGTACTATAAAGCTATAATGCAAATTATCCCACACTGTGGATGCTGTAAAAAAAAAAAGCTAAATTCACAAATTTTTATACAAATAGCGGAATAAAAAGATCAAAATGCCGCATGTATACCAAAAATGATACCAATTAAAAGTACAGCTTGTCCTGCAAAAAATAAGCCCTCACTCAATGGCATCGGACGAAATATAAAAAAGTTAAGGCTGTCAGAACATGATAACATAGAAAAGTGGGAAAAAAGAATTTTGCTCAGAAAAAGGAAAAAGTGGGAACAGATCGCAAGCTTCTGCAATGGTGAGTGTGGCATTTTTTCCTCTCTCTTTGAATTATATTACTGAAACTACTGTTGAGTATCTTCATAGGTTGGTTCACTGTGGTGCTAGCTGCGAAATGTAGACTTTGTTACTCACTCATCAGTGGTCCTGTGACATGATACGTGGAAGGACATATCCAGCAAAGTCTTTCTGATGTAGCATACAGGAAACCTTAACTCTGACCATAGGCCAAAGAAAAAATAAGTGAATTTGGAGAGGCCTTTTTCGGCGTTCTTCACTCTAACAAAAAAGAAATTTGCCCTCTTGGATCCAGGAATTTTGTACAACATTATCCTGACAGCTCAGACAATAACAAGAGCATGAAAAGTGACTTGATTGTAGACAGCTTGTACTTAGGTAGACATGTGGCCTATGTGTACATATGCCAAGCAATAGCAGAGAGAGGAGATACACATGTGGACCTGCCAAAGACTAGGCCAGAACTTAACTTGTTTTTCTAGCAAGACCTAAGCTGAGAAACATGTGGCTCTGGCAATAGCCAGGCTTTAACTGGTCCTAACAGGTTTAGGTCCACCCCTTCTCCTGAAATAGAGAGGCTGGACTACAGACTTTCCCCTGCAATCATTGGCTAGGTGTAACATGTGACCAAAGCTATGCGAAAATTGCAATGAAATTCGTATAACACGTACGCACAATTATATCTTTCAACTAACTATGTTATATAGTGAAGGGGTGGGCAACTTTCCTATTGGTTGCTAGGGATGTTGCTAACCTCTGACAACTGTATTTACAGCCTTCTCATTGACCCATAAGCTAAAGGAAGGGAGGGTTCAGTGTCCTCTGGAAGTGCCGATATTCGCAAATATTCGCATATTCGCATATATAAAATAATATTGGAGCCTTCTTTGAACCACAAGCTGGAAGCAGGGAGGGATGATCACTTTTTTTTTGACACAGTACACATCATTGTTGTGATGTGAACTGTGAAGAAAAAAAAAAGATATTCGCCAATACGAATATATATCGCTATATTCTAAATATTCGCAAAAACTGTAAAAATTTACATTTTGAATATTCGCGCTCAACACTATAAAATAACACCACCATTTCATGTATTTTTTTTTAGTTGCCACAATTGAAACATTTCTAGTTTTCATACTATTTTTACAATTTGGAACCTAAAATTGATCTTATCATTTAAGGTGTAAATGGGTACAACAGAGAAAAGAAATTTCAAAATAACTGGTGATAGAAAGTTAAACAGATTTTCAAACGACTTCTATTTAAAAATCTCAAGCCCTTCAGTACTGATAAGCTGTTGCATGCATTGGAGGAAGTTGTGTAGTTCTTTCCAGTCAAGCCACAGTGTTCTCTGCTGCCGCTTCAGCTCTTGACAGGAACTGTCCAGAGCAGGAGAGTTTTGCAACAGGGATTTGCTCATGCTCTGGACAGTTTCTGATATTTTTTTAATCCGGAGTAACCCTTTAACCTCTTCAGGACATAGGGCGTATGGATACGCCCTGCATCCCGAGTCCTTAAGGACCGAGGGCGTATCCATACGCCCGTGGGAATTCCGGCCCCCACCGCTAGCCGGTTGGGGACCGGAGCCGGATGCCTGCTGAAATCGTTCAGCAGGCATCCCGGCATATCGCCCAGGGGGGTCATTGTCGGCCGACCAATCAGGGCGCCTGCTGCGGGTGTCACTCCCGCACCCGCTCCGCCCCTCTTCTGGAGGACGTGAGCGGGTGCGGGACGTGCACCCCGGGTGCTGGGGACCCCGATCCCCGGCGCCCCTGTTGGGATCGGGGCCCCAGGAGCAGCTGCGGCGGCGGAGACGACGAGGGACTGACCTGATGCGGCGAGGATCGTTGGAGGTGAGTGACAGCCTCCTGCTGTTGCTTAGCAACAGCTCCCAGCATGCAAAAAGGGCATGCTGGGAGCTGTAGTTATGCAACAGCAGGAGGCAGACCACCACAACTCCCAGCATTCCCTTATGGGCATGCTGGGACTTATGGTTTTGCAACAGCTGGAGGCACATTCTTTCTATGGAAAAGTGTACCTTCAGCTGTTGTATAACTACAACTCCCAGCTTGCACAAACAGCTAAAGTGCATGCTGGGAGTTGTAGTGGTGCATCTGCTGGTTGCATAACTACAACTCCCAGCATGCCTGTTGGCTGTCGGTGACTGCTGAGAGTTGTAGTTTTGCAACAGCTGAAGGCACACTGGTTGTGAAACTCAGAGTTTTTTTTTACCTAACTCAGTGTTTCACGACCGGTGTGCCTCCAGCTGTTGCAAACTACAACTCTCAGCAGTCACCGTACACCATGCACCGTACATGCTGGGAGTTGTAGTTTTGCAACAGCTGGAGGCACACTGGTTGTGAAACACTAAGTTAGGTCACAAACTTTTGCAAAAGTTTGCAAAAGTCGTGAAACACCTGTGGGGTATTAAGGTTCACTTTATCTCATGTTACATTCCCTGAGGGGTCTAGTTTCCAAAATGGTATGCCATATGGGTTTTTTTTTTTGCTGTTCTGGCACCATAAGGGCTTCCTAAAGGTAACATGCCCCCCAAAAACCATTTCAGAAAAACGTACTCTCCAAAATCCCCTTGTCGCTCCTTCCCTTCTGAGCCCTCTACTGCGCCCGCCGAACACTTTACATAGACATATGAGGTATGTCCTTACTCGAGAGAAATTGGGCTACAAATACAAGTAAAAATTTTGTCCTTTTACCCCTTGTAAAAATTCAAAAATTGGGTCTGCAAGAACATGTGAGTGTAAAAAATGAAGATTGTGAATTTTCTCCTTCACTTTGCTTCTATTCCTGTGAAACACCTAAAGGGTTAAAACGCTGACTGAATGTCATTTTGAATACTTTTGGGGGTGTAGTTTTTATAATGGGGTCATTTATGGGGTATTTCTAATATGAAGACCCTTCAAATCCACTTCAAACCTGAACTGGTCCCTGAAAAATACTGAGTTTGAAAATTTTGTGAAAAATCGGAAAATTGCTGCTGACCGTTGAAGCCCTCTGGTGTCTTCCAAAAGTAAAAACTCGTCACTTTTATGATGCAGACATAAAGTAGACATATTGTATATGTGAACCAAAAAAAAATGTATTCGTAATATCCATTTTCCTTACAAGCAGAGAGCTTCAAAGTTAGAAAAATGCAAAATTTTCAAATTTTTCATCAAATTTACGGATTTTTCACCAAGAAATGATGCAAGTATCGACAAAAATTTACCACTATGTTAAAGTAGAATATGTCACGAAAAAACTATCTCGGAATCAGAATGATAACTAAAAGCATTCCAGAGTTATTAATGTTTAAAGTGACAGTGGTCAGATGTGCAAAAAACGCTCCGGTCCTTAAGGCCAAAATGGGCTCCGTCCTGAAGGGGTTAAAGGGGTATTCCAGGCAAAAACTTTTTTTTATATATATATCAACTGGCTCCGGAAAGTTAAACAGATTTGTAAATTACTTCTATAAAAAAAAATCTTAATCCTTACAATAGTTATTAGCTTCTGAAGTTTTCTGTCTAACTGCTCAATGATGATGTCACGCCCCGGGAGCTGTGCATGATGGGAAATTATTCCCATAGGAACTGCACAGCTCCCAGGACGTGACATCATCATTGAACAGTTAAACAGAAAACAACATCTCAACTTCAGAAGCTAATAACTATTGGAAGGATTAAGATTTTTTAATAGAAGTAATTTACAAATCTGTTTAACTTTCCGGAGCCAGTTGATATATAAAAAAAAGTTTTGGCCTGGAATACCCCTTTAATGATGTCTTACAAGGATTTTATGCAATATTAGATTTTAAATTTGAGTTATCTTTTTATTTTTATTTGACATTTCATGCTGCTGCATATATAACTGTTTTGTTAAAGAATGTACATAGTCTTTTAGTCTTGGGTGAGCAAAACATGTTAATGAGAATGTTCCTTTCCTTGTATGATTAACACACATTGCTTTGAACATCATTTCCATCAGCAGCTGCAGATCATTATACTAGTCCCTCAAGGCGTAACTTTATTTATAAAACGAACCATGGCAGACTCAAGGAAATGACTCCATGTCATGCAGCACTAACATCTTCTACCATACAAATAATTAAACTGAAGGAAGGAAAAATGTTCAGTGTGTTGTTTATAAACATTTTAATTGTGGGAACCAATATAATTAAACACTATCATTAGAATAAAAGTATATTAGAGGTGAATGTATCAGAAAAAATCAGGCTCCAAACCTAAATCTTAGCATTTATCAATTATGTATTAAAATATTGACAACTAGTCCTATAAAACACAAAATGTGCAAACAATTAATGAGTTAGAAGATGTTATATAGTAAAAATCTTAAAAGGGGTAGCACAATAAAAACTATGTATATAGTAAAATATATATTAACCACTTAAAGACTCAGGGTTTTTTCATTTTTGCACTTT